>NW_027225566.1:11669316-11976134 GCF_038994185.2 Dermacentor albipictus | reverse complement strand
ACAAATCACTCGACCACTGTTGCCTCATGCAGCTTTGTGCATGCCAGGTACGCATTTGAATGCAGGAATGCTCGCCCTCGCACAGTGGACTCTTGTGCGGCTGGTTGTGCCACATGAGCTGGAAGGAGCGCGTCTCGCCTCCGGGCACGAAAGCTGAGACCGTCTGGCCACTGCTGATCAGAAGTGCTAAATGTGGCTATGGCGAGGGGTGGCGAAAACTAAGAGAGATAAGAAGATCCTTGGTATTTTGGTTTCTTGAAAATAAATGTTTTTCATTTGCCCTCCCCACTTTACAGCGCAACACTACTATATTGTTTTCTCCACTGTCATTTTGGTGTGCTGTGCACACGCTGTCACTTACGATTAATGCTGACGTGGCTTTGTTTGGCAGCAAACGCATTCACTGTTAAAGTACGCTTGACCGTGTGTGCAGCAGCTCGCTCATTTTATTTCTCGGTCTTGGGTAAGCACACGCCATGAAACGAGCTCCTCGCCAGAGAAAGCGTTTCAAAGTGTCTAGGATCAGGCTTGATAAAGAAATGAAGCGCCACTTTATTGGTAAAATCAAATTGCCGAGGTGAACACAACAGGCAGCGTAAGGAGAAGAAGTCGCCAGCAAACCTATGGCACCAATCGTGCGACGAAGCAACGCATTTAGCAGACGGCACAGATAATAAAACCAGACATTTTGTGTAAAACAAAACGGAAAGCGAGAAATCACTGCTTTTTTCAGGACTCTTCCACTACCCGGCTCGCTGATGTAATAAGTATTGAAATGGCGGCTAACGTGATGCTTCAACACATCAAGCAGTTTGTGGGCTGTATCATTTGTCTTGAATTTGTGTCCGATGGCAACTGTCGAAACGCCATGTACTCTGACAGGATTTCTACTTTACTTTCGCATCTCTTAGTTTTTGACGTCACATATCCTTAAAAAGGCTCAAAGCGGGACGCTTGCTGACGCCGATGTAACGGTAAAATGTTATAGTATTACCACTTATATCTTTGCAATGACGCTACCCACGCACTTAACTTTTGTGATGTTCTGAGGAGAAAAAAAAAGCCAGTACTCGACCATGCATGCGTCTTTTGCGCAGATGTAGCCGTTGTCGCACCGGGCAAGGCGAAGTCGGCGCTCAATTTAGCCGCTCGCGCGCGGTGTTCAGAAGGGCGTACCTTGGCCTTACGTTTGTCCATCCAACCAGGAATGGCGGCATTTAAAATAGCTCTTTCTGTCATAGTAGCTATAGTTTGTGAAGCTCAAGATGGTGCCCATCAGGTGCTGTAAGGACTAGAAATGTACAATATGCCTATTTGGCGAACAGCAGCGGTAACTACATTAGGACGAATACACATTTAGTTGAGAGTCAGCGCTTGTGTTCATTTTTTTCTTCCTTTTCTCTAGTTAACGCGGCTGCTTGCCAAGTACGAACTCCCACCAACTCGAACAAGTTTCTCTGCTGTTGCGCAATATACTGCGAAGATTTCAGGCCTTCTCGGCTATTTCACGCTTACCTACCATCTGCAGCACGCGCAAGACAATTCGTACGCCCCACTGCGGCTGCGTCCCAGATTCAGCCTACCCAATTTTTTTTTATGCTTCGATGTACACGTAGGTCTCTAACTCAATATGTTGCAATTTGCGCTTGTGTCTGTCCCCGTTGTTTTTTTAGCAAAAAATTTTTAAGTTCTGGTAGCTGCTTTGCGGTCACAGTTGTAGTCACAGTTTGCTGCGCAAACGACCACCACGGTTTCGAGCTTATTGAGTGACGCACGCTCCGCGCCATGTACCGAAAGGACGCTGCGCGCTCGCGCATAAGCCCCTCCAAGCCAGGTGCCCGCACCGCAGCAAGGTTAACCCTAGGCGACGCTCCTTAATGGGACGTTTGTTATTCCCTGTTTGAGCACAACACAGTTGTTTACAATGAAATTAAGCCTCACTGCAGAAAACGTCCACATGGTAGTAAGTGCCCGTCAAAAAAATGCGGTAGAAGCCATCTTACGATGAATATGAACGGTAATGCCTTGGCGTTGAATCACTATAGTGAGGCAACGCATTGCCACCGTCGAAACGAGTTATGTGTGAAGCGTGTACTGTAGCGGGACTCCTATTCCGCGCTTCCCTAAGAACAATCCGCGCCATCTAGCGCTTTCGCCGCAACCCGTGCACGTGGCAACTGAAATGCATGGTGCGCCGTTGCGTGCGAACGCTGAGAAACACGTCATGCGCCAACCGGGCTCCCCTCACGCGCTTCTTTCGGGACACGCTGCACAGTCTATTGGCACTGCCGAGAAGTCCGCGCTTAGCTTCCGAAACGAGAATCGTAGCACGCCGGTACCTGCGAACGCTGTTCCCTCGCTTGCCGCACAATCAGCGGCACAGACACAGTTACCCAAGTTCAGAAGAGGTTCATAGAACAGTGGTATATGTGCAGAGAATTCATGCCGCAGCTCGCTAAAGTGTTGGCGTGAAAGGCGTTCATTGAGAAGCGGCACATACCCAATGTATTTGTGACGCAGCGTCATAATGCTTAGGGTGTTGTCCCAGAGGGACCATTGTGACATATGCTCAATTCCGCTCGGCATCGGAGAAACTTAAGGGATCTTTTTCGTCTTCGTAAAGCGAGGCATTCTGAGTGGAAGATAACTAGTTACCTAAGTAGGCATCAAAGATATTCATTGAAGAGCGGCACGCGCCTATTGAGACGCACACAGTGACCCAAGCTGGAGTCAAATAGGTTCATAGGAAAGCAGCAAAGACCTAGTAGCACATACCCAGTAGCTCAAGTCGGCGTCAAAAGGTTTCTTCGAACAGCGTTTTCTCCCCTGTCCCGCATATACAGGGACGCATGCCGGTGTGAAAGACATTTGCTGATGAGCGGCATGTATGTGCACGTTACCACATACACAGCGACACAAGTTGGTCCGATTTTTGGTTTCCAACCCTGCTAGCTCAGCATAGCAGCCCGATGCGCTACGGATTCGTCCACTGACCACCGAGTGACCCAGGTAGGTGGGAAAAAAGTTAGATACTAACAAACATGCAAAGATACAAACATAGATGGATGAAGTGGTACATTGTCGCTGCAAAGGGCGTCAAGTACCCTAGTAATGCGAACGCATTCATACAATGAAATCCAAAGCGATTTTAGAATATAAATGACGCGAAGATTGTTTGAGTTGGAGAGGTAGCAGCAGTACCGGTTGACAGGTGCTTGTCGAGGGAGTATGTTGATGACAGGTGCATGCATATAGAAGTCCGACACATGTGTAAATACATTTAGTTTTCATACCACTTGTCTGACAGCACTATATTCATTCTGGAGCAAGGACCAAGAAAGGTTACATAACCGGAGGCAATTACCTAGTGACCGAAATTGTTTGCTATGTCAGACAGCAGCCAGGAGCACGTTATTTGTTCGGGTACAGTCCCAGTTGCCCAAGTCCCCTACTTCGCATGACAGCAGCCAGTACACACCTTTATAGCCCAAGTTGTCTATATATATCCATAAATATATTTGGCAGAAACGGAGACGAACGCCAAACCGCGAGGGACAGGTAAAAGTGTCCTTTTTGTTTTTCGTTCTGTTTTATGCTTGTAGCGTCGGAACGATCCTTCTGAAGTGGGGGGGGGGGGGGCATTGACACGTTTACTTCTTTATTTCGCGTGAAAGTTTTTCACCACCTAACAAATGTTATCGCACAGCGCAAGACGCGCCTGCATAAATCGAAGTTTCTCGAACGTTATCGACAGTTCTATCCGCTCTCTGTTGTCACCAAACCTTGTGTAATGTGAATTAATGTGCGCGTGACGCGAATAGAATAGAACTTTCTGGAAGACATGCGGGCACCAGCGATTAATCGGGAACCTTCAATGACTGCTGTGTAAAAGCCGGCGCGCTTGACCCGCTGAGCATATTTTCGACGATCGCCGACTGTGTTTGCCGCTATCGCTGTTCATTGAATGTAACCTCTTTTTGAGGGCACAGGTTCGACCAATAAATCGCTAGTTTCGTCATTCTCAGTTTTGCTGCGTGCTTCCCCTTCACTACTATGCGAGATTTCGTGGAGGTGTTAGTGCGTTCAAGTACCCGCAAAGCCGTGATCCAAGCCCGAAACTCGAGAAAGACACCAACATCTCCAAGGACCAGCGAGCGAGCTGTAGACAACAAGGATTGCTACCAGAATACGGACCTCTTCGCGAAAAGACCAGAGGGATCAAGTCCAAGTCAGCAAACCCAATGGCTGCCCCAAAGTCCGCAATTCTGCTGCAACAACCTCGGGGCCCGCCACCCTTCCATGGGTCATCGTCTAAAGACCCAGAAATCTCGCTGGAGACCTATGACCAATCCGCGACCTTCAAAAACAGGGACTCGGACGACAAGCTGCGACATGTCTTCTTCGCATTGGAAGACGCCGCCAGCACGTAGTTTGAGAATAGAGAAGCCACCTCATCGATGTGTGCGGGCAAATGTGCTTGCGCAAGTCAGCCAGACGTACTCAGGAATCACCCAAGACAGAGAGGAACGAATTTATACGCAGAACGCCGTCATGAGACTAGACAGAGACACATCAGGATAAATATAGTATATTGAACAAGTTTGCCGCTCTAGTCACTAACCTCAGTTCAGGTTCTGCACCACTCATAGTTCCAATGGCGGTAGAGAGAAGCCGCAGCGATGGGGTAGCATTGGCTGGGGCGTAGCTAAGTTGCAAGTTGCTATGACAGTGACGGTAGCCGGGGCGCAGCCTTGCCTCGAAGGTTAAGGAACGGTGATGAATGCTGTAGTACGGCCTCTCTCGGCAACACAGGAGCCGGGGCGAAGCTCGGCTTCGAGAAGTCGATGAACGCCGCAGCACAGCCTGCCTTGGAAGCGTCAGGAGCTGGGGCGAAGCCCGACCTCTGCAGAATCCACGAGGTAGCCTTCGAGGACAGCGCTATAAGCCGGGGCGAAGCCCTAGTCAGCAGGGGTAGGACTGGGAACGTCGAGCCGTCTCCCGCTGCTCGATCTGCGGTGCCCGGCGAATACTTGCTGTCCCGCTCCACTCAGTTTGTTGGCCTCGTCCCTCGAGCGGATCCCGCGGGACCCGTCCAGCAATCACGCGCACACTCGAGCTTTTCGGCCCCGCGCACCGACACAGTCACCGTTTCCGACACCCGCGCACTTCAAATACCGTCCTCCTATACACTTCCCCCAGTTCAAATACAACGCGAAGGGTAAGTACGACGCGGCAATAAACACGCGTAACCCAAGATATTGAGTTCGTCAGACTGCGGATAAAAGCTCTGCTACAACAGTCTGATGTAAGAGTTTACAAACTAAAGTAAGAGTTGACATGTAAGTGTATACAAAGTAGAAAAAGTACCTTTCTCGTGAATATTTCTTGTGGTCAAGCCGTTTCGCCTAAATACTTTTGTCCCACGAAGCCGATGGCGCCGATAGGGCCGATTCGCGATGGTGCCAGCGATGTCAGTGCTCACGCAGGACAGAGGTGTTTCACTAACAGGCAAGGTGCGAGTTAGGGCACGGCCTACTAGATGACGACGACTAGTCCATTGGCAGATATTGCAGGATTTCACAAACCTCTTTGTTTCAGTTTGCGCACCCAACTAGTAAAGTTCGCGGAGAATGCGGTTAGTCGTCTGTAATGTTCCTCGATGACCTGGGAAAACTCGTTTGTCATCTTCAGAACATTCTCCTTCAGCTGACTGGCTACAACAAACTGTTATAACTCCTTTTCAAATTACATCTTGTATCTTCGATATAAGACTCCTTCAGATAAGTAATAGTGAGTCTAACGGTTATTTGTCTCAATTGCCTTACTGACATTCTGAAACCAACCTCGTAAGGACTCGTCATTTCTTTGCAGCTTCTCGAGCGTCGCTTTGGTTAATGCCTCCTTTACTAGATGCCTGCAGCGTCACTGGTTCTCCCATTGGACCGGGGGTTCCTGTGGTTCAGGGTAGTGGCGGAGAGACGGTGCTCGCTGCCGACCCTACTTCCTGTTGCGAAGGAAGTAACGATTACTAGGATGGCACGCGCTCGACCAGTGACCTGACCAGAAACCGCAGGTCCTGCCTCCGAGATTGCAACAGGCGCCGCTAAAATCTCAAAAGCAGGGAAAAGTGATTGAAGTTTGGAGCAGCCGCCGCAACTAACGCTTGCAGCTGATCTTGATGGAGAGGAAGAAGGAGGAAAGGGGCCGGAACCAGCTTCTCGGCTCACGTGGCAGGTATCTTCCAAACGAGGCATCGCTTTGGTTATAACGGTGGCTGAGGTTTTTAGTGCCGGGAGATTCTTCATGGGGCGGGCTTGAGATCCCTTTGCAGCTGCAGCGCTATCACTCGGAAAGTTAGTTTGGTCTTCTACTTGGCAGAGCGGCAAGCTCAAGTCTTCTCGTGACGTCTTCCTCTTTGTGGACGAAATTTGAGCGCACTTTCCATGACTTCCAGGAAAACGCTGGATGTCTTCCGCTGCAGGTCGTATCGCCCAAATGGCCGTGTTGTCCACGTCTCTTGCGGTCCTATCTGCTTGGCCCGCTCCATGATGTTGTGGCTGATGTGGGTTTGTTCAGTAACGGGCTTAACACCTACGACGCTCCCAAACACCACATATTAAAGCGGGTTCGGCATGTACTTGACACGCACCATGCCTTTGAAGAAGGCCCTGTCTAGAAAGGTTACTGCCTCTGGAAAATGATGTACAGTGCGGTGTAACAAAAATACCGGGCTTTTTGTTCCTGTAAGCTTTTGCTTCGCAACCAGTCCTTGCCGAACAAGTACAGCACTGCAGCCAGTATTTGTGAGTGCAGTTACGGCCTTACCCTCGAGGCATCCTTTGGTCACGACCAAAGCCTCTACATCAGAGGCATTTGGAATATGCGTCCATGTAGTATTCACTACTGGAACGACCTCCGCGTCTTGTAGCACGGTGTGCCCATTTTCCTGTACCGTCTTCTGGGTAGGCTAATCACTTGAGAGTACACACAGTGCTTGGTTTTCTTGCTTCCTAGATGTTTCGCCTGACGAACTGGTTTTACCACTGAACCAGCCAGAACCGAGGTTATTATTTCTCGTCCGTGACCAGCACTGAGATTCAGGATGACCTGGCTTCTTAGACAAAAAGCATTGATTGTGCGATTTAACTGGTCACTTCTCAGATTCTATATTGCAATTACTCTCCGTCACTGTGTCCTTCCAAAGGCTGTCCTTGACCAAATTAGTGAGATCTTGGGCTTCCAAAAAGCAGTCAGCATTCTCGGACAGCGTACTCAACTTCTTGCAGTTTCTTTCGAAAATACTCGCAGCGCAGGTGAACAAATCCTTCATAAACTGCTCTGAAATAATAACGTCGCGAAGAGCGTCGCACGTTTTATAAATCTTCGCCATCTGCATTGAACCATCGAAATGACCCGCTAGGTGGGAGGCATATTGGATACCCGTTTCTTTTTTTCTCGGGTCTCGCTTCTCAAAATTTCTCGCGGTCACTTTCGGCGGTATACCGAAATCACAGCAATAGCGTTGCTTTTATCTGATCATAGTCAGCGACAGACGCCGAGTCCAGTTGCTCGATGACGGATAAGGCTTCTCCTGTTAGGCACAAATTAATCGAAAGTTCCTATTGGTTTCGTAACCACACTTGAGACACCTCGTGGCACTCAAATCGTTCTAAATAGGCGTCTAGTTCATCCCACGTCTCATTAAAGGGTGGTAATAACTTGTGTGGCGGCCCTTCCAGCACAGCACGTGCAGTCGCGTCGTCGCTTGCTGACCGACCACTATCGTCCTTGTTCGAACTGGCTGCCCGCTCTTGAAGCCTCACCTTCAGCTGCAGAACTCGTTCCTCGGCTTGCAGTCGTTTTTCCTCCAGCTCCAACTTCTCGTGCTGATCGACACGAGCTTGTACGCGGATGTCATTTCTACTACGCAATCCGTGTTAACCCACTCGTGGATAGCTGCACCAGCTAGTCTCATGTCCCTGCCGATCCGTTTAGCCTCTCAATATTCATGGGCTCTTCCCATACGTCTAGCTGTGGGCAAGATGATAACGGCGATCCTAGCAGGCTCACCAAAATTTGGGCACATGTGTGGGCGCAGGTCCGCCACATGTACTAGGGAATCACCCAAGACAGATAGCAACGAATTTATACACGAACTGCAGACATGAGACCAGACACAGACACATAAGGCGAAATACAGATAGTGCATTTGACAGGTTTGCCGCTCTAGTCGCTAACCTCAGTTCAGGTTCTGCACCACTCAGAGTGCCAGTGGTGGTAGAGTGAAGCCGCAGCGCTGGAGTAGCACTGGCTGGGGCGTAGCTCAGCCGCAAGTCGCTATGACAGTGACGGGAGCCGGGGTGCAGTCTGGCCTCGGCGGGTGAGGAAAGACGATGGGCGTCGTAGTGCGGCCTATCTCGGCAACACAGGAGATGGGGCGGAACTCGGCCCCGAGAAGGTAGCACGAGGATGAACGCCGGAACACCGCCTTTCTCGGAAGCGTTAGGAGCCGGGGCGAAGCCCTTCCACGACAGGATGTGCCAGGTAGCCTTTGAGGACAGCGCTGTAAGCCGGGGCGAAGCCCGGTTCAGCAGGGGTAGGACCGGGAACGTCGGGACGTGGCCCACGGCTCGATCTGCAGTGCCCGCTGAGAACTTCTCTTATTGTCTTGCTCTGCTCAGGTTGTCGGCCCCGCCGCTCAAGCCGATCCCGCAGGACTCGCACAGCAATCACGCGCACACTTGCGCATTTCGCACCGCACACCGACACAAGCACCAATTCCGACGCCCGCGCACTTCAAATGCCATCTTGTTACTACACATTGGGCCTGTTCCGAAGCGGCTTCCTGCATACATTCAGAAGTGTTCGCTGAGAACGAGCCCAAGTTCTACTAGAAACCTGCGCGTAGCTGCCCAATGACACCAACGCGATCTTCAAGGAGGAGATGAGCCCTCTCTTCAGCCACGTCTACCCGAAAATGTCCAATGAGAAGAAAGTCCGCCTGCTAATGCGTGATGTGAAGAGGAACTTTTCGCCGCAATAGTATGAAGCCCAACGAAGACCGTCGACAAGTTTTTTTTTTTTTCTCGAAGATACCAGCATCGAGAAGACACTGGAAATTTGAAACCAGCAATTCAACCGCCGCACGAACTCCGCAAACTACGCCGGAGTTCACTCATTGGCCACCGGTGACCTGCGCGAGACTATCAGAGCGGTCGCGCGGGAGAAGCTTCACAAGCTGGTCACTTCATCACAGCCTCAGGTGGCTTTGATTGCTGACGTCATACGCGAGAAGCTCCAAAAATCACTCGGAGTGTATCAATCGCGGTAGCCTCAGCCGAAGCGATGACGCACGCCGCCATAACCCGCCGTTACTTTCCCCCGTTCGTGCCGGCAACAGGGCCCGGTAACAGCACAGTTCCGTCGTACACCACCGGCACCGCCAGCACACCCAGCCGTCGCCCAGCAGAGCTACGCGAGGAAGAGGGACGTCTGGCGAGTCACCGAGCACCATCCGCTGTGGTATAACTGCGCAGAAGCCGGCCAGATCTACCGCCTATGTCCTTGCCGCGAGATGGGACTGCAAGGGTTCGCCGTCAGCGCACGGCGCCCTCAGGAAGGTTAATGCCCTCGTGATATCACCGTCTACCTCGCCGCTACTCAGTAAAGCCCTCGACAACCATCCCGTTCGCCGTCACCAGGCCACTACCCGTCGCCGCAGTGCCGACCATACAATGGCGCAGCTGGGGGCCGGTCCATTAGCTCATATCCGGTAAACTAAAAGCAGCCAGCGATGGAGGTGCGGTTGCAGTTCGTCGAACTGACGAAGATCCACCGCCGCCGAAGAAGCCTCCAAAAAAGTCTATCTCAACGATATATCAACGAGTCGCCGCCATCCCGACGAAGCCTAGAAGTAAAAAATACGCCGACTGAAAACGACATGAAACCAGACGACGCGACGTTCGAGCTGCACGCCAACAAAACGCAGCCGTGATGCGACGCCAAGACCTAACTGCAAATGAAGACAAAGAACCACCGACCTCGAAGCGCTTCTCAATGGTCACGCAGTCACCACCTTAGCGGACTCCGGAGCCGACTACTCCGTGATGAGTGGAGCCTCGGGCGCTCAAATGAAGAAAGTTAAAGCTGCATGGGAAGGCCCTTAAATTCCGAAAACTGGAAGACACCGCATAACGCCGAGTGAAATATGCACGGCAACACTTGCCGTTCATGACCGAACCTACAACCTACCCTGCCACCTTCGTTATTCTCCAACAGTGTTCACGAGACGTGATTCTCCGCATGGATTTCCTGAACCAACACAGCTCAATCATTGACTTGAAGCTGAAGTAGATATGACTATCCGAAGATCAAGCTATACCGCCGGAGAGCTCTCGTAGTCACCATGCCTTGAGTGTGCTCAAAAATGAAGTCAGCATCCCGCCCCGCTCCCGCACTGAGACACCTGCAGACGTAGAAGGTGTCGTCAAGGGTGACCAACGTCTATTGATCGACCGTGAAATTTGTGTCGCTAGAGGGATTGCTCGTCTGCATGGAGGAAAAACCAAAGTGTTGCTGGCAAACTTAAGCCAAGAGTTCAACCACACCAACAAGGGCACGACGATCGCATTCATCAAGGAAATTCTAGAGACAAGCAACGCGTTTGTCCTCTCGGATACTGCGGCATCTACCTCGGCGAGCATAGTTCAGACTTTAACATAAATCCAAGTCTCTCCACGAGTAAGCAGCAACAGTTCAGAAGTCTGCTCCGGTGACACATAGACTGATTTTCGACGTCATCGAGCATTCTACAAACACCAGTTTCAAGGCATCGTATAATAACGGAAGATGTGCACGACTACTCTGCCAGAGCCCATACCGAGTTTCGACGCGAAAACGTGAAGCTATAAAGCAACAAGTCAGCGAAATGCCTCGCGACGACGTCATCCAACCATCGAGAAGCCCGTGGGCATAACTCGTAGTTTTGTAAAAGAAAAGAACGGAACTCTTCCTTTCTGCGTCAATTATCGTCGAGTGAACAAGATTACAAAAAAGGACGTATGCCGCATACCACGGATAGACGACGCAGTGGATCGGCTCTGCAACGCTAAATACTTCTCGTCGGTCGATCTCAAGACTGGCTACTGACAAACAGAAGTCGACGAGCGGCATCGCCGAACGGCTGCCTTCATCTCGCGAGACGGCCTCAGTGCGTTCAAGGACATGCCATTCAGACGTTGCTTGGCGCCTGCAGCGTTCCAGCGCGTGATGGACAGGATCTTAGATGGGTTGAAGTGACAGACCTGCCTCGTCAACTTGGAAGACATCGTCCTTTTTTCTGCAAGTTTCGAGGAGCACTTGAGACGCCTTGAAACAGTACTAAAGACAATAAAATCTTCCGGACTGACTTTGAAACCGCAAAAGTGTCACTTCCTTTAGGAAGAGCTGCTGTTCCTGGGACACGTTATCAGTAAGTGTGGAGTATGCCCTGAACCGCAGAAGACAGCTGACATTGTAAAGTTCCAGCAGCCCGTTGACAAGAAGTCTGTGCGTAGATTCCTCGGCATGTGCGCCTACTACATGCGCTTTGTCAAGGACTTTTCCCTCATCGCTGCGCCGTTGCCACATCTGCCTATATGTGATGTCGAGTTCAAGTGGGAAACGCCCCAGGCCGACGCATTTCGAGAACTCAAAGGACGCATGCAGTTGCCACCGGTACTTGCGCTTTTCGACGAAGACACCGATATGGAAATCCACACTGACGTCAGTAGCCAAGGCCTCGGCGCCGTCCTAGTCAAAAAGTAATGTGTACTTGAACGGGTGATAGGTTACGCTAGCCTGTCACTCTCAAAAGCAAGGCAATTATTCTACAACCAAGAAGAAATGCCTTGCCATCATATGGGCTACAGCAGAATTTCCCCCTTAACTATAGTGCACAACATTCAAAGTCGTAAGTAACCATCACGCCTTGTGTTGCCTAGCGACCTTAAATGACCCTTCAGGACGCCTGGCACTGTGGAGCGTCAGATTGCAAGAATATGACATCACCCTATTTACAAGTCCTGGCGAAAACCCTCTGATGCCGATTGCCTGTCTCGCGCTCCCGTGGACCCGCCGCCTACAGAGGACAATTACGACGATGCCTTTTTAGCAACAATAAGCACAGGCCAGCTTGCCGAGCAGCAGCGAGCAGATCAGGAGTTAGGAAGCCTTGCTTAGTATTTGGAAGGCAAGACCGACTTTGTCCCGAGGATATTTAGGCCAATATTGTCTTCGTTCTTGCGCAATGACGTCCTGATGAAGAACTTTTACCCAGCCGGTGCAAACTACTTCCACATTGTGCCTGCATCACTCTGGTCAGAAGTCCTGCACGCCCTGCACGACGAACATACAACCGGGCACCTCGGGTTTTCCCGTACACTTGCTAGAATATAAGAGAAGTATTACTGGCTGCTCCTGACTGCCAATGTCGCGCGTTACGTCAAGACTTGCCGTGTCTGCCAACGACGCAAGCCACCGCCAACGACGCCAACGGGATTACTACAGGTGATCGAGCCACCTTACCAACTGTTTCAGCAGATTGACATGGGAGTGTTGGGGGGGCGCTTTCCGATGTCAACATCTGGAATCAAATGGGTCATCGTACCAAGAGACTACCTCACTCGCTTCGCTGAACCAAAAGCTCGGCAGAAAGGTAGTGCAGCAGAAGTGGCGAACATCTTTGTCGAGAACATCCTGCTGCGACATGGTGCCCCAGAAGTTCTCATCACCGACAGAGGAACGGGGTTTAGAGCAGAGCTCACACAAGCCATCTTTAAATACAGCCAGACAAGCCACAGGAGGACAACTGCCTACCACCTGCCGATGAATGGTCTTAGGGGACGGCTGAACAAGACTCTCGCCTATATGCTAGCAATGTAAGTCGACGTCGAACACAAAACGTGGGATGCTGTTCTGCCGTACCTAACCTTTGCTTACTACATGGCAGTGCACGAAACAACACAGATCATGCCGTTCAAGCTGGTTTAAAAAGAAACCCAACGACGACTCTCGACGCTATGCTGCCGCGCGTCTCCGACGAAGAAAATGTCGATGTCGCCACCTATCTGCAGCAGGTGAAGCCCGACAGCTCGCCCGCCTGGAGATAAAAAACCAGCAGAGGACGGACAGCCGACACTACAATCTTGGACGACGCTGCGTGATATACTAGTCCGGCGACCATGTTTTGGTGTGGACCCCGACAGGCCGACGAAGACTCAGTGACTACGTTATAGTAGAGCGCGCCAATGCGCCGGATCACCTTGCAAGGTCCGAAATTCGGCGTAATAGTACCAGACGGCATTTCACACTATCACAGCGGTGCCGCTCACGACCTCAAATGACCCAGGTTGTGCGACTGAAGTCGTTCTACTAGCGCTAACGGACTTTAGGACTTTGCATAGCTCAACTTTGGACTTTCTTGTTCTTTTGAATTGCATTACTTTGGATTTCCCTTTGTTTTGGTATTATTGTTTAATAAGTGGCCTTTTTACTTTCCGTTCTCCGGTTATGTTCGTAGCATCGGGACGATGCTTTTGAAAGCATTAACAAGTGTACTTGTTTATCTATTTTGGGTGAGCGCTTTTCACCACTGAACAAATGCTATCACACTGCGCAGGATGCGCCAGCCTGTATCGGAAGTTTCTCGCATGTTATCTGTGGTTCTATCTGCTCTCTGTTGTCCCAGAACCTTGTACAATCTGACTTCATGTAAGCGTGACGCGAATAGTGTTGAACTTTCTGGGAGACATGCGGGCACCAGCGATTACTCTGGAACCTCCGATGATTGAGGTATGAAGGCCGTCGTGCTTGACTCGCTGAGCAGATTTTCGACGATCGCCGACTGCGTTCGCCGCTATCGCCGTTGTTTGAGTGGAGCATCTTTTTGAGCGCACAGTTTTTCCCAATAAAACGCTATATTTGTCGTTCCAAGTCTTGCTGCTTTCTTCACCGTCACTACTACGTGACAATATCCAACACGACTTGTACGGTCTTGTGTGGCAGCGACGATGTCGATGTCACACAAGATCGATGTCAGTGATTTCAATGTGGATGTGTCGGGACCGAAAAGGGAGTAGTTTACACGTATCGTGCTGCAGGTATATCGCTTCCGATGCCACCCCGATCCGGCGAAACCGAACACCATGCGGCGCACGTGCATCGAGCTGACATTATCAAAGAATGCGTTTGCAGCTGCAAGTATGCCGATCAATTTATATCATAGCGACCACAAAGCCATTGGGACCATTGGCACAAAGTGACAATGAGTGATGCCAACATAGCCTTTGCCACATGTTTTCTTACCACGAAGTTTACAGCTGCGCTGGTCATCCACCTTCGCAGGGCAGAATGGCGTTGAAGTTTTATGGGTAATCTTTCTCAGCGTACATTTCGGATCAGATTCTTTGTCAGAATCTAAAGTTGCAACAGACGGAGCCTACGAGCACTCTGAAGCTTAGTCGCTATTTTCTAATGAGGTAATGTAAATATATTGTTTGTCAATCGAAACACGCACGTTCATCCACTGATAGTTTATGAAAGGGACAAAAGCGAAGCAAGAATGTCGGCTCGGAAATTTCTTCTTGCGCTTCAAGTCGCCAAGCCATTGGCACGGCCCTCAATCAGTAGGTGACTTTAAATTGAGTGATGGTAGCAAAGATATATGAAAGTGTCTGCTGCTTAACACCATAGCGGTATTCTAATCGAGACAATTAGGACAAGCGCTCAGTTCAGGCTTCTGCTTCTCTAGCACCTCGCTTGCACACACTAGTTCATTATCTTCATCGTCAGCGTGGTTGGGTACAGATGGCGTCGAGGCATTTGCATCGGCGTAGCATCCGGTATCCAGCGAACCAGAGAGTATCCATCTCATTCAGAAAAATAAGGCTCTATGCTAACCACGTGCACAGTCTCAGGCAGGTCCTGACGGCGCCTCGAGCAGGATTGACTGTCAGGAATGACTTCATAGTTGACGTCGCTAAGGCATCGTAGAACCTTGTATGATCTCACGTATCGGCGTAGAAGTTTCTCCGCGAGGCCTTCGCGGCGTACGGGAGCCCAAACCCAGACTCTTTGGCCGGGCTGGTGGACGACGCATCGATGGTGTTTATTGTAACGTCCGGCATCGTGGTCTTGCTGGCTAGTTATGCGAACGCGCGCAAGCTTTCTTGCTTCTGCGGGGTGCTCTGTAAAATCTGCAGCGTTAGTCTCGGAATAGCTCGAATTATGAGAAAGCATAGCATCCAGCATTGTAGTCAGTTCTCGACCGTGGAGGAGATTGAATGGTGTCGTTTTTGTTGTTTCTTGTCGAGCCGTATTATAAGCAAACGTTTCGTAGGGTATTATTTGGTCCCAGTTCTTGTGTTCCACAACGGCATACATGCACGGCATGTCTGCGAGAGTCTTGGTGATGCGCTCCATAAGTCCATTGCTTTACGGGTGGTAGGCTGTGGTCCTTCTGTTTGCCGTGCCAGTGAGGGTGAGCACAGTCCGCAAAAGTTCAGCCGTTAACGCGGTTCGCCTGTCGGTTACGATGAACACTCGAGCACCGTGCCTCAGGAAGACGTTTTCAATGAACTGTGCCGCCTCGGCTATTGTGCTGCTCGGAAGTGTCATGGTTTCAGAATTTCGCGTAAGGTAATCTGTAGCCACTATGATCCACTTATTTCCGGCAGCATATACTGGCAATGGGCCAAAAAGGTCCATCCCAATTTCGGCAAACGGCGTTTCCGGCACTGGAACGGGATGTAATAGTCCGGCGGGTTTCGTAGGTGGCACTTTTCGTCGCTGACAGTCAAGCCACGTTGGAACATAATGCTTCACGTGTGGTCCAAGCCGTGGCCAGTAGCGCTTCTCTTTGATACATGCTAATGCTTTTGTATAGCCTAGGTGGCCTGAGGTAGCTTCATGGTGACAGGCCTGCAAGATTTCATTACGGAGAGCTTTAGGGGCGACTAGTAGATATCTCTTCCCTGTTGAAGAAAGGTTCCTCCTAAAAACAACACTGTTGCGTATGCAAAATGATGACGGGTGTCTTGAGAACAATCTGGGCTTGTTTTTGGTGCGGACTTCTAAGAACTCCATTAGTGAAGCGAGCTCCTGGTCCTCTTGCTGTTGTTGAAAGATGGTGGCCGCATGAACAACTTCTATAAAGCCTGCCGATTAGAAATCATCTCCCCCTGACGACTCGATCGGTGATGTGGAAACGCAGTCAGCGTCTAAGTGAAGCCTTCTCGATTTACAGACCACTGTCATGCCATACTCTTGAAGTCGTAGGCTCTAGCGTACCAAACGTGCAGATGGATCTTTAATGTTGGTCAACCAACAGAGAGAATTGTGGCCACTTATGACTTGAAATGGGTGGCCGTATATGCACGGGCGAAACTTGGTAACTGCCCATACTACAGCCCAGCATTCCTTATCTGTGGTGGAGTAGTTCGACTCGGCACGTGACAGTGTTCTACATGCGTAAGCGAAGACTCGCTCAGCGCCATCTTGCCGTTGAACAAGGACAGCGCCTTGACCCACGTTGCTGGGATCGGTGTGGATCATTGTCGGCGCATCCACGTCAAAGTGGGCAAGACAGGCGGAGTTTGTAGACGGTGCTGCATCTCGTTAAATGCCGCCTCCTGCTCCTCGCCCTACACAAGCGTGACTTCTTCTCTGGTTAGGCTGGTGAGCGGTGAGGCGATGCGCGCAAAACCCGCAATAAATCGCCGGTGATATGCGCATAGGCCTAGGAAGCGTCTGACTGCCTTCTTTTCTCTAGGCCTTGAAAACTTTGCGCGGCTGCGATTTTCTCAGGATCGGGTCTGACTCCGGTGTGGCTTACAACGTGGCCCAAAAACTGTAGTTCTTCATAGCCAAAGTGGCACTTGACCGAGAGAACTGACCGTAACCGTCTGAGGTGTTCATCAAATGTCGCAGAATAAACAATGACATCGCCGAGGTAGACTAAGCAAGTCTTCCACTTAAAGTCTGAGAGAACAGCATCCATTAACCTTTGCAACGAGGCTGCGGAAGAGCTCAAACCAAAAGGGAGAACTTTGAATTCATAGAGCCCATCAGGCGTCACAAAAGCAGTCTTTTCGCGATCCCGCTCATCGACCTCTATTTGCCAGTATCCACTTTTTAATTCCATCGATGAGAAGTAACCTGCATGTCGTAGCCTGTCGAGGGAATCGTCAATGCGTGGTAAGAGATACACATCTCTTCTCATAACCCGATAGAGCTTGCGATAATCGATACAAAACTGCAGGTTACCATCCTTGTTCTTAACGAGTACCATGGGCGATGCCCAAGGGCTTTTTCATGGCTGGATGACATAATCTTCTAGCATTTTCTAGACTTGCTGCTGTATTGCTTCACGCTCTTTCTCAGCCACGCGATACGGATGCTGTCGGATGCTGTATTGCTGTAATGATGCGGTGCTTCGTCAGTGGTGTTTGACGCGCTCGGGACGTTGTAGAGAAGCAGTCCTTAAAATCTTCAAGCAGCTCCCTGAAACTTTGCTTCGGTTGCGGCACTAAACCTGGGTCGTCGTCGACGACGGGTGCATATGGCATCCTATGGGTGGTTGATTCCTCTTTTACAGCAAAGCAGCGCTGAACGTAGTCAATTTCGTGAATGTATGCCACAGCGGTGCCTTAACTGATGTGTCGGCGTTCATTGGTGAAGCTTTTCGGTAGTACCTCTGTGCTGCCACCGATTAGGCTGACGACACCCCGAGCGATGGCAACACCCTGGTGGAGCAGAAGTGCAGTTAATTGTTCGGCTACACCGTCCTTCTTCAACTGTTCTCCGCAACCAACGCAGACAATACTGCATGATAGTGGTGGTATGCAGACGTCGTCGTCGGCTACACATGACTATGTACGTGGGCGCTCTTCATCGTGGCTTGTGCCTGTACTGTTTCACAAGATTATCTCGACGTCCCGTATGTTAATCACGGCGCCGTACTCCCGCAAGAAGTACATTCCAAGGTGAGTGGTCTGTAGCGCTCCTTTAAAATCATAAAAGTGGCGGCAAAAGCTGTATTTCCTATCTGGAGTCATGCAGTACATTTTCCTGCAGATGTCATTATCTGGCCCCCGGCATTTCGATTATAAAGGCCCGTCCATTGCATTTTGGCATTCTTAAGCCGGTCTGCCAACTGCTCACTCATTATGGAAAAGTTTGCGCCAGTATCAACAACAGCTGTCACGTCGTGCCCATCAATCGTTAAGTATAGGTTCGCACTCACAAATTCATCGGCGTTACGCTTCTCCGGCTTGCTCTGCTCGTTTCGCAGTAATTATGGAGGATTTTCGGCAGTACGACGACTTGCAACCTTCCCCCCGGAGGTTGTTGATTTTAGTTTCCCCGCCGTGGGCTTGAAGAGCGGCCTCTTATCACGTCGGCGAAGTTGGGACGGCTCGGCGAATAGCTGAGCTGCCGTGTTCCCGAGTGATACTATCGTCGAAGCGTGGATGTCTCTGGAAACTGTCGCGGAGTGGCAGGTGACATTTCCTGGATGCCACCCTGGCGATGGGGATAAAAACGATAAATATGCCGTGGTCCGCCACAGTGAAAACACAATGGACGGCGATCAGCAGTGCGCCATACGGCCATCCTGCGAAGCTGGGGTTGCCTGAAATGCTCCCTCTGTATCCAGGCAGCAATAGGTGGCCGGTGGTGGCACTGCTGTAATGGCATGGTAGAAAGCGGGCGACGGACAGCATCTGCGTAGCTGTATGCGCGCGGCTCGAAGCGCGGCTCGGGACATGGTTCAGGGAGTGGCTCAGGTAATGCAAATGCTTGCCTGATTTCTTGGCGGACAACTTGAGTGACCGAAGCAACAGTAAACTCCTTCGGTGTCACAATCTGCTTCGCATTCCTCTCGCGCACAATGTATCTTATTGGTTGACGCAGCGAGGTCTCGTCTGTCACTGTCAGTACTGCGGCTCCTGCAGGCGTATCGTTAGTCAGGCGTTCGTATCGACGGCAATGATGCGGCAGCGCCCGCTCGATTGCTGTGGCTTCCTTAATGAATTCTTCCACTGTTGTAGGCGGGTTACGCACGAGACCACCTTATAGCTGTTCTTTCATGCCGCGCATGAGATGGCTCTGCTTCTTCCAATCAGGCATGTTGGGATCCACGTGGCGAAACAAACGAGACATGTCCTTGGCAAACATCGAAACAGTTTCGTTGGGCTTCTGAATGCGCAACTCCAGAAGGCGCTGTGCGTTATCTCGGTGATCAGTGCTTCCGTAGGTATCAAGTAGCCGACGGCAAAATTCGTCCCACGTTATCAAATGTGCCTCGCGATTTCGGAACAACGTCCTTGCGCTACCTTCAAGAGCGAAGTACACATTGGAAAGCATCTGGTCCCGACGCCACTGATTGACCTTGGCTATGGGTTCGTACTGGTCCAGGCAGTCTTCGGCGTCTTCATACGTGTCACCGTGGAAGTTTGTGGGGACTAGATCGTTTTGAACAGTCACCTGTTTTGAACTTGCAAGCGCCATTTCCTGAGTTAGTGAGGTACCTCACAAAGTTCCTTGCAAGAGACCTAATTCCGGGCACAGACCTTGCAGGCGCCGACTAGCTTGGTGCACAGGTGTCTCGACGCGTGGATGATGTCTTGAAGGGCTAGATGCAGAGCTTCTCGCAGGAGTCATCCCTGTCATTAGACGATGATACGATACCCAGCACCTCCACCAGTGCCACGGCTCACTCCAGACAAGAACCGAGAACATTATTTTAATCGAGCCAATTAGGACAAGCGCTCATTTCAGGCTTCTTCTCTAGCACCTCGCTTCCACACACGATGTCGTCGTCTTCATCGCCAGCGTGGTTGGGCACAGATGGCGTCGCGGCAATGTATAACGAAATTCTTGAAAATTTCCTACGGCAGATGGCACGACTCTCACCCATGAATTAAATTAATCGATATGGCGACCATTACTTCTTCAAGAAACCACAATGCTTATTTTAATCACTAACATAGGTGCACTAATTACCTTTCCCATTGGTTACTTTACAGCACATATTTATCTTTATGGAATCTTATGGAAACATATTGGAATATGAACCTGGCAACGTTTAACGCTAGAACGTTATCTAGTGAGGCGAGTCTAGCAGTGCTATTGCAGGAATTAGAGGGAAGTAAATGGGATATAATAGGGATCAGTGAAGTTAGGAGGACAAAAGAAGAATATACAGTGCTAAAAAGCGGGCACGTCCTGCGCTACCGGGGCGTAGCGGAGAGACGAGAACTAGGAGTCGGATTCCTCATCAATAAAGATATAGCTGGTAACATAAAAGAATTCTATAGCATTAACGAGAGGGTGGCAGGTCTTGTTCTGAAACTTAAGAGGTACGAATTCAAGGTCGTAAAGGTCCACGCCCCTACATCCAGTCAAAATGATCAGGAAGTCGAAAGCTTCTATGAAGACGTGGAAACGGTGATGAGTAAAGTCAACACAAAATACACTGTGCTGATGGGCTACTTCAATGCCAGGGTAGGCAAGAAGCAGGCTCTAGGATTAGCCGGGGGGAGTTATTAGTGTAGTTTCCAGCCCAGAATAATATGCGGATAATGAATACCTTCTTCCGCAAGCGGGATAGCCGAAAGTGGACGTGGAGGAGTCCGAAACGGCGAGACTAGAAATGAAATGTACTTTATACCCTGCGCTAACCATTGCACCATACAAGATGGGGACGTGCTCAGCAAGGTGCGCTGCAGTGAGCATAAGAAGGTAAGAACTCGAATTAGCCTAGACTTGAGGAGGGAACGGAAGAAACTGGTACATAAGAAACCAATCAATGAGTTAGCGGTAAAAGGGAAAATATAGGAATTACATATCAAGCTACAGAACAGGTATTCGGCCTTAACTCAGGAAGAGGATTTTAGTGTTGAAGCAATGAACGACAACCTTATAGGAATCATTAAGGAGTGTGCAATAGAAGCCGGTGGTAACTCCGTTAGACAGGATACAAGTAAGCTATCGCAGGAGACGAAACATCTGATCAAGAAACGCGCATGTATGAAAGCCTCTAGCCCTACAGCTAGAATAGAACTTTCAGAACATTCCAAGTTAATCAACAAGCGTAAGACAGCTGACATAAGGAAGTCTAATATGGATAGTATTGAGCATGCTCCCAGGAATGAAGGAAGCCTAAAAGCAGTGAAGAATAAACCAGGAATAGAAAAGAATCAGACGTGTGCGTTAAGAGACAAAGCTGGCAATATCATTACTAATATGGATGAGATAGTTTAAGTGGCTGTTGAGTTCAGTAGCGATTTTTACAGTACCAGTAGCACCCACGACGACAATAGAAGAGAGAGTAGCCTAGAGGAAATTGAAATGGCACACGTAACGCCAGAAGAAGTAAAGAAAGCCTTGCGAGCTATGCAAAGGGGGAAGGCAGCTGGGGAGGTCAGCTAACAGCATATTTGTTGAAGGATGTGAGCAGATTGTTCTAGAAAAACTGGCCACCCTGTATACGCAATGCCTCATGATCTAGAGCGTACCGGAATCTCGGAAGAACGCTAACATAATCCTAATCTATAAGAAAGGGAATGCCAACGACTTGAAAAATGATAGACTGATCAGCTTACTGTCCATCGCCTAGAAAGTATTTACTAATGTAATCACAAATAGAATCAGGAAGACCTTAGACTTCTGTCAACCGAAAGACCAGGCAGTGGTCCGTGAAGGCTACTGAACAATAGACCATATTCACACTGCCAATCAGGTGATAGAGAAATGTGCGGAATATAACCAAGCCTTATATATAGCATTCATTGATTACGAAAAAGGATTTGATTTAGTCGAAACCATAGCAGTCATCGAGGAATTACAAAATCAGGGTATAGACGAGCCGTATGCAAAAATACTGAAAGATATCTACAGCGGCTCCACCGCCACCATAGTCCTCCATAAAGAAAGCAACAAAATCCCAATAAAGAAAGGCGTCAGGCAGGGAGATACGATCACTCAAATGCTATTCATAGCGGGATTACAGGAGGTATTCATAGACCTGGATTGGGAAGGATTGGGGATAAGAGTTGATGGAGAATACCTTAGTAACTTGCGATTCGCTGATGATATTGCCTTGCTTAGTAACTCAGGGGGCCAATTGCAATGCATGCTCACTCACCTGGAGAGGCAAAGCAGAAGGGTGGGTCTAAAAATTAATCTGCAGAAAACTAAAGTAATGTTTAACAGTCTCTGAAGAGAAGAGCAGTTTACGATAGGTAGCGAGGCACTGGAAGTGGTAAGGGAATACATCTACTTAGGGCAGGTAGTGAGCGCGGATCCGGATCATGAGACTGAAATAATCAGGAGAGTAAAAATGGGCTGGGGTGCGTTTGGCGGGCATTCTCAGATCATGAACAGCAGATTGCCATTATCTCCCAAGAGAAAAGTGTATAACAGCTGTGTCATACCAGTACTCTCGTACAGGGGAGAAACCTGGAAGCTTATGAAAAGGATTCTACTCAAATTGAGGACGACGCAACGAGCCATGGAAAGAAGAATGATGGCTGTAACGTTAAGGGATAAGAAAAGAGCAGATCGGGTGAGGAAACAAGCGCGAGTTAATGACATCTTTGTTGAAATCCAGAAAATGAAATGTGTATGGGCACGACATGTAAGGAGGAACGAAGATAACCGATGGTCATTAAGGGTTACGGACTGGATTCCAAGGGAAGGGAAGTGTAGCAGGGGCCGGCAGAAAGCTAGGTTGGCGGATGAGATGAAGTTTGCAGGGACAACATGGCCACAATTAGTGCATGACCGGGGCAGTTGGAAAAGTATAGGAGCGGCCTTTTCCCTGCCGTGGGCGTAACCAGGCTGATGATGATGAATAAATCTATGAATTGTAGTTGGTAAGTTCGGAAATCACATTCAGTTGGAACGAATTCTCTGAACTTTTCAAAAGCTGCGATAATATACATGGGCATTACTCTTAGTTTTGTGCTTCAATGCATAAAACCGCGTTTTCTTTGATATAGTAAGTGGAACAACACTGCAAATTCACCGCCAGTTTGACGGTGCATGTCTCAAAAGCCATGCAATCCTCAAAATTGACTCTTAGTTGATATAGCTGGCAATTTCATGATTAACATTACATAGACTGAAACACGTTCCGCAAAGTAAATAATTTAAAAATGTTATTAGCGTAATATGTCAAGTATTCCAACGACCATTTTGATTTATCCCAGAAGTAATGGTCTCCTTATCCACTATTTAGCTTAAGAGTTTCAATGGTGCTATCTGCTGCGCGGCCGTTTTTAAACATTGGATGGAGCTTCAAAAACAACATATATATATATATATATATATATATATATATATATATATATATATATATATATATATATATATATATATATATATATATTCTTACGATAGGGTGCCTTGATTTAACGGTGAATTGATGAAAAGGGGCCGCGCCGACACAGAACCGCTGCACAGACAAGCACACTTCTTTCACCTCATCCTCCGTTCTCCCTGCAGCCTTAGTGCAACACTCCTCCCTTCACATACGAAGCCCGCTAGGCGAGTAACTCTTACGTCCGCTCACCGTCACGGGGACGAGAGCGTTTCATGCGGCTGCCGTGAACAAGCAGCGTCTTCTTAGACTGGTAGCCATTAGAAACCAGACGAACAATCGAATAGGTCACATCACTTAGGATATTGGTGATGAAGAAAGGCCGGGTGTAACGAGCCAGAAACTTCAGGCACATGCCGAGCTGGCGAAGTGGTATCCAAAGCAATACTATGTCCCCTTTGTCGCACGACAGATTCTTACGGCGTGAATTGTATCTAATCTTGAAGCGGTCCTGGGATGCCAACGTATGGAGCTGAGCTATGCGGTGTGCTATCCCAGCGCGGCAGAGTCTGGGCGATAGAAGAGCCAGCATGAGGAGTAAAATGTAGAATGGTGTCATGGAAGTTGCGGAGTGGTGTGACATAAAGAAGATAGAAAGGTCTGTAGCCGGTTGTTTCATGCTTTGCAGTGTTGTAGGCGTATGTGATAAAACGCAAGATATCATCCCAATTTCTTGTGCCTGGAGTAGACGTACATCGAAAGCATGTTGCTCAAAGTGCTTTTAGTGCGCTCGACGAGACCATTTATCTGCGGATGATATGTAGTCGCGTGGTGAAACTGGCAAGCACAGAGACGCAACGGCTTTTCGTCTACGTCGGCCGCTAAGTGGCGACCACGATCGCTCACAGTAACACGAGGGGGTCCATGCCGCATTACAACGGAGGACACGAGGAAGCTCGAAACATTCAGGGTTGTGGCCGTTGGCATTGCTGCGGTTTCAGCATAACGCGTCAGATTGTCGATGGTCAGATCCAACGGTTGTCGTTTGTTGAGTGCGGGAATGGGCCAAGAAGGTCCACTCCAACCATTTCGAAAGCAGATGATGGTGGCCCGACAGGGTGAAGGAGTCCGAACGGAGAAGTATTAGGGCACTTGAAGTGCTGGCACTTGCTAGAAATGGCCACATTCTTTTCTATATCCCGTCGCATACTAGTCCTGTAGAATTGGCTCTGAATCCGGTGGTAAGTTCTGGTGAAATCTAGGTGTCAAGCGGTCGAGTCGTCGCGCATAGCACGGAGCACTTGGGTTCCTAAATTCTTAGGGACCACTAAGAGGAGGCGGGCGCCATCAGCCGCATAATTCTACTTGTAGAGCAGGCCATCTTGGATGACAAAGCCATTTTGACCTATAGGTTGAGCAGCGGAGGCGAAGAGCGCATCCAGGCTGCGGTCGTCACGCCGCTCTTCCCGGAAAGTGGCCAGGTCGGGAAAAAGAAAGTCGTCGATGGCGGCCAGGAACTCTTCGAAATTGTCAGCGTCACATGCACTTGTTGGTAGAGGGAGCCTCGAAAGACAGTCGGCGTCCGCATGATGTCAGCCGCTCTTGTTACGAACTGCAAAGTCAAACTCCAACAAACGTAGCGCCCTCCGAGCAAGGCTGGACGCTGGAGGCTGAACGAGGACGGCGCCGAGGCCGATTCCACTCGCGTCGGTGTGCAATACTGTTGTGGCATAGGGGTCAAAATTGTGAAGCATGGGTCCGGAAGAGAGAAAGAACTTCTGTTAATGAAACGAGGAAGCGCAATCTGCTGTCGAGGTGAGAAGGTTATCGTTGCGTCAAGTCAGAGGGTAGGCAGTATCAGCAAAGTTGGGCACAAAACGTCGGAAGTACGAGCAAAGACCCAGGAGGCTCCTCAGCTCGCGTGGTGACTGCGGATGTTTAAAGCCGCTAACTGCAGCGAGCTTCTGTGAGTCTCGTCGCACCCCCTGCTTGTTCACTACACGTGCGAGTACTAGCGCCTCTCGTTGGCCAAAGGGACATTTCTTGGAGTTGAGGGTAAGGGCAGCTTGTTCAAGGTACGTCAGAACAACGTCCAGTCGATCATTGTGCTCTGAAAAAGTGCAGCCAAAAATGACGACGTCGTCTAGATAGCACAAACAAACCTCCCGTTTCATACCGTGCAGTACTGTGTCCATAAACCTTTCAAATGTTGCAGGCGCGTTGCACAACCCAAACGGCATGACATTGAATTCAAACAAGCCGTCTGGGGTCACAAAAGCGGTTTTCTCTTTGTCAGCTGAATGCATGGGTGTCTGCCACTAGCCCAATCGGAGGTCTACAGATGAAAAGTAGAATGCTGAATGAAGGCAGTCGATATCGTCATCGATCCGGGGAAATTGATACACAACATTTTTCGTCACAGAATTGAGACGCCAGAATTCGACACAATACCTCCAGCACCCATCTTTATTTTTCACGAGGATGACCGGTGCAGCCTAAGGGCTAGAGGAATGTTGGATGACGCCCTTGGCTAGCATGTCACCGACCTGTTTAGCGATGATGTTGCGTTCTGACGCGGACACGCAGTAAGGTTCTGCCTGGTGGGATGCGCGGACCCTGTGTCGATCCTGCGGCGAGTCCGCGTAGTTGGAACGCGAACTTTGTTCTCGGGATTCGTGTGACGTGTCATCAGTTAAAGTGCCTATGCTGAGACTGGTATCCACTTCAAAAGAGGCAAGTCGCATACCGCTGGGTAGCACAACAATTGGGAGGCTAAATTTCAGACCCACAGTGTAGTTGTTCCGCAGGCCACAGACAGTACGCATCGAGGTACGAGCACAATTTCTTCACAACCATCGAAGACACAGGCTCCACTATTGCATCAAATATATCGGCGTCATCACTGCAAGCAGCGACTCGAGCTCTGAATAAGGAACGTGGCGGTAACACAGCATCTTGAATGACGGTGAGAGCGCATGAACAGGTAGCAGGTTGGTCGACAAGAGGAGACAGGAAAAGCTCGCCAGTACCACGGTCAACTGTGGGACCGCACTGCTGTAGGAGATCGAGGCCAAGAATTACGTTCTGAGTGCATTGAGCAAGCACTGCAAATTCGCCTTGATACACGTTATCGGAGAAATAAACGTTCGCGGTGCACACTCCAATAGGTCGGAGCAACTGTCCCCTCGCAGCACGAAATGCATTAACGTTATCCCAGTGAAACATCAATTTAGGCCCTGTCAGATTTTTGAAATCCAGGCTGATAATGGAGACACTCGCTCCTGTGTCCACTAAGGTCAACGTAGCAACATTGTCCACTAAAACACGAATCTTGTTATGAAACGTGGTGACTGGCGGAGGCATGTCCACGTGTAGTTGATGTTGACTGGCGATCTCACCTCCATTGGTCGCGCCGCCTAGTTTCCCGGCGGCAGTGACGTGAGACGTCGTCGTGGAGATTCACGACGCCTTCACGCCAACCTCCGTTGGCGTGAAGGCGGCGCCGTCAAGGTCCGCACAGAAGCTGGTGAGTCGCTACGGTAATTCACCTGGTGGTTCGTTCTGCTGTTGGAGTCAGAAAGCCAGCGTGTACCGTCGCCGTGCGGATTGCTACGCCGATAAAAAGTGCACGGTCGCTCATGGGATGGTCGTGACGTGCGCCAGCGATGAGGACAAAATCTGGCGTCATGACCGCGAATACCGCATTGGAAGCAGATGGGGCGTTCAGGGGACGCAATGAAATTGTCAGTAGCAGGATAAATGGCACTGCTGTCCTACTCTTGAGAAACTCCAGGTGGTCGGGGTGAGTAGCCGTCTTGGAAGTGATAACTGGGATGCGCGTTCATAGTAAGGTTTGGCGCTTTTGAATGAAGAGCGAATTTGTAGGCATCTACGGAGGCGGCGTTGATGGACGTCTCACGGAAGTCGCAGTGAGAAAAGGGATATAGAGCCCGCGCAATCGAGAGGGAAGCCACCTCACGTCGGTCAAGCTCTTCGCGCACCACTTACCGGATAACTGACGCAAAGTCGGATGGAGCTGGGACCACGTCAACACTGGCGACAATAGTTACGTTGGCCAGGCGGCCGAACTTCGGTGTGATACACCGAGCTTTTAAGGCGTCAAATGTAGGCAGTGCCCAATGACGTAAGTTACAGCGTGCAGACTGTCTTTCCCGATGAGGAACTGGTACACGTCCTGGGCAACCCCTTTTAAATGATGACCAACTTTGTCCTCTTCTGTCATCTGAGGGTCCAGGGCCTTGCAAAACTTCAGTACTTCTTCTATGTACGTCGTATAGGTTTCGCCGGGAACTTGCGCTCGCTGCAGTAGGGTTTGCTTTGCACGCATCTTTTTAGCTACCGGATCTCCGATGCACCTCCTGATTTCTTCTACTAACTTTTCCCCCGTCGTCATACATCTTCCGTGGTTTTCAAGCCGCACAGACGCAGTTCTCTTGAGGAAGAAGGCAACGTTGTCAAGCTGGGCGGTGGCATTCCACCCATTGAACCGACTTGCGCGTTGGTGAAAACTGAGCCGTCCGTCCCCATCTTCCCCAGCTTTTCCGGCGAAGGTTCGTGGTTCGATGTAGGGCTGCCATGGGTAGCTGGAAGAAGGTGGCGGGTTGTCGCCATCGGAAGCCATCTGTCGTGGCAGACAGGCAATTCGGCGACTTCGGCGAAGCTCCACGGATTGCGCTTCTGTGGGTGCATCGTCATCGTTCTTCGAGGGCGCCGTTGTTTTACCCCGCACCGTCGACCCAAACTTGAACGATGGGGTGCGTTTATTTCAAGATGAATTGATGGAAAGGGGCCGTGCCGATAATGAACCGCTGCAAAGACAAGCGCACTTCGTGCTCCTCTTCCTCCTTTGTTCCTGTAGCTTTATCGTAACCATATATATATATATATATGTATATATATATATATATATATATATATATATATATATATATATATATATATAGTGATGCACTGTCGTAAATAAATGAATAAATAATATATATATTATTTATTTATTTATTTAGGAATACTGTAGCCCTCACTTGAGGACCATTACAGGAGAAGAAAAAAATAAAAATTGAAATTTCAACATTGACAATACAACGTTATACATCATTGTCAAACACAAATTACAGGCAGGATGAACAAATATACACAGCATAACAGTAGGCATGATCAGGTCTCAATTATCCCGTTGCCTGTAATACAATTCTAATGGACTACAAAGTTCGTTAACATTTTGTGCTGTTACAGTGCAGTCCGGAAGGCCATTCCATGCATTAATAGACGAAGGAAAGAACGAGTATTCAAAACCATCAAGGCGTGTTTTATAAGGCTGTACATTAGCACTGTGGTTTAAACGCGCACTGTGTTTTAAAGGAGGGCGAATGTATGTTTCTTTGTTTATTCTTATTTGATGTCTGGTTTTCTGGAAAAATAATTTCATTCCTTGTTTTTTTCGTCGTGTTTCTAGCAGTTCCAAGTCACAACATTTCAACATGTGTGTTACAGAATCGGCTCTCCGATAACGCGAACAAACAAAACGCACCGCGGTTCTCTGAATTTTTTCGAGTTTATCTCGCAAGTAGAGTTGGTGAGGGCTCCAAACTGGGGAGGCGTACTCCAACATCGGGCGAACAAAGGTTTTGTACGCAATGAGCTTCAAATGTGTTGGTGCATGCTGCAACTTATTTCTCAAGAAGAACAGTTTCATGCAGGCCCTAGAGCAGACCTCCTCCACTTGGAGGCGCCAGCACAAGTCATGATTAATGATCACCCCTAAGTACCTAGAGCTACGTACATTCAACAAAGAGTTATCACCAATTTTATAGTCAAAGGAAGGCACATTTTGCTTTCTTGCTATATGAGTAAACGTCGATTTCGAATAATATATTTCCATTCCCCATTTTATGCACCTGTCATGTAAACCTTGGAGTCACCGATTAATTTTCCTTTGGTTGGTTTTATCTGCCACAGTTGTATATATATATATATATATATATATATATATATATATATATATATATATATATATATATTTGTGTGTGTGTGTGGGGGGGGGGGGTATGCGCAGTCTTTGCTACTACTGGAGCTGGAGAATGAGCAAAAGTTCATTCTCCATCGTCGTTTTCCACTTCCTGCCATCGGCATTCAAGCAATAGACCCGTTTCGTTTTTCGACCTTGTATAACTGTCCTTGGGATATGAAGCTGAACTCAAGGCTAGGCCCATGCTTAAAGCTTCCGTAAGTACCCAGTGGGCTCTTATATTGGCTTCGTTTTTGTGCAACTCTGAAAATATTTATCGGTCACTGCTTAGCTAAGATTGTCATGACAGTCGCCAATACGCCCCGAAGACAGCCTAAATTTCCGTTCGTAGTCGGCAATGCAGCAAATAAATGAGAGAAATTGAACGTTGTGTTTAAAAGAGGAAGCTGTACTGCTAAAATATGGAGAAATCGCTCAAAAGTGAAGCTCTAATGAAGGCAACGAACCGCATTAAGAGCGCATTTATGTTGATGACTCCGCTTCTCAAAGGAAAAAAGAGGGCCTCATTATTCATCCTCTAGGGTGTTGCCCACTTCATGACCTGCCCATTTAAATGCTTATGGCAATAATATTTGGAATGCGTTTCATTCACCCATTCCCTAACAAACACTCAATGGCTGCCCGGAAAAATACGAATGCAGATTGCTGGCCAGTCAGTCCGCATTTTCTCTCTATTTGCCTGAGCGTTTGTCTCAGCATTGCGTTGCGCAATCTTCGAGCACACCAAGTCTCGCTGTAGTGGATATCTATATGGGGGGTTTCTGCGAAGATGCTAAGTAATTTTTAAAAATCGCCTGTGGCATACAGCCCAAGTCTAGTTCTTGAGATGGTCTACTGAAGCGGCAGGCGTTATTTGCAAGATAAATTGAAATTATTATTTGATTAATTAACAAAAATTCACTGATTATGCTTTTCAACTTATAGCCAGTGAGTTTGCAACGAATATCCACTTGAATTCTGTAGATGACATCATTTTGGAGATTTGAGCCACCAATCTCGTAGTAGTGATGCACTGTCGTTTCACTTTTGTAGCGAAAATTCATTTTATGGAATGAAGCACGAAAGAAACCGTGCCGCCAATCTATTTCTTCACAAAGATCAGAAATTATTATCTTGAGAATGCTGTAATCCTGAGAACTGGTTGCATTTGAGTCTACCTTCCTATCTCCCTGGCTACAATTTTTTCAACTGTGCTTTCTGCCACACGTGATTTTTAGAAAATTTAGAAATTTAGATTTTACAAATTTCTTAATGTCTTCGCAGAAACACCCGGTATATTTCTAAGTACCAGTTCTCTTAATACCAATTATGACAAACATTTACAGCATATCATCCATTCAATGATGCAGTGGAGAAGAAAGGTTCGTATGTGCGTTACAAATCATCACAGGAGATGCGGCAGTTACCATTCAACGCAGCTTTTTTTTTCGCCGTCATCCTCAGGGAATATATCTGTAAATTGTCGTAAATTTTTTATATATAATTAAAAGAGCCGGAAATGAAGACCAGGATGACGACTGCATGTATTAGAAGATATGCCGATGCTCCCAATATTTTTTTCGACGTACCTTTATTTTGTTTCTTTTCAACCGCAGCCTCAAGCTGCTAGAGTCAACCTACGATTACAAATAGATGGCAGTGCTGAGATCACCGTAATTGACCGCACCAGGGCTGATCTCACTGCTTCAGATTGAATTCAGGACCCCATTCTTGCATTTACAATCTTACCTAGAAAATAGTTGCAGATTTATTCGGTGCCTCGTGGTTTTCTGCATGCGCTGACGTCACTGAGCGTATGTCCTCAACAATGTTCATTTCGTTCCCGTGTGTGCAGCTCTAGTGTCCTACATATGGTGGCTGCAGACGAAGTGGAAAGTGAGGCAGGGCAAAATGCTCCCGTGACCACGAGTCTGAATTTTAGCTTCAGCTTTATTTTGAGGGTATATGTTGAAACTCTAACGGTTCTACTTAACGAATAATAGAGTGTACCTCGAGCGGCTCAGTGATATCAGAGCAGCGAAAACGTTTTGGCCACGATGGTGATAACAATGTGCGATGTCACGACAACGACCACGCTGCGTAAGCGACAACTATGGCGTTACGACGACCGCAATGACATGACACAATTTGTGAAACGCCGACAAGGAAACGTTAGAATTCTTTTTGTTACAAGATGCGCCTTTCCTCAAGGTAGCAAACTAGGAAAATTTGAGCGTTCCCGAAGGCATTGTAACGTCACAAAGAGACTAATAGCACTAGCTTTGCGAGGCAGTGCGACGTGCGCGTCACAGATGCGTCAAGCGTCTCAAAGCGTTTGCTGGCACGAGGTTAGGATAACAGAATGATTGTTTAGTGTTACTATGCATGCTTCCTTCGCCTAATGAATAAAGCATTAGGTTATTGAGCTGGAGAGCCCTGGTTCAAATCCCAGCATCGGACACATTTCTTTTACTGAAGAGACCTTTAACGATCGAAGATAGGAGCTTGCCTAGCACAAAGTGAATTACTGCTTCGTAAGAGGCATACGTTGCCAAAAAAAAAAAAGATACACCGCAGATTGGCGGAAAGATAAATGAGGTTCTCAAGCCGCGTGTCAGTAGAACACCGGTGCCCTAAATACATATGCATATAAACCTTAGTGATAGGATGGCCTGAGAGTACGACTTGTGGAATTACTATTGGGGGAAAACTGGTTTACGTGCCTCATAATTAAATTGTAACGCTAGAACATGAAAACTGCGTGACCTCTCGAATTACTAAATAAGCCTTATGGCGAATAGCTGATCATGATCAACTGAGGAAGAGGAAGCGTAACTAAAATACTGTCGCAAAAGGCGACGAATATGAAAGCGGTTACAGCAATTAATAATTCGTTGAGTTGAGACAAGGGATGGTGCAGCCAGTCACTGAGGAAGAAAAGAATGCAAAAATGTTGAAGGGCACCCAGTACTTAGTTTATTATGCCGAAGTGAGAACACTGCAGGATTGACCTTGCGTAGATCTTCTGGCAGCCGGTTACTCAGTTTTGAAATAGCGTACGAAGTCCCTTTCAATAAGGAGAACGGTGATTGGGGTTGTGTTCCAACTACGGTGCACATTCCACGTCTACTTATACCCTATCAATGGAGGGCCTCTTCGATTTACGTGCCATTCACTCCCTGCACATGAAGTTCAGTTTAAGGAGCCCGTTTGTAACCGCTGTCGTTAGTGCTTCGGTGGGAAAGTGTGCTTTCGCACCATGATCCTCGACTGCCGCGTGTTCGAGGCGTGATGTCGGCGTAGTTCAGTGAATCTGTAGAGTTGCTGGCGAGGTGGTACAAGTAGAGCCAGAAAGCTGTGTAGGCGATCATAACTGCCTGGAACGGCTCGCTTTAAAAACACCTCAATGGGCTGCATGCTACCTCGAGGGGCATAGCGTATGTGCAGCATCGGCAGTGTCTGAACCTAGCTGTGTTGAAAACCAGGTGTGCATCGAGGACACCTCCATACAATGCGTGCACATAGCCGGCGCACCTGAAAGGATATACCAGCAGACATGGAATGGACTCGAGCTGTAAAAAATTATGCAGCAGAGGGTCTACAGGGTTTGAGATTACACAGTGTGGTCAACAGAGATTAGATACCTTAAAAAAGCTTTTTCCACCAAGGACTCTTCCTTTGAACAACCATCTAAAATAGTGCTATTAACTGGTATGGCGAAATTATTTCACATCCGCACATTATCCGCTCGTCTTTGCCTGTTCAGTATTTTTCGTTGGCAATATATGTGTTGATTGTAATGAATTCCGCATCGCACCACTTCGGTAATTTCCCTCTGGAATGTACAGGTCATGCAGTATAGGCGAAGGTCCTGATAAGATTAAAAGATCAAATCCATTCCCAACGTGAGTTTATTCAGTTTAGTTCGCCAAAATGCACGTTCTTTATTTAGATTTCTGTTGTTCCGGAACCACAAGGACGAATTAAGCGCTGCAAATCTGCCTCCTGATGAACGTGGTGATACGGATTTCTACATCATAAGTTCTAGCTCTCGCTTCATGCCGCAGTTATTTTTTATTTTGAGCCAGTTGTCTGCATTCTATCACTATTACCAGCTCCTCGACTCGGAGGCCTCAAAGTTAACGATTTGCAGTGGAATTGCAGTAATTGTAGGACTCGTGTGATGTGACTTTAAGATTGCGCAACAGTAACACAAACGAATTTTTGGGCGAATTCTATGGCAGAGGAAGAGCCCCGTGGAAGAGCCCCTATGGCACAGGAAGAGCCCCGTAGTAAAACATGCTGTAGGTTGTAAAACATGAACGTTGATGTTCATTCCTTATTTCAACGAAACTGATTCTGCTGGCTCCAAGGCCACCTTTTCAATGCGGATGTCTTGGGCACTCGATGGGTGTCCCATGCCGCCTATGTCACATAGCATAATATTGGATAACTTAAAAACGCCAAACAGTAAGCCCCTTGAGGTTGCGCTCCAAAATGTGGCAGTTGGTGGTGCCCCCTCGGTCTTTCAACGCTTTGAAAACGCGGCGGACGAGGAAAACTTTGGAGAACAGACAAAGCGCGCAAAATTCTCTGCACGTCCTCCTTGAGCGCAGCACAATTAGGCCGCAGCAACGAAGCGGGACGGCAAGATTGTCTTAGCAGTGTCAAAGGCCGTTGGTTAAAGTCATTTCCCTTTCTACTCAATTTCTAGTAGCGTAACCCGCACGAGAAATACGCTGCCGAAAAGTAGCCCCTATGAAAGCAACGTTTGCCTTGCATATCCACCGTCTCAACCAACGTCGAGGAGGTTAATTGTTATCTCGGCCGATTGCGAAGTATGAACACGTCCCTGCAGCCTACTCAGGAGTTGCTTGTGGGGCAGAATGAAGGAGTAGCAACTTTCGGTAAATCCTCCCCCCCTCCCCCACCGCAGTTAGGTGAGAAGAAACCTTAGGGTGCGAACTAGAGCCCTGTGATGGCGCTGAACTGAAATGTCAGACAAATCGGCGACTCTATGGCTTTTTTGTAGCTGAGTAAATTACTTTGTACCAGTAGACAAAAGAGACGAGCAACGCAATACCGTTGTTTGCAAGGCACACTAGTGCTCGTGATTTCATCCAGAGTCCTCCAGCAAAGAATTTCGGTGAATTTTGAGGGTAGCTCGAAAGGATAATTTAGACATAAATATTCTGTCGCACGAAAATTATTCAAACTAGAATGTGGTGACAGCCCTCTGTATTAAAAGATCTGCAAGTGGTAAAACTACCATACTCTCGAGCGGTGGCATTTCCTGCATACAGATTTCATTTGCACACGGTCATGCAATCAAGCCAGTTTACACAACTTGCGCTCGATTGCAATTACTTTGTTCCCGCACACAATTATAGGGCATTGTTTCTCGTTACTTTACCGACAGTGACCTCAAACTGAACTATACCATAAGCGTTAAGGCCTTTCGCAGCGCACACTCGCTATCGTTTACTTATGGATGGTGAAGAGGCGGGCACGGCTTCAGCACCCTCTTTAAAGGCCACATAAGAGTTCGGCGCTAGCAAGCCACAGAAGGGCAGGGACGTGCGAGGTCCCAGGTTTGTAGCCAAGGAATCGTGACGTTGGCTGTATAAATAGAGAATATTGCTGACCAATGGCAAACAGTCCTTCCCCACAAAAAACGTCGCCAATTCGGCTCCAAGTTTCTTGGTATTTTTTTTTACCCGAAGGAAGCACAAAATCGTATAATTTTCTAAAAGAGCGGAGCACAAGACCTTGCGAGATATTGGTGTCCCAGTGGCAGAATGTTGGTGTTGGCTGAATGTTGGCCACTCTTTAACACTGGCGCGTTCTGTGTCGTCACTTTCTTTCCCACTCGCAGCCATTCCACACAGCCAATCGGTTGAAAATAAAACAAAATTTTATTCTGTTACTATCCTTGCACTGCAGAGGCACAAACACCCACACAAATATAGGCAGCAGCCACAGCCTACTGTTTACATTCCGAAGAAGTTGTGCAACCATAGTTTGAGAAATTATACGGTTGTTGGGTTTATGCTCTCATTTATTAGAAGCACACACACACACACACACACACACAAATATGTATATATATATATATATATATATATTTATATATATGAACGAGAAGAAAGAAGGTTCACCACGGAGCCCGATTTTTATTAATCATATCATAAGAAGCCAACAAAGACAGCATGTACAACACAGGGGCAATTGTTTGTACTTAATAATTACAATACAGAAATTATAAATTGAGGGAACTGAAGGCGGATGAAAAAACAAATTGCCGCAGGCGGGGAACGATCCTACGTCTTCGCCTTATGCGTTCGATGCTGTACCAATTGGTAGAGCATCACACGGCGACGACTATCAAACCATCCACTAACTTGGGTATTAGTGTTTGACTAGATCTAGCCCTAGGAGTAGTAGCCAGAGCCACTCGGAGCCAAAAGGGCGAATCTGGAACATCGTTTTTTGCCAGATTGACGTCAGTTTCCTTGGCTTCGCTGTCTCTTGGCTTTACGTTCATGATTAACAAAATTGAAGCCCTCAGTTCCCCTTGTTTTCTCGTTCATCTATAGCAAGTGTCTCGATTCTGGCAGCATTGATGTCATTAGGTAGCATGCGAGGGTTTATTAGCCACGTGGCCACTTTCTTAAGATGACGTGGTACGCGACGCCATCGGGCAAAACAGGCCTCAAATGGCGCTTCAGGGTGGGGTTTGGTTCGCCTTTGTACGATTGGGGATCGGTGGCCATGGGGAGGATGTCGTCTCCGAAAATTTTACGCATGACTTCCTCGAAAACTTGTTTCTCAGCTCCTGCATGGGAGTGAAGGATTTTCTTGAGGTCATGTCTTTCTTGGCTATTGGTTTTGGTAGTAACTAGAAGGGCTCGCAGTTTATGCCAGGCCTTATTTGCACTGAGTTTGCCTTGAAGTTGGTCGGAAAACTTAGGCCAATTTTGTCGGCGTTGGTGGTCTCTGTATACTTGTGCTTGCTTTCTTATCTGCGCAATCCTTTTTTTTCCGTTTTCCAGTTGAGTTTCATCTTATTCGACCGCCTTAGCAGCCCTCTTTTTGGCATCTCAACGATGTAGAAGGTGAGAGTCTATAATACCACCGTGTTTCTTCTGAGTTGCATGTCTTTAATTGAATCAGATCAAATGAAATTTATTTCAACGTACAACTGGTGATGAGGACCGTGGACAAAAAGCCAGCAAGGCTTGACGTGGTCCGTGGCCCCGTTTTAGAGGCATCAATAAATACAACAAATTTTGCAGCACCTCATTGGCTTTCATCATGACAACTTCAGCATTTTTTTTCGGTTATCAGAATTGTAATGTCGTCTGCATATGCAATAAATTTTACGTCTTTTTCAATACTCACTAGATGCACGGGGCCCAAAATGCTTCCCTGTGGTACTCCTGCGATATGTGGTTTCAAATTGGATGCGTGACTGCTTATAACTACGTGTTGCATGCGATGCTGGAGATGTGATTCTATTAACCTAAAAAAACGCCTCGAAAGCGATGATAGTTTAACTTTTCTAGTAGCGTAGTATGATTTATGCAGTCGAACGCCTTTGAGTAGTCGGCAAAAATACCCAATGTATACATAGCTGACGTTCGAAAGAATCTAATATAATTTCATTTTGAAAGAAGGTTTCACTTCAGCATGATAAGCTACGCATTAACAATGATATGTACATCTGGAATGACAAAACAAACCAACGCGAGATAGCCTCTAATTCACGTACTGGCCAACATCCTGATTGACCAGTCAAAGAGAAACTTATCAGATTACTGAACATTAACGCACGAAGCATCGTGAATAAGACAATTCAACTAGAATCAATTCTTTTGTCGCACTCGCCACACGTTGCAGTTATAACAGAAACCTGGCTTCATAGCGAAATCAGTGACAAGGATGTAGTCCCGCCTGCCTACAAAATAATTCGTAGAGACAGGACTACTAGGGGTGGTGGGGTAGCTGTTATTGTAAAGTCGTCCGTGGAGGCCATTCTGTTATCAGAGTCAAGCAACACCGAAAGTCTGTTCGTAAAACTGAATATTTATGGTCATGTTTTTATTTTATGTGCGGTGTACAGACCACCTGACTCTTCCCCCGATTATTTATTTACTATAAGTGAACAGATGGCACAGTTCAATAGAAATGAGCTTTTAGTGGTTGGAGATTTTAACTTGCCGGACATTGACTGGGATCGTATTATGTCTAGTGCCGGTTCTGTTACCGACGCAAATGTGCTTTTTGATATGACGCTCGACCACAACCTTGTACAAGTAGTTCGTGAACCTACCAGATTTGGTAATGGCCCTGGTTCGCTCCTTGACCTTGTCTTTCTTGAACGCTCCTTTTCCGATTATTCTGTATCTATCGAACCTGGGCTGTCTGACCATGCTCTTATTGTTGTATCATTTCCCTTGAATGTTTCCCGCGCGCATGGCACGCATGCGCTTACAATTGTGAAAAATTTTGCGCAGGCTGATGATGTGCGAATAACAGATTATCTAGACTCTTGTCTTTCTGAATTTCGCCAGAATGACGTTCTGCAGCTTTGGGAAAAGTTTAAAGCAATGTGTTTATTCTGCATTGATCAATTTATACCTAACAAACTTAAAAAACCTGCTAAACATACACCATGGATGAATAGACGCACTATTCAATTAAAACGTAAAGCCAAACGCCTAAGAAAGAAAGGCCCAGCTACTGACAATTTAACCAGTGTTCGTGTCGCCCTTTCAGAGGCCATTGCAGAAGCAAAGAATTTTTATTTCAGCAACACTTTACCAAATTTTATTAAGGACGATCCCCAGAAGTTCTGGAACTTTATTAAGGAACGGAATAAATCCATAACGAACATTGTCCATGATAACATTCCAATAACTGATCCCAAGGCTGTTGCAAACCTTTTAAATGACCACTTCCACAGTGTCTTCTCACCACCAACTGAACCCTCTTTCCAAACTTCACCATCCTACTCTTCTGACGTTAACATTTCTCATGAAGGTGTACTTAACATGCTCCTCCGGTTAAAAGTAAAATCATCTGTTGGTCCAGACGGCATTCCCAACACCTTTTTCGGCGTTATGCGGAACATTTAAGTAAATTCCTTGTAGTAATCTTTCAGGCGTCTCTACCTTCCGCGGTACTTCCACTCGATTGGAAAGTAGCACGTGTTGTCCCTATATTAAAAAAAGGTGACCCAAGCTCAGTCCTAAATTACCGTCCGATTTCCATATTATCCTCTTCTTGTAAATTAATTGAACACATTGTTGCTGACTACATTAATGATTTCTTAAACAAGCGTAGCATTTTATCTCCTTTCCAACATGGTTTCAGGAAGGGGCTCTCGACAGTCACCCAATTAAGCACAGTCATTCACTCGTTTGCTTCTGTCCTTGACAAGGCTGGCCAAGTGGATGTGATATTTTTGGATTTTCAAAAAGCATTTGATGTAGTTCCTCACGACAAATTAATTTGTAAATTAGAATTCCTTGGTCTTCCTGCCTTTATCCTGTCCTGGGTCTCAGCTTACTTGACGCGTCGCACACAGTACGTAGTGATTGATGGGCAGCAGTCCGATTCTCTTTCTGTAACCTCTGGCGTGCCTCAAGGCAGCGTCCTTGGCCCGCTACTATTTTTTATTTACTGTAACGACATAGTAGATGTAATAGAGGCCCCTGTCAATATTCGTCTGTTCGCAGACGATTGTATCATTTTTAACGATATTAATACAGTTCATGATCAACTATCTCTTCATTTAGCCTTAAACAACATTCTTGAGTGGAGCAACAAGTGGGGAATGAAACTTAACTCAGATAAATCTGTGCTTCTGCGTATAACAAACAAAAAACTACCCCTAAAATTTTCTTATTCTATTGGCCAAGATCCCTTGGCGGAAGTGAGCGAGTACAAGTATCTTGGAATTACAATTACTAACAACCTAAATTGGAATAGCCATATTGCTTCTACCGCCTCCGCTGCTTTCAGAAAGCTATGTCTACTTCGCCATAAGCTGAAACATGCATCCCATGAAGTGAAATCCTTAGCCTACACCACATTTATTCGACCCAAATTGGAATACTCGTGCGTTATTTGGGACCCGTTTACAAAAACCAACATTTATGCCCTTGAAAGGATACAGAGAAGAGCCATACGTTTTATTTTTTCCAAATACGGCCGAGAAGAGTCTGTTTCTGAATTACTGCGTACAAATGGCTTTCACACCCTTCAAACGAGGAGAAAAATAATACGCCTGCAGTTCCTCTACTCCTTGATAAACCGTAAATTTTCTTTAGATCCTAGTCCATACATAACACTCTCCGCATCCAGGAAAACCCGTCATTCTCACCCCCTCACTCTCTCCCCTTACGTTGCCAGGACAAACCTCTTTAAATTTTCATTCTTTCCTCAAACCATAGAAGAATGGAACCTCATCCCTTTCCATCATCTCAACTCACCTGAGTCAATCCAAACTCATATGATTAATATTTCCTAACTAACATTGCTGTTTCGTGTTATATTTCATTTCTTGAATTTCATATTTTTGCAATTCTGCCTTTTATACATGTACTTTTATTTGTTACCATGCCCCTCCTGCTTGGGCCACACGGCCTGCAGTATGCTGTAAATAAATAAATAAATAAATAAAAATAGAAGGGCAGTTTCAGTAGATTCACCTCTCGTAAATACAAACTGCATGTTTGTTATTAATTTATGCTTAGTTGTAAGGATCTAATGCGGCTGTGAGTTAATTGGCAAGACGGATACTGGGCTATAGTTAGTTAAATCGTTGTTATCACCGCGTTTGTGTAACACTAACTTTAGCAACCTGGTAGCTTTTTGGGAAAGTACCATCAGATAAAAGAAGGTTTTATCTGATGGTACTTTGTGTGTGTGTCTGATGGAAATGTGTGTCAACGCTGGAGTGATTGCATCCAGTACGAACTTTGCATACCCAATTTCAAAACCATCAGTATCACAAAATTTACTATTTCTAATACATAAGAAACTGTCAATTATTTCGCTATCTGTCATAGGAGTCAGAAATGCAGATTGGCTGGTCCTTGTAGTTAGATAGTGCGAACAATTTTGATCGTGAGAACTCTTTGCTAAATTTGTGAAATACTTGAAAGATTCGCGTAGTTACTTTTTTGATATTGCATTGCTATTAATTGTAATTTCCCTATAGTCTCATTACAACCGCTTCGTCCAAGAACTATGTTAATACACTTCCAAAAATATCTGTCGTTTTCATAACGTCAACATTAATTACATTTTGTAAGTACATCCTTTTTCTCGCGGCGCAGAAGACTAATTACTTTATTCCTTTGGACCCTAAATTGACGCAAAGTTTCTTGAGACCGCATTGAAATAAAGTCATGAAATAGGCAATTTTTTGTGCGTATTCCTTTTAAACACTGTTTGTAAGCCATGGCTTTCTACATTTCCGCGCCGGTTTCAAAACCTTGTACCGGAAACATTTCTCGTAAGCAGATTTAAACATTTCGTGAAAATATTCGTAAGCTGTCTCGGGGTCTGCAATAAGTAGTAGAGGTGACCAGTCAATGAGCACATGAGGGTGCAGTTGTGCAGGTTGTCCTGCTGTGCTTCTCCGCCGTCTTGACCAGTTCGGTGAGCCACTCTTCATTATTTTCGATGTTTACTCGTATATGACGTTCTCGGAACACCTTCCAGACCATCAGCCTTGCTCTTCCGGTTCTGCTCGGCTTCTTATGGTGAGTATTTCAAGCTGAAGGATGTGATGGTCATTAGCGCAATTCTCTTCCCGTCATGTCCCTTCGCTCTTGAGCATTCATCTTATAAGCGTAAAGTCGCGATTTGTGTCTCTGGATACACTGTTGAGTATTCGACTCCTTAGTTTGGGATCATTCCAGAGGGCTATGCGATTCTATTGCACTGTTATCGCGCCCTCACGCTCCTTACAAATAAATTTTTATTTCTACACTTCATACTTCAAACATGCAGGGGACAAGGATAAGAAGCTTTGTCCATCGAAAAGCTTGAGGTTTCCCTATACCCTTACAGAGAGTCAATGGCAGCGCGACAGTGGTCGTTATCAATATTAAAACATTATACAATGTCATAAAAACTTTGATTCTAGTGAGAATGCCGAAACCACCGCTTATGGAATGCAAAATATTTGAACAGGTATGGTACATACATATAGTGAAGTACAAAAGAAAAAAAAAATAGAACAAACATACATCACATTTAACCAATTCAGAACAAATAAGTAGGGGTACATGATAATGTATTAACAAAGCTTCTCAAACTGCTGATAAAGTAATATTTAACAACACTGTGCTTCATATCGAGGACATTTATATCACAAGAAATTGATTCATTCAAAAGTCAGCTTCACTGATATTCTATACTGTTTTAGCCATGATTTGTCCTACAGAAAGGTTCTAGCCAGGTTGTCCTGCTCCGGAAACTACGCGTTTTTCGGAGCGCTCCTTAAGTTGCGCAGTGACATAAATGACGCCTTTTTATACTTTAGACTCATTTTGTAACGAAATAATAATCAGTACTTATAGAATTGCTCAAAACGTAATGTGGTGTACCTAAGAAATAGATTATGTTATGGTGAATCCCAAGGAACAATTGAAATTTGATGGAGAGCTTTCTTCTGTGGGCGATGAATGTTAGCTATATTTATGCACGTCGTCCTAACCCCTACTAACGAGCAGTAATTCACTTGGGTGGAAAAAATTGAGTTGTACACTAGGAGCTTCAGTCTCTCAGCTAATACATACCAGCAGTTGCACAGCATCCCAGCTATTTTAGTGAGATTGCAATGAATACTTTTAAATTGGGAATACCAGAGTATGTTTTCATTGAATGTTACGTTAAGGAATTGAGTTTCTGACACTAAATCTTCTTTATTAGAACCAATTTTAAAATTAAAATTAAAGTGTATGTTTTTGGTATGGTGTAGGCAAAACGTCCTTTCGACGTTTTTCATGATCGTGTGCTGGCAACGCCATGTTGTGTGGGGTGCATTAAAATCCCCCATTTTTAAGAGCTTATGACCTTTGGTGAGCCTCCTGGCTTCCGCGATGAAATTTACAAAGCCAGATAGCGGATCGCTGGGTGAATTATATAAGCATAGAATGTTTGCACTTTCGTGTAGTCTTCTGCGGTTGCACTTCCGCTAGAGTGTGTGCCACGGTTTGTTCCCCAGGATTAAGCGATTTTGCATGGTGAGATTTTTCTTCGTCACGATGCCTATTCTCTGGGATCCGGTGTATATATCTTATCCGTGTATGCGGAGATTCGTATGATAAGTTTCTTAGGATAGCCACGATGTCTGGTAGTTCCTGTTTCGTCAGTTCCTTGAGGCTTGTTTTCTTGGTTCAGACAGAGCGACAGTTATATTGCCCCAGGTTTTTTGGCAGCTGTGCTAATCTCCTCTTGGTATTACTCACCATCTCCATCGATATCGTTGTCTTCGTCCCTTGTCATAGATTCCGGTCTGGCCTCGTTGAGGTCTTTACGTGCTTTCTTGTAAGCCGTGTTTTTGATGTCAAGTAGCTTTCCTACTGTACCTTATGTTACATGATTCGGGTTGGCATAAGACATGAAGTTGACGAGTTTTTGAAAGGCAACATTGATAGGGGCCAGCTGAGCAGTGACATGCTGCTGGAGCGGTTGTGTTATCTCCTTTGTACAAGTGGTCATGGCCTACTGTATCTGCTTTCGTACCTCCACTTTGGCTCTTGCCATGACTCGCTGATAAGGGGCGGTAGTATGTTTCAGATTTCTTCACGTTTAGAGCCTTGACTGACAGCATCTTGTTCTTTGCACCTTTATTTGAGCTTGGGAATGAAGCTGTGCGGATTTTGGAATTGTGCTCGCATGTCTCCTTCGGTTTCCGTGGGTGCTTGTGTTCTTCTATTTCCTCTTGTAGCTTAAGCATACGTGATTGAGCTTTTATGGTTTAGGGGTACGAGATCCAGGCACTGATCTTGACCGGTGTCTGGCGTTTGCTTGTCCGCCTCTTGAGTAGGAGTCACTTCTGGATCTTCGTGCAAGAGGTAGGGAGATACTCCTTGATTCATATAGTTCCGCGAAGTCGGAGTCTCAATTTGAGTTCCATCTGTTTTGCTTTTCTTGGATCTTGGTTTCCCACTACAGTATGATCTTGTATGGCGGTGGATTTGGTTAGAGCTTCTGTCGGTGCTTCTTTCCCGCTGTCTCATGGGGTTTTGCACATTTTATATCTGGCTGGACAGTCATGGTCTACTGCTTGATTTTCCATGCGGCATCTATAGCAGAAACTGATAAGGCGTCTCGGCCAGATATCTTGCCGGTGGCCGAGTTCTCCGCAGCTTCTACAGTATTGCACAGATTTCCTGTGTGGTTTGCAGTGGTAGTCGCAGCACTGATATGTGATGTTGTATGGGACGTGAGGTTCATTGAAGTGGATAAGCGCCATTGGCAAACTTCCCAGTATGCGCGCTGCGAAGACAGTGTATCTTGCGGATACTTGTAGCCCTTATAGTAGTGCTACACTCGTGCCTGGCGGAATGCTTTTGATCACGCCTTTGAGGATGCCTTCTTGTGTCTTGAAATTTTTAACTTCGTAAATGGACCCTCCAAGATGGAGAGTGGTAATCTTGAGAAGTATGTGGTACGTTATGTCTTTGTTTGGTGTATATGCAATTATTATGTTCTCGATGTGTTGCACGTGAATTTGGATGTTGTCACAGAAGTCCTTTTGGACAACGTGCTCGCTCGGCCGATGGTATGTTTCGCTGCCACCAGTTTTCGCTTGGAGCGTTGTAATGTCGCCTTCGGTCGGCAGATGATTTTCGTGTAGTCCACTGGCAAATCTGAAAGTCTCTGTTTTCTATAATGTGGCATGTGTCACGCGGTTGATTTGTGGCTCTGGCTTGCCGCGTATATTGTTGGTCTGCTTCTTTCGCCATGGGATTTGTGTGCTCCTGAGTATTGTTTCCTATCCTCTCCCACGTGTGCCATTTTTCCTGGATGTTTATTTCCTTTCCGTTGCTCTCGTCACACGTCCATTCCGCTTGCAGTTGTTGCTGCTCTTGTAGCGTCTCGACTTGCATTGCAATGCCATTGTTTTCCTGATGGAGTTCTCGTGCAGTTTTTGCTATGTCGGATGCGTCAGTCATCGTAACTCAGCGACGGCGCCTCAAAGAAAGCGAGTTACGGCTGACGAGCCACGGGCTGCTGATCACGCGGGTTCGGCCAGCCGCTTACCCTTGTAGGGTTAGCTCCATTCACGTGGGGTGAAGCCTTCAAACGGCTAAAGGTGAGGGTAATTCGTGATACCGCTCCCAAGCCTGATACGCTCCGGTTGCACCTCCCTCACCGATTTCTTCGATGAAGCCTTCGATGAATGAAAACAGATATCCGGAAAAATCACCGAAGAAGCAGCCACCCATGGGAAACGAGTCCGCACTGCTTAGGCCCCTCGCGGCGCTTCGCAGACTATCTCATGTCCAGAAAAAAAGTGGATGTGCCATTCTCGATTCTGAAGCAGCTTCACTTACACCTCTTACATGAGAACTCTACTAAGGCTACACTAACATATACGACGAAATGTTCGGCTCCGTCAAGCCCAACTACACTGCACAATTGCGTAACATGTAGTTGCTGATGACGTTCAATCAGTATTTCCGTCCCTTGCACCCTCGTCCAGTACCTATGCAGAAACCAAGAATCGACATGTCGTAAGCATGGGTCGGGCAGCCCCCTTAGAAATTGTGGTGTTGGCGTCAAACACATGGTCGCGTCAAACACACATCTGTTTATCTTACAAAAGCATGTTGGTCCACCTGGTAAAGCATCGCGTAATCCCTAAAAATGCTGCGTCGCCAGCTACCATCAAAATGCTTTGCATATCACTGATATGTACCACGTGTAAGATTTGCTTGAATTTTTAAATCCTGCTGTCTACTCTCTTTCGAACCCCTTTTCTCCGACCACAGTGCACGGTAGTAAGCCGAAAACTCTTACCTAGGTAACCTCCCAGCTTTTCATTGCTACCTATCTCATTTGCCGGTGGCAGGACTACAACGTAGCAGCAACCGGAAAGGACGTATGGTATGGTATGAATAACTTTATTGGGTCGTGAAGGTCAACCCTAGGTTGACGGGGGCAGCTCCCACGTTGGGAATGTCAGGCCGAGCCCTTCAGCCACATCGCGGGCCTTCTGGACTTCTGGTCAGAGAGTGATTCACTGTGTAGCATTTGCCGCCACTATTCTTTTTCCTTGTCACAGTCTTTGAAGACCGCGGGGCACTGCCAAATCATGTGCTCAAGAGTAATGATGTCATTGCACTTATTACAGTTGGTTTGAGTTTCCCTCTCCGGGCAGATCCTGTTAATAAAATCTGGACTTGGGTATGTTCTTGTCTGTAGCAAACGTAATGTGACCGCTTGGGCTCTGCAAAGCTTACCGTGTGGCAATGGCTATTCCCTTCTACTTAAATAATAGTGCTTCCTGATTTTGTTATATGTTGATAAGCCATCCCTGGTTACCCGGGTGAAGTGTAAGCTGCTCGGTCTTGAAGAGGACGGCTAGAAAGTCCTCGTGCTGCTTCATTCGCCATCTCATTGAGGTTTCTCCGAGCTCCGTCCACAACCCTCAGATGTGCAGGAAACCAGCGGACTTCAATCCTCTCACTGTTGGCTTTCTCTAGTAATCTTGTTGCTATCCGTGTCACATATCCCTTAGTAAAGTTGCGTATGGCTGTTCTAGAGTCGCTGTAAATATGTGTTCACTGATTAGCCCGGATGGCTAAGGTGATTGCTACTTGTTCTGCTACTGTTGGGTCCTTGGTATAGACGGTGATGGCATCCCGTATGTTACCTTGAGTGTCTACAACGACGGAGGTATACGCATCCTTATTTTTAACCCAGGCAGCGTCAACGAAAACCGTCTGCTGCTTATGTTGATCTATGTCTTGAAGGAGTGCCTTCGCCCTTGCCTTCCGTCTCTCGAGGGTACGTGTCGGGTGCATGTTCCTAGAGAACGGGGTCGTCTTTATTGCTTCTCGTAGTCCCGCTTTCGATTCTGTTAATAATTCTTCTTCGTTGGTGTGTTGGTTCATTTCTACGCCAATTTCTTGAAGTAGCGCCCTCCCAGGTCGTGGCCCCATTAGTCTCTCCTGGTGGGCCACCGTTGAGCCTCAGCTATCTCTTCTAGTGTGTTATGCAGCCCTAGGCGCGATAAGCTATCATTGGCCGTGCTGATGGGAAGTCCTAGTGCAGTTTTTATATGTCATCTGATTAAAGCGTTTAGCTTGTTCTTATCAGCCTGTGTCCATTGTAGCATGCCTGCCACGTACGAGAAGTGGCAAAAGGTGAATGCATGTACCACTCTTATGGCACTGCCTTCTCCTAGCCCCTTATGCTTGTTGGTAATTCTACGCAGAGGCCTAATGACTTCTTGTGACTTGTTAGAGATATGTTGTATCATCGTGCAATTAGATCCATTCGCTTGCAAGAGAAGTCCTAGCACTCTAATAGTCTCCCCCTGCCTGATTGGTTCTCCATTCTTGGCGTATATGTCAATGCGGGGTTCTTCCTCTGGGATATATCCGTTCGGCTTGCGCCCACGCTTGCAGCTCCGTAGTACCAATAGTTCCGAGTTTTTAGCAGCGCAGTTCATTCCCATACCCTCAAATATAGTTTCCACCACATAAATGCTTTCTTGCAGTTTGGTCTCTGTTTGTCCCAGATTACCTTCGGCACTCCAGATTGTTACATCATCTGCATATATTTTGAAGTGGGTACCCTTAATCTGCGCGAGACCTCGAGCCACTTTTGACATTGCCAAATCAAATAACATGGGAGATAGGACCGACCTTTGTGTTGTTCCACGATTCCCATGTTCCAGGGTTGCCGATTGGACTTCGCCTACCCTGAGACTAGCAGAACGACCACCGAGAAAGGCTTTGAATATATTGTGCAATCGCTTACCCAATCCCACCTCCGAGAGGATATTCAATATGGCCCTGTGCTTGATGCGATCAAAGGCCTTTTCTACATCTAGGCCTGGGAGAGCTCTCGTATGTAGCGGGCTAGCAATAATAAGGTGATGTTTGATTAAAAGCATTGGATCTTGAGTCGAAAGTCCAGGACGGAAACCGATCAGGTTATGCGGAAGAACATTCTGTTTTCTACATACTTAGTCAGTCTATTGAATATGACATGTTCCATGGTTTTGCCCAGACATGATGTTAACGATGTGGGTCTTAGGTTATCTAGATTGAGTTGCTTGCCTGGTTTGGGAATAAGAATTGTGTTAGCAATTCTTCATTCCTTCCGATAATCACCATTTTTCCAGAGTTCGTTGAAATACTCTGTTAAATATTTTATAGAATCATCGCCCAGATTTTTCAACAGCCTATTGGAAATGCCATTTGGACCAGCAGTGGGTCTACTGTTAAGGTCGGACAGGGCTGCGTGAACTTCGCTTTCTGTGTAGTCTTGATCCATAGGATCACAGTCTTCCCCTGTATATTCAGACTGGTCTGTACTCTCATTGCTATCCTTAAGTGGTAAATACTTAGCTGCGAGCCGATCCAGAATGTCCTCCTCCGTTGTGTCCTGACTCTCACGATGGACGAGTTGTGCTACTGCTTTTCTCCTATTAGATTTCGTGTCGTTCTCATGAAGCAGAAGTAAGTTCCAATTTCCACCACGTTTGATTCAACCATCTATGGAATTTCAAAGCTCATCCCATTGTTGTTTCTGTAAATTTCTGGAGTGTTCTTCAATCTCCCTATTCAACGATGCTATGCGCTTCCTCAGTCTCCTGTTCAGCTGTTGCGTTTTCCATCTCTTTAACATAGATTGTTTGGCTTCAATCAAGTGCGACAGCCTGCTATCCACGATTTCGATATCCTCCTCTGTGGTAATATCCTTTGTTGCCGCCTTTACATCTTCCCTGAGCTGTGTGGTTCAAGTTTGGAGTGTTTTCTTTTGTCCTGTCTCTGTCTCAGCTCTGCTTTTCCTTGCTTTCCGAAAAAGATCCCAGTCAATGTAGTTGAAGTGCTTTATCTCATTACTGGGTGTTTCCAATAGTATTTGTAATATGTAATGATCACTACCCAGGTCAATATTGGAGTTATTCCAGCCAGCGTTCACTAAATTTGATACAAAAGTAAGGTCTGGGGTGGAGTCCCTGCATGTTGATGTTCCACACTTAGTGGGATAAGCTGGGTCTGTGATGAGGGAGAGATTAGGATCTGTAGCTAGGTGCCAGAGTCCATCCCCTTTATTAGTATTCCAGCGATATCCCCAGGTTTAATGACACGCGTTGAAATCCCCTCCAGTAATGTGTGTAGCGTGCTTAGTAACAGCCATACTTTTATTAAGAAGTTCCCTAAAACTCTGTTTCATGTCGCTAGGGCTTCTATAAACATTGAGACAAAAGAGGCTTTGCGGTTTGCTTCTATTCCTTTTCAAAATTATTTCCACAACTATTCCAATTTGTTTAGTCCAAAGCACAAATCATGTTCTATGTATGGTATTTTCTTATCTACGAGCGTGGCGAGCCCCCTACCCGGCTCTTTGCCCCTGCATGTCACTTTGTATCCGGATAGGCTGATCTCATCCGCCAAGGTTTCCTGCAGCATAATTATTTTCGGTTTGTGTGGCGAGGTTTTTATTAACTGCATGAGAGGTGCTTTTTTGTGATGAAATCCTCGGCAATTCCACTGCCACATGGTAAAGCTCCCCCTGCTAGCCATTACTTATAGAACCCGCCTTACTGCTACCCGCTAGAGTACGCTTCGTAGAACCTCCCGACGCGCCAGAGAGCGATCTGATGCTTTCTGCTTCTCAGGGTAGGTATTCGTCGTCCTCGCTTTGCGCTTCTACTTCGGTAAGCCTCTTTTCAGCTGTCAGTCTCCATTTCCATAACTTATCAACTATGGCATCTCTAAACTGTTTAATCGCCTCCTTGATCTTCTACTTTGGTAAGCCTCTTTGCAGCCGTCAGTCTCCATTTCCATAACTTATCAACTATGGCATCTGTAACTTATCTATGGCATCTCTAAACTGTTTAATCGCCTCCTTGATCTCTTCCAAATCAGAGCACACTGTCGTTTCTACTGGGCTTATTGCCCGCTTTTTTTGTAGCTGGTGTGTTTTCTTCATTCTGACTGTTGTCATTATTCACTGGTTGGGCTATTGTTACTTTTGTGGAGCTAGTCTGCGAGTTCTTGCGAAGTTCTACAACCTGCTTAGTAAGTTCTTCATTTGCCTTTCTCAGATACGTTACTTCTATAATTAGCTGTTCTACCCTGGCATCATTATCTCCGACCGGCCGCCCCACACCGCTCTCCGCAGCCCTCACAGTACCTTTCACTTTTTCGGCCCAGGTAGTTCCAGATGTCATCTTGTCGCCAGGCGTCTGCCCTCCTCCTTCGAAGCGCACCTGCACTTCACGTGATCTGGAGCGGCTTTTGCCCTTAGACGGCAAGCGGCGTCTTGACCGTGTGAGGCTTCTTGAGCGCGTGCGCCCCCTGGCGCCCGTTTCGGCATCCCATTGCAGATGAGCTGATGTCGCCCCCGATGCAGATCTGTTGCGTTCTCCTCGTCGAATTCGCACCACGTATGGAATTTGGTACCGCTGTCGGCAAGTCTTGTCCCCGGTTGGGTGTTCCCCTCCACAGAATCTGTAGTTAGGCACACACATGCGATTGTCCTCCGGGTTTTGAGTTCCACATCCTCTGCATTGTACCACGTCCGGTGTCGGGCATAAATCTGATCAATGTCCAATCTTTCCGCAAGCATAGCAGACATCAAACTGCTTCCTATACAGGTAGCACCTTACAAGGGTCGACCCGTATCTGACATAATTGGGTACCTTGAGCCCATCAAATAGAATAATGACCGAGCCCGTAGATTTAATACGTTTGGCTGCCAATTCCAGTGGGTTAAAATCATGCACGATGTTCCTCGTTATCGTGGCCTGATTGTCGCTCATGTAAACTCTCCGAATCTCCCCTTTACAAGTGGTATGCGGAACTGTCTCCTAGGCGTTAACTTCATATTCGGTTCCCAATATAATGATTGACCTGATTCGCATATAACTGGCAGCATGACTGCGATCTGGTGTACTAACCACCACAATATTTTGCGTGAAGTTAGGGCAAACGACATCCTCTCGGGCTTGTTGCGGAGTCGGGCCTGATGCCTTAATAATCGCCGAGCCTATCACTGTGGTGCTCACTTTGCTCAAGTTGAGACCTCCTCGTGGGCGGATGATAATTTTGATGTGCTCCTCAGGCAATTGGGGCATCCTTGATGCCTTGACAATCCGGTTTTTGAACATAGTGGTTGCAGGTCCCTTGTTCTTGCTGCTGTTGCCTTGCTCTTGCTGGCTTTGCGGTGATGTTTTCCCATCGTCAGCAATCCTTCTGGTGGAGCGAGATCTTCAGCTTGTCACAATTTGCCAGCCCAGATCTTCCTCATTCTCTTCTAATCCGGTAGCGTCTTCATGTTCCATGCGCGTTTTCGCCATTGCGGCCCGGCGGGCCCAGTAGGCCTACTTGAGCCTTGCACCAAGAAAGGCCAGTAAAAGTCCAAAAAGGGAAGTCCCACCTTGAAGAAAGGTGTCCGCCAATTCCCGGTGACTTCGCAAATCCAGTGATGTGCTTGAATCTGTGATGGTGGTAAAGATGGCTGCATAAACATTCAAGAACTACGGAGCCGATGTGGAGGACATCAGCACTTCGGCTTCTTCTTCTTCCTTCCGGAAAGGACGTAGGCACGTCGTTTCCGGAAGGAAGAAGAAGAAGCCGTAGTCACGTCGCTAATGTTACCGCTGTTTTGAATAAGCGGAATTACCGCAAACAGTTTGTCCGCAATACACGGCGTCGCATGCAGAGGATCCGAGACAGCGCAGCTGAAAGACCGTGTACCTATTGTTCCGTTGCAGAAGTCACAAATAACGATGTATTTACAATAGTTGGAAGAGAGACATCGTTGAACAAACATGATGGCTATCAAGACCTATTCCACCTACACACGTCAAATCGTCTTCCGACTGGCGCCACTCTTCGTCGCCCGATAACAATATGGGGGCATACCGCATGTTCTCGGTGTATCCGACGCAGTGCGCTGGAATCTGCGACTATTGGACGTTAGAATTGTATTTAAGCCCATTTCCCAAATTCAAAGCCCAAATTCAAAAAGCTGCTACATAGCATACATTGGTGAACATGTTTCCGAAGCCTAGGGATCACACGCCGCTGAACAAACAAAGCATTGTAGTCTAGAGATTGTATATATCGGTCTGCGATGCTGCTACAGTGGCTACACAGACGATACTCTGTGGTGACGTGGTACTCATCGCAATAAACACATTAAAGACATCAGGAAGGCAACACATCGCTGCTCTACGAAAGGACAGAAGTTTAATTTTTATAACGTGACAAGGTTGGTGTGGGAGCAGCGATGGCGCATGAGAAAATTCGTGGAATCGTCATTTATACACCGCGATTGGTGGGTGTGTGGCCGCATACCGGGTATTACTAGGCTATTTGGTTCTTTTAGGCTATTCGTGTGGTCATTGTGCTACCTGCATAGGTGGCGAAGCGCCTAAGTTTTGCTTGAATCGTTTGTTGAGCAAATGAGTTCAGAAGTATAAAAATGCAAGTACTTTGTCAATTTTCCGTTGAAGTGAAAGCTTGAAGGACTGGCCGTAACTCAAACAGAGTCCATAGAGGAGCGTATAAAGTAACATCTCTAAGGGCAAAAACTGTACTGCAGACACCTGCTTCGGTGAAGTGCTTCCTGCGCGATTTACTTCCACGAAGAAGGCTAACTTAGAGTAATGAGTGCCTTGCAATGTTCTCGCTGACTGGCTTACTTCTCCTACTCTAATGAAGATCTTCGCAGGGCACAATCAGGGACACTTCAATTCCTCCGCATCTTGAAGACCTTAATGATTTGGTGGGGCTGGCGACAGTGATTTTTCGGTGCATGTGCTCGATGCAAATAAGACTTCGATCCGCATGACGTTCTTAGCTAAAGTATAAGTTGTAGCACCCCCCCCCCCCCGTTTTCGCCAATAAGGATGTTGGTTAAGAACTGATTAGGGGAGTCTAAGCAGCACGCGCGGCTTTTTTCGGAAGGCGAACATAATTTTCCTTTTCACTTCAATTTTTCTATTGTTCCTTCGCTTGCTATGCAGCAATCGTGTTCTGTCCGTGATTTTTCTTGGGACGGCAGAAAGTGAACGCGAAATACTGCAACTGCTTCCGCAGCACCTACATAGATCGATATGGACGGCCATGTCTCACCATAATAAGCGCCGCGCAGTACTAAGGGGAACTACTGAAATTTTATGCGACAGTATCTATTGTAATTTTGGCGTTCGACTAGTACAAGTAATTCAGACAGCTTATACAATTTATCTATAAATTTTCTGTAGCCAACCTGCCTTATTTGGAGTTGCTATTGTGTTAGAAATATCTACAGACTGTCTACATACAGAAGTTGCTGTGGGCTCTGTTCTTTTAGACCATTTCTGCTCAATAGTTATTTTAAATTGTTAAGGTGTCTAGTAGTTTTTAATCATTGTCGATAGAATTGCTATGTTTGGTCATGTATATATACTTTAATTTCTAACCACTCTAACAGGACTCATAAATATTTGTTCGAAATTATGGCATTTCATGAGTTTAATCGAAACTCTTCAGTCAGTTTATTACCTAGACTTGTTCGAACCGTCACGTTCAAAGTTTGAAATCATAACTGTACTCTCTCGCAGGTGCCTGTGAGGATGCTTTTGCTGTTGCGGTGTATTGACGTGCTCTAGAAGGGTGTTTAAACGTTATGAATTAATGATGCGCTTAGGGCTTTTACCAGACAATCCTTGAAATTGTCGCTGGTATGAACGCTTAGTCTTTCCATTGATACTATATCTGCAACATTTCAGTGCGATATACCTATCTATGGAAGAATTCTTAGTAAATTGCATTTGTCAACATAGCCTCTGTGGAGTCCAAGAGCAGAATGTCAAAAAAGGTTGCGTTCCCCTAACCAAAGCGCATGGATGTCGATTGCGGTGAAACGTGGATGAGCTAAAAGCAAAAAGGGTAAAACCTCGCTTCGCGACTATTTGTACTACATAGATCGTCTATAGACGCAACGCCATGGAGGCTTAACACTCGTGAGAGAGCGTGTGGGAAATAAAGCATGCCTCAAGCACCTAACTAAATGCTCTACAAGCGTTCGCTTTCTGCGGCGCATTCTGCCGCATAGCAATGAGAAATAAAGCAATAGAGCAATAGCGCAAGGTGCATATCATATTGACCGCAAATTAGACGGGCACAGAGGGAGAGAGCACATAAACAGCACGGGCGGAACGCTGTTTATGTGTTCTCGCCCTCTGTACCCGTCTTATTCGCGGTCAATATGATATGCAGTAAATACCAACTAGGCCAAAGTGAAGTTCTTCTGAAGCGCAAGGTGCGGAGACCCCCACCACCTGACACACGCACCCGCGAATTACGTAGTCTACGAGGCACCATCTAACGGATCGGCCCAGTTTAATATCGCTGTCTCTAGGATCGGAACACTTTACTTTATGAGAACATAACTGAGCTAAGGCGCCATACCTTGGGGAGGGAGGCAAAGAAAGCTTCGTTCTGGTAAGGGAATTAATTATATCCGTCAATGCATATACTTGTTATGGTCAATATGTTTAGGCGTTCTTTGCTGCTTTATTGTGCAATTCTGCTGAGAACAAAACCGGTAATCAATGCATCTACTCAGGTAGCACACAAAGTCTTCAAAAAGTCGTATTAATGAATTCAACGTCTAAAACAGATTTGTGACCAAACTCGACTCATTAAAAACGTCGCAACCTGGGTAGCTTAAAAAGGACGGGTGAATACGTTTCGAAAACGTTCTCAGAAGACTGGCCGTAGCTCAACTGCCATACTGGGTTTTCGACGGCGCCATACATGGCTGAAAAATTCTCCATTTATCAAAGGGAACTCGTCGTGTCAATTGCTGCTGTATTCACCCTGCTTTAGGATGGGTTCGGCTAGGAAAAAGAAGCATTTTGTGGTATTGACCTTGCGTCAGAAAAGACGAAGGATTGTAAATGAAGTTGACACCGCAACAGGCTACGCAGAAATGGTGCACGAGTCCAGTAACATTGAATCCGCTCTTTGTGACGCGAACAACGGCTCAACATCGACTTAGGAGGAGCGCTGCCAGTAAGTAGACCGTGTGGGTGTTAGTGCTGATTTTGACAGAGCATCCGCTATTTCAAAATCTTTCGGTTGTTCTTCAACTTCAACATTCAATTGTTTCTGACGATTTCTTCCAGTCCCCTGCAGTAATTTTCTTGTCGTGAACACGAGTTCAAATGTTAAAAGACCAATATGTCAGTCACATCATTTTGTAAATTCAGTGATACTACGCAATATCGTCGAATGGGACCACTTGCCATCAGACGTAGCTGCTCAAGGATACGCTGCCAAATTCAAAAAGCTGCTACATAGCGTAGTGTCTGACCTAATTGATTTATGTTTACTTTAGTGCATTTTTTTTACACATTGAAATGTAATGGCATGTAAATTTGTCTCCTGTTTCGTTTTGTCAGCATTCTTATGCGCCGTATTTATTAGGATGTTTCTACATTACTCATACACATTAGAATCCAATTAAACAGCGAACATTACTTTCGATGGTAGCGAAGGAATACGTCGGTGCTCTGGAGAAAGTTTCAAGGTGATTTCTACTGCGAGCACAATGTATACGAAAACAATGTCCGGAAACCAACGTCAATGACGTGAATAGCCCGAACGACCGAGTGAACGAAAGAACGAGAGAAAGCGAGCGAATTATAGTTGGCGAGAGAATGAATGATCGAACACCTTCGTTGAAGATAAACAGCACGATGACCAACCACCAACCTCTGATCAACCATAAATATAGCCGGCGACAAAAAGCTATTCTTTTTTAATATTTGTGGTGCTCAACGGTATGGGCTCGCCACGCATAGAGAGAGGAATATAACAAGAGTGGACACTTGGCGAAAAGTGGTAACAGGAGATACGTCACGCTGTAGTATTAACGCCGATCGTTCGGTGCCGCGAGCATTGAAAAAAAAGAATGTGAACTGAGATCAACAGAAATTGTTTTATTTAGTTTATTCTTTCCAGGGAAAAGTAAAAATATCTGCCTATAAATTTAACTTTGTGGCTTACTTCTGTTGCCTAGCGACAGGCGAATCGGCGAATGACGAGCCAGATGCTTGCGTCATTCGTCAGACACACCGCCGAAGCGAGAGACGGGCCGCGCATCTGAGCGTTGGTCTGTTGGTTCACCCATCTGCCTGTTTTTTTATTTTTGGATTTAGCTTGGTTTGGTGAACTCCAGGCGAATTCTTGCGTTCCTTCTGAACTTCGACATGGCCCCGCTGCACTATTGGACTACGGCATGGTGAGAAAACTTGTTCGACATTCTGCGACGCATTTCAAGCAATGAGGCTTAGGGCACGGCACCTAGGCTAGATTTGTGACGCAGTTAACGAAAAGCAGCGCGGCCGTCGTGGCGCGGTTAATCTGAATTAATGAATCGCACTGGGAAATGTTTGCGGCGCTTTCTATGAGCCCCAAAACTACTTTAACTTATTTCGGTAGTTTTTGGGCACACTAGTCGCACAGGGTGCTGTGACGCAGTTTCGCGTATACTGAATCTTACTGCGACAGGTTTTGGCGCTTTCTCTGGCCCCCAACATTGTTGAATACTATTTTCGGTACTTTTTTCGTTACTTCTGAGGCAGCGGAGCCAACGTGTCGAAATAAACGGCGTCTGCTCCCAGATCAAATAAGTAAAATTTGCAGTTCTCCAAGGGAGCTTACTGGGTCCACTTCTTTTCAATGTATATGTGAATAATCTCGCTCTTGTGGATAGCTAACCAAAATATATCATCTACGCCGATGATACTACCGTGCTTTTCCGTCAAACCATGTTGCAAATTTAATTTCGACGGCAAATTTTGTCTTTGCTAAAATAGATACATCGTCACAGCACAATGGCTTAAAAATTAGGACTGACAAAACCAAAGCTGTTTTATTTCAAGCCACACATAAACGTTTGAACTGAAAGACTGACATTTTCATATTCTCTTCAAGAATTGAGCTTCTCCCGTCTGCGAAATCGTTAGGTGTGTTTTTGGATAGCCATTTGTCACCGACTGATGCCACGCAATATGACACATGTCATGCAAGTGTCCTTGCTGGAAAACTTGCGGAAGTGACTAGAATACTATTCGGTTTAAAACCACTGCCACGCTGAGTCAAAATCTCTTATACAGTGCCGTCTTCCTCCGTCACATACACTACTGCTGTCTGGTGTGGAGTACAACATCTGCTACCAACTTAAATAGATTATTCCTGCTTCAAAAAAAGGCAATTCGCACTATCTGTAATGCTCCAGCAGATGTTCATAGTAAACCTCCATTGAAACAGCTGAAATTACTCACGCTGCACTCTCTGTTAGACATCACGCTGTCGCTAGCCTATTGTAAAGACGAGAAACAAAACCAGCCATACATTACGTCCTTAACGGAGTTAGTTGGAAAAAGAACAGAATACAGCCCACGATTAACGGAACAATGGCATGTGGTCAGCCAATCGGATAGCTCACCCCACTGACGTCATATGGGTTATTTCGGTCATATGGGTAGGGGCGGCTTAAAATTCCGCCGAGGAGTGCGCTGCGATCGGCAGCGATGTGCATTTTTCAAACCTTATAATAAATTACACGCTTTACGCAGAGCACTTAGATGTGTCAATGAATGATCGGAAGGACCTACTATAACGACTCAGTACGTTTGTAGAAAATCGTCAAACGCGTTTCAGGGTCCCTTTAAGGCCTCGTAGATAAAGTAGAAATACCAGACCCCAAGAATCCTGATCATGTAACGTAAGCTCTCTCAAAAAGCCAAACTGAACCGTCGCCATGAACTGCAACGATAAAAATGACAGGAAAAAGAAGTCGCTTTCATTGATGACTCAGGCAATAGTTGAGCCAATGCTGCGAATGGACGCTTTCAAAGAAGGTAGTGGCAACTGGGAGCAGCTGCGCATACTAATAAAAAAACTTTTAAATGCCGAAACCCAGAATAAAACAATAAGTTGGGTTCGCCAAGCTGTATTATTAATTTTATACAGATATACAATTTATATCGCTGTAATATTTTTGCTGACTATCCATATATATATATATATATATATATATATATATATATATATATATATATATATATATATATATATATATATATATATGGTTGTACAGTCTGGTTATATATATGGTTGTATATATACAGTCTGTTTCCCTAATGTTTGGCAATAATTTCCTCTTGTGCAACAATGTATCGAAATTGTGAACGTAAGCGTTAACATTTTGTACATTCAGCAGGACTTTTACTGTGGGAAGATGTGAGTTTGCTTCGGGCTGACTCCGCGATCTAAGACAAAGGGGTAGGGGGGCGGACGAGTGTGGCGAGCACGCGTTTCCAGTTCTACTGCAGCCGTTGCTGCCTGTGATGCGGCTGAGCGCGGTGGATACGAAGGTTACGCGAGCCTATATGGCTTCTGACTTCATGTGCGCCTTGTTGTCGCACGCCTATGCGCCATCTAACACGTCGTTTGCAACGCTGTGGAAACTACAGGACTGCTAAGCCAATGTGAAGACCGAATGCCTCTCGAGATTTGTTCCTCCGCGTAGCATCCTCAGCTCACCGGATGCTGCATTTGCGGTATACGACGTGCATGCACAAATGTTCTGGCCTGTCGCGTATTGCGGTAGCGTATCACGTACCAAGCAAAAACAAAGCTCTCTAACCCTGCTATTTATCAGAATTTTATGGCCAGAACAAGGATACAGCTTCTGCACACCCCGCAGGTTCGGCCGCGTTGCAAAGAACTTATGAGACACAGTGGTGTTGGAAGTAGCCTAATATCAGGTTTCGGAGACACGTTGAAGCTAGAGCTACCAGGAAGCGTTCGCTCGTCGCCACTTCATCACGGCTGCCTTCTGACTGCTAGTGTCCGCGGAGATCGCGTTCATGTTTACCTTTGCGTGCGTGACTTCAAGCTTTTTAGGTTAGCTCATAAGCGAACATTTGCTGCACTCTATATGACCGATAAATCTACTCAACTTACTTCGCATAGCTGTTTAATATTTTGCTATCGCAATCAGTGCTTCGCCTTTTAAGTGAGACTGCCACTATTTCTTCATGGCGCAAAATCCCACAGGGGTTGTGGGCTTCTGTGTATTTGGTGCTCAATATCCAGTTTGTAGCAACGGTAGCTCAGTAAGTCTTTTGTTCCTGCATACAAAGTTCGCAGTTAATTCTGCATAGTTTAAAAAAAAAACGTAATTGGAAATTGGCGCCAATCACGCGTGCGAAGGATTTAGATGGAGTAGGCAACAAATATAGTGTAAGTTTGTAAGCTCACAATTAGCCACAATTACACCATATGCCACAAGAAAGAATTCAGGATAACATAATGATAAACGGTAAGACGCTCGTCGGTAACGTAGAAATCATTATACTCCCCGCAGGGACGTCTGCGTGAGCAGGCGTTTGGAGTGTTCCGACACTACGTACCCGAGCACACGATGATTGGGTCCTTCGGCGTGTAGTCGTGCGTGGCTGAGCCGTATCTGGGGAAAAGGAGGATTCTGGGGGTTGAGCCGATGCCGCATTTTCGGACCTTTACAGCCCCCCAGCGGAGAGAACACACCTCTTTGGCATCTGCTACACATCCAGACTCACCCATCTGGAGTAATTCGGCAGTCGCCTTTTCCAGTCCCCCTCTTCAACCTCCGTCTTTCTCTGTCATTTATCTAACCTGTCTCCTTGTCTCTTCCATTTTACTTCCAACTTTCCTGGTGGCAAGGTTTAGCTGACCATGCTAACCATGCATGGTCAGCTTTCCTTGGCTGCGCACGTATTGTTATAGTAGTTATGATTGGCCAGTGCTCGAAATAGATTCCCTGGGTGGGCTCCAAGCTGGGCGTCCAGCATGACTACCCAACGTTTTGCTTCGTATGGAAACAAATCCTCACCCCCCCCCCCCCCTTCGATACCCGATCGGCTCCGGAAGCAAGGCCGCGCCGACGTAACCAAAAAATTTGGCACGAAACCGAACGACTTCACCAAGTTCTGTGGTTTGACATCTAAGAGCGCAACACCGATTCAGGAAATACCACCTTTTCCTATTGCGAAAGCCATCAAACAATGCATCGAAAGTGATTGCAAGGCAAGAAAAATGAGTCCAGGGGATCTTTTTATCGAAGTGCAGAACCAACGACAAAGCAAAAACATCAAAAAGCTAAGGACAATAGGTGAATATTAAGTTTCCGTAACACCACGCAGATCTCTAAACCACGCCAAGAGAGTCACCTGTGGCAAAGAGCGCATCAGAAACACAGACGAAGAAATTTCCGAAGCCCTGGCTGATCAGAATACTGTCAGCACACAACATTGTGATCAGAAGGGGCGGCAAATAAATCAGAACGAGAGATGTCGTGCTAAGTTTTGCAAACACAACCCTCCCAACTGCGATACACGCCGCTTACCTATATCTCTGTGTAAGGCCCTATGTACCGAAACCTCGATGGTGCTTCCGGTGCCAAAGGTACGGGCATGGGGAAAGCATGCCGAGGAAAGCCAACATGCGTCAGGTGCGGTCTCTCCGACCACAACGATTATGAGTACACGAACGACCTTCGATGCGTTAACTGTGAGGGCCAACACGCAGCGTATTCCCGATCATATCCTATGTGGAAAAAAAGAAAAAGAAACCAGTACATTGAAAACAAAAGAGAGTATCTCACACATTGCAGCAAGAAAACGCATCGAGTTTGCCCACAAGGGCTCTTACAGCCAAGTGGTACAGAGAGGGCGAGTACCGCTGATGATGTCGGTCAGCACGCCCAGCTGCAGGACCTAGTAAGGAAACGCAACAAGGCCTCCACCCCTTTCTAAGACAGGTGGACCAGCATAGTGTAATAAATTTGGTTAGGACCAGGAGCTCTCTTCTTACCCGAAGATATTACTCTGTTTATTTCATGCAGCATTAAAAAGATTAAAGATCTTTCTGAGCTTCCCGTTGTAGGAAACTTTTGTTTTTCTGTGGACTGTTTGTGTTTTAGGAAGGTAGCGTAATAGTTTGCTTAGCTAGATATGTGTAGAAGTGCTGCTCAAATATGTCTGTTTGTTCCTGTAGACTTGTTTGAGTGCCTGGAGCTGAGACTATGGGGATTGTGTAGGGAGCATAATCGCCCCTAAACTTGCGAACCTGGTCCCACATTCTCTTTTATACCTGCCGTGGTTGCTCAGTGGCTATGGTCTTGGGCTGCTGAGCACGAGGTCGCGTGATCGAATCCCGGCCATGGCGGCCGCATTTCGATGGGGGCGAAATGCGAAAACACCCATGTACTTAGATTTAGGTGCACGTTAAAGATCCCCAGGTGGTCGAAATTTCCCGAGTCCTCCACTACGGCGTGCCTCATAATCAGAAAGTGGTTTTGGCACGTAAAACCCCATAATGTTTAATTATCTTGTATGTGGTTGAGCGGTTAACTAATGAGATATAACTTCTTCATGAGTTTTTTTGGCTTCCCTGCGCATATACCTTGCCTTCGCTTTCGGTTTTTTGAACGACGGAAGATTATCTTCTTTTGGGTACCTTCGGATGATACACCAAACTTTCTTTTGAAGTTTTTCAGTATCTGTCTACTCGGTCATCCACCCGGGTTTTTAGCTTTTCACTTAAAAATCCAGCAGATTGAAGGATAGCCTCTTCCGCCGCAGCAACTATGCAAGCCGTCATCCTCTCATTCGCTTCGTCATCTAAGATCATTTTGTCCAGACTGGCTTTTTCCGGGAAGAGAGGCCACGTTTAAAGATGAAGTTTTCAACAGGGCACTCTAGAGCGTAGGAGAGGTAGCATGGGTGTTATTTTTATTTATGTGGCATATGGTCACTGCCGTAGCTATTAGCTATTACATTCCAATGGAGATCAGTGAATAGAGATGGAGAACAAAGTGCCAAGTTGAGGCAACTCACAGCTCCTGCGCTTGGAGAGGAGTAAGTGGCCGTATCAATATTTAAAAGGCATGGTTAGTTACTTAGGTTAAAATATTCAATTGTTTGTCGCCTATGGCCAGTTCCTGTGGTAACACATAGTGCGTGATATCCATTTATATATCCCGCTATCACAAAAGGCTCCGGTAGCTGGTGCACAATGAGTTCTAAATCTCTTACAGTGAGCTGTGTTTGCGTAGGAATGTAGAAGGAGCAGATGGCGATTGTTTTATGCGCTGAAATGCTCATGGTGGCGGCTTCAATGTGGCTATTAATGAGCACTGCTCTTGTTGGAAAACCGCGTTTGACAACAACAGCCCCAACACCTGACAGCCGGTTAGCATGTGTACGGTAGCGCCGTACAACAGTGAAGCTTTTCAGATAATTCTCTTTCGCACATGTTTGTTCCTGTAGCCACAAGACCACTGGGGAGAAGTTTCCGAGTACATATTTAATGTCACCTAAGTTGCGGGTCAGTGCTCTACAATTTCTGTGAATCAAAAATGCCATGATAGAACTGGAAGAGAAAACTAGATTTTTTCTATTGCGATATGGGGGGCTCTAGAGCAAGAGGTGACAAAGAGACATGAAAGGCATGTCACTTGATCTTTCCTAGGGCAATGACCGGATATGCGCATCCTTTCCCTCTCCCAGAGAGGATCGAGGGCACGACAGGTTGTTTCGCAGTCTTGCTGCTTGGAGCAGGCTCCCAGAGTCAGTTCTATCAGCAGGACACACTTTCGTGGAGTCATTACCAGAAGGGTACTTCTCATTTGGGGTGCTCTGCGAACGTACCGGCTTCTTCATGGGAACTCCTCTCTTCACCACCACCTGTGTGGCCTTTGCATTGCGATGGCAGTTACCGGCACTGGTAGAGGCTTCGGGGCCTCGAGTAGAAGATGCACAATGTGCCTCTCCTGAGTCCGCTCGTGAGAGCTGGAGTGTCGACACTAGGTCCTGCAGCTGGGCGTGCTGACCGACATCATCAGCGGTACTCGCCCTCTCTGTACCACTTGGCTGTAAGAGCCCTTGTGGGCAAACTCGATGCGTTTTCTTGCTGCAATGTGTGAGATACTCTCTTTTGTTTTCAATGTACTGGTTTCTTTTTCTTTTTTTCCACATAGGATATGATCGGGAATACGCTGCGTGTTGGCCCTCACAGTTAACGCATCGAAGGTCGTTCGTGTACTCATAATCGTTGTGGTCGGAGAGACCGCACCTGACGCATGTTGGCTTTCCTCGGCATGCTTTCCCCATGCCCGTACCTTTGGCACCGGAAGCACCATCGAGGTTTCGGTACATAGGGCCTTACACAGAGATATAGGTAAGCGGCGTGTATCGCAGTTGGGAGGGTTGTGTTTGCAAAACTTAGCACGACATCTCTCGTTCTGATTTATTTGCCGCCCCTTCTGATCACAATGTTGTGTGCTGACAGTATTCTGATCAGCCAGGGCTTCGGAAATTTCTTCGTCTGTGTTTCTGATGCGCTCTTTGCCACAGGTGACTCTCTTGGCGTGGTTTAGAGATCTGCGTGGTGTTACGGAAACTTAATATTCACCTATTGTCCTTAGCTTTTTGATGTTTTTGCTTTGTCGTTGGTTCTGCACTTCGATAAAAAGATCCCCTGGACTCATTTTTCTTGCCTTGTAATCACTTTCGATGCATTGTTTGATGGCTTTCGCAATAGGAAAAGGTGGTATTTCCTGAATCGGTGTTGCGCTCTTAGATGTCAAACCACAGAACTTGGTGAAGTCGTTCGGTTTCGTGCCAAATTTTTTGGTTACGTCGGCGCGGCCTTGCTTCCGGAGCCGATCGGGTATCGAAGGGGGGGGGGGGTGAGGATTTGTTTCCATACGAAGCAAAACGTTGGGTAGTCATGCTGGACGCCCAGCTTGGAGCCCACCCAGGGAATCTATTTCGAGCACTGGCCAATCATAACTACTATAACAATACGTGCGCAGCCAAGGAAAGCTGACCATGCATGGTTAGCATGGTCAGCTAAACCTTGCCACCAGGAAAGTTGGAAGTAAAATGGAAGAGACAAGGAGACAGGTTAGATAAATGACAGAGAAAGACGGAGGTTGAAGAGGGGGACTGGAAAAGGCGACTGCCGAATTACTCCAGATGGGTGAGTCTGGATGTGTAGCAGATGCCAAAGAGGTGTGTTCTCTCCGCTGGGGGGCTGTAAAGGTCCGAAAATGCGGCATCGGCTCAACCCCCAGAATCCTCCTTTTCCCCAGATACGGCTCAGCCACGCACGACTACACGCCGAAGGACCCAATCATCGTGTGCTCGGGTACGTAGTGTCGGAACACTCCAAACGCCTGCTCACGCAGACGTCCCTGCGGGGAGTATAATGATTTCTACGTTACCGACGAGCGTCTTACCGTTTATCATTATGTTATCCTGAATTCTTTCTTCTGGCATATGGTGTAATTGTGGCTAATTGTGAGCTTACAAACTTACACTATATTTGTTGCCTACTCCATCTAAATCCTTCGCACGCGTGATTGGCGCCAATTTCCAATTACGTTTTTTTTTAAACTATGCAGAATTAACTGCGAACTTTGTATGCAGGAACAAAAGACTTACTGAGCTACCGTTGCTACAAACTGGATATTGAGCACCAAATACACAGAAGCCCACAACCCCTGTGGGATTTTGCGCCATGAAGAAATAGTGGCAGTCTCACTTAAAAGGCGAAGCACTGATTGCGATAGCAAAATATTAAACAGCTATGCGAAGTAAGTTGAGTAGATTTATCGGTCATATAGAGTGCAGCAAATGTTCGCTTACGAGCTAACCTAAAAAGCTTGAAGTCACGCACGCAAAGGTAAACATGAACGCGATCTCCGCGGACACTAGCAGTCAGAAGGCAGCCGTGATGAAGTGGCGACGAGCGAACGCTTCCTGGTAGCTCTAGCTTCAACGTGTCTCCGAAACCTGATATTAGGCTACTTCCAACACCACTATGTCTCATAAGTTCTTTGCAACGCGGCCGAATGTGCGGGGTGTGCAGAAGCTGTATCCTTGTTCTGGCCATAAAATTCTGATAAATAGCAGGGTTAGAGAGCTTTGTATTTGCTTGGTACGTGATATGCTACCGCAATATGCGACAGGTCAGAACATTTGTGCATGCACGTCGTATACCGCAAATGCAGCATCCGCTGAGCTGAGGATGCTACGCGGATGAACAAATCTCGAGAGGCATTCGGTCTTCACATTGGCTTAGCAGTCCTGTAGTTTCCACAGCGTTGCAAACGACGTGTTAGATGGCGCATAGGCGTGCGACAACAAGGCGCACATGAAGTCAGAAGCCATATAGGCTCGCGTAACCTTCGTATCCACCGCGCTCAGCCGCATCACAGGCAGCAACGGCTGCAGTAGAACTGGAAACGCGTGCTCGCCACACTCGTCCGCCCCCCTACCCCTTTGTCTTAGATCGCGGAGTCAGCCCGAAGCAAACTCACATCTTCCCACAGTAAAAGTCCTGCTGAATGTACAAAATGTTAACGCTTACGTTCACAATTTCGATACATTGTTGCACAAGAGGAAATTATTGCCAAACATTAGGGAAACAGACTGTATATATACAACCATATATATAACCAGACTGTACAACCATACATATATATATATATATATATATATATATATATATATATATATATATATATATATATATATATATATGGATAGTCAGCAAAAATATTACAGCGATATAAATTTTTATATCTGTATAAAATTAATAATACAGCTTGGCGAACCCAACTTATTGTTTTATTCTGGGTTTCGGCATTTAAAAGTTTTTTTATTAGTATGCGCAACTGCTCCCAGTTGCCACTACCTTCTTTGAAAGCGTCCATTCGCAGCATTGGCTCAACTATTGCCTGAGTCATCAATGAAAGCGACTTCTTTTTCCTGTCATTTTTATCAATGCAGTTCATGGCGACGGTTCAGTTTGACTTTTTGAGAGAGCTTACGTTACATGATCAGGATTCTTGGGGTCTGGTATTTCTACTTTATCTACGAGGCCTTAAAGGGACCCTGAAACGCGTTTGACGATTTTCTACAAACGTACTGAGTCGTTATTGTAGGTCCTTCCGATCATTCATTGACACATCTAAGTGCTCTGCGTAAAGCGTGTAATTTATTATAAGGTTTGAAAAATGCACATCGCTGCCGATCGCAGCGCAGTCCTCGGCGGAATTTTAAGCCGCCCCTACCCATATGACCGAAATAACCCATATGACGTCAGTGGGGTGAGCTATCCGATTGGCTGACCAGGGCGCGTGATCGATTAATTTTTCCAACTTTATGGTAAACAAATTATCTTCGTAATAGTTGGAATGTAAATAATTTGTCTTTATAAAAAGAAAGTAGCATAAAGAGAATGCACAAGAACAATTTTTCAGTGCACTTAAGCACTTCCGGCACACAGCAAGTGTCGTCTGCTTGTGTTACAATGTACTCCATTTTGACGAGAGCTCCGCGGTCAGAGTTAGTCTCAGTCTTTTCGCGAGCACTATGATTCGACTCTGTTGTCTTGTGGACTGCAAACGTAGCGACTGCCAATATGTCAAGCTGCGACATCGTGTCCCCCTGCAGGGCAGCGTACGAGCGAACTGGCTGCTGCGCATCAGACTGCCGCTATCCGATCGGCGCTAGGATTTTGCACGTTTGTGGCCGTCACTTTACACCGGAAGATTACTAACGCACTAGCGTTTCGCGAGTCCCGTATTAGGGCAAACGTAAGCGCAAGGGGACAGGGTCTGGCCGCTTGACTGTGCCGTAACGGGATGAGCCGAGATGAGCAGAAGGGCAAAGGTGAATGGTCTGCACGGTGCAGCCACCTGGTGGCATATAGCTCAACCATACACAGTAGCAGCAACGAAGCGTAATCTTTCTTGCTGCCGGTGCGTATTTTTCGCAGGAGTGTTATCATCAACACGTTCTTTTTATAAATGTTTAAAATGTTTTACACTTGCTTAGAGCAATATTAGAGCTTTGTTTGGCTGGTTAAGCGCTGCGCCAACAAGTGTCTGGACCGTGCAGACCGATCAGGCCGCTCACGTACGTCTGCGCCAAAGTTCCTTCATCAGCTTGAGTTTATGCCTCCAGTCATTTGCCGATATGACCAGCTTGCCTGTGGCTAACGGAATACCAGACACGTTCGGCACTACTACAGAATGCTCGCAACGCACGCTGCTTCGATAGCTCTCACTTGGGGTCGACAGCCAAGCGGCTAGCGGAGCGGTTTCGCGCGGACGGCGGCGGGCTTCAAAACAACCGGAAGCGGACGACGTGACGTCGCATCGTGACGCAGGACCAGTGAAGGCGGCGCTTAGCCCCGCTCGCTCGGCGAACGAGTTGAGGAGGAAAAGCATGGCTGGGGAGGAGGTAACTTCTAATCGCTTGTAGCTCCATTAATACGTAACGCTTCACTTAAATTGTGGTGCGAATGTTCTACTTAAGCTGTACCCTACGCGTCTACAAAATTTGTCCGAACCGTTTCAGGGGCCCTTTAAGTTTAAAAAAATCTTTATGCATATTTTAACTAAAGATTGGTGGATGCCCGTGTATAGGGTATACACCAAATTCTTGCTAAAGAAGAAGTAACCACAAAAGAGAGCGTGTCATCTAAATATAGATAGATAGATAGATAGATAGATAGATAGATAGATAGATAGATAGATAGATAGATAGATAGATAGATAGATAGATAGATAGATAGATAGATAGATTTATCAGTCTGCCGCAGCCCAGAGACCTCTGTGACAGTACAAAATATCAAGAGCGGAAAATTTATGGCCCACAATAAGATAAGTGTTTCACGCTGATTTAGCATAAAGTGGGAACAGTCAAAATATCACTGTTAGTAAATTAATAATTATACATTTAAGAGCTTATGAAAAAAATCAAAGCCCTTCATAGAACCGGCAGCTCGTACGCGTGTGCATAGTGTATCCACTTTTACACAATTTATCGTATACGGCACACAAAATCGCAAACGCGACAACCAGGTATCACAGCAAAATGTACTGCGTAGCACTTGATGGAAGATATCCGTATCACGCGGGAGCCTGCTGGTTAATGAAGGCTCGATAATTATGCTAATAATTCTGGAAGTGGCTGAACGGGTGATGTCGGCATTCAAAAAGATAGCTATAGAAAGTACGAGACCACCGAAGTTCTAAATGCTTCTTGAATTGGTTACACCCATGTGAATAAACGTTTAAAAATTACGCCACGGTGAACCATGATGAGCAACCAATATTCACAGTAAAATTTATTACTTTCTCGATATTCATGATTGCATAAAAAAGATACTAATAAAGAAAACCATCTTCAAACTTTTTGTGCGCGAACATATAGGGACGAAGAATAGGAGCAACACAAGGACGAGCGCTTACCAGAACTGCTGGGTTGGTTAAGCTACAGTTCGGACAAGTAGAAAGAGGGCCGGAAGAACTAGAAATTAACTGAAGCATAACTGTGAGTCGGCTAAATTGGAACAAATTCATCTTAAAAGATTTACTGCGCAAAGAAACAGGGACGAAGAATAGGAGCAACACAAGGACGAGCGCTTACCAGAACTGCTGGGTTGTTTAAGCTATAGTTCAGACAAGTAGAAAGAGGGCCGGAAGAACTAGAAGTGAACTGAAGCATAAGTGTGAGTCGGGCTAGTTGGTACAGATCCATCTTAAAAATTTTTGTGATCAAAAGTTCTTCCGGCCCTCTTTCTACTTGTCCGAACAACTCAGCAACCCAGCAGTTCTGGTAAGCGCTCGTCCTTGTGTTGCTCCTATTCTTCGTCCCTGTTTGCGCACAAAAGTTTTAAGATGAACCTTTTCCAACTAGGCCGACTCGCAGTTACGCTTAAGAAAACCATGTTTGGCATCGCTTTGCGCGTGTAGGCACGTACAGTTGACGGGCTTCCAAAGTCTGTCATCATGGGAGCGAGTTTATACGCGATTGATAACCAAAGAACACACCTTGAAAGCAAGTTACCGTGATTTCGTTACCGTGAATTAGGCATCTCCACCACTATTGTGCCGAGCCCAATGACTTCGCACAAATAGGGTAAAACGAGGCCGAAAAAAGAAGCATCGGGCGAAAAGCCCCATTTTGAGCTGATCTCTCGCTATCTGCACCTGAGTGGCAACCTGAGTGGCCCGATAATTTGCCGACAATTCTCACTACTTGTTCACTTTGCTTTAAAACAAAACTATCATCATTTGGTGATGAACACTGGAAAAAAATTATGCGGACCCACTGTTGAAATCCATCTAAGCGAAGCCTTCTTTCTCGTTTGCGTTGATTGACGATGGTGAAGATCGTGGCGATGGTGATGGCGGCGGTGATGTTGATGGAGAACGTTTAAGTTCTTTGGCCTTGAGTGCAATACGAGAGTGTTGAGTTGATGTTAAACGTTAACGCGCCGTGGTTGCTCAGTGGCTATGGTGTTGGGCTGCTGAGCACGAGGTCGCGGGATCGAATCCCGGCCACGGCGGCCGCATTTCGATGGGGGCAAAATGCGAAAACACCCGTGTGCTTAGATTTAGGTGCACGTTAAAGAACCCCAGGTGGTCGAAATTTCCGGAGTCCTCCACTACGGCGTGCCTCACAATCAGAAAGTGGTTTGGGCACGTAAAACCCCACATTTTATTTTTTTTAATGTTAAACGTTACCTTTAGTGCACCACTGCTGTTTCTGTGACTAGTAGACAGAAGATACAACAGGATGCGTTTCCTTTAGGCATTGTTGTGAGCCATCTTTCGTAGCTTCCGAGATGGTTAGCATTGACATCGCGTAACAAGGCATATCACATTCTTGCAGAAGTGTTATAGTTCAAATGAGTTTTTGGGCTTTACGTGCCAAAAGTACGATCGCAGTACGATACATACCATAGTGGAGGACGTCGGATAAATTCGACCACCTGGGGCTCTTTATTCTGCACCTGAATCTCAGAACAGGAGCATTTTTGCATTTCACCCCCATCTAAATGCGGCCACTGCTTGTTGGGAGAAAACCCATGACCTCGAGCAAATCCATAGTCACTAAAGTACCTCGACGGGCACAAAAGTGTGGATTTGCGGGGCGGCCGCTTGCCCAGTGTCGTATTGAGGCTGCGGTGCTGTAATGCGCCTTTGCGACTGCACGCCCTGCGTCGGTTGTCCGCTTACAAATTGGCACGGTGTTAATTCTTCAGAAACAGCAGAAACGTATAGTTACCTCAACATACCGTACTTTGAAGTTACATTTATCGAGTTTATGCGCAACTTTTGGGATGTACAGCGGTAATGTTTTCTTTATTCAAAAAACCCCAAGCGAGGCATGTTCTCTGACGTCGCCTTTCCTCCCTCTCGCATTCCGCCGATGTATGCGAGCTGTGACGAGCGAAGAGCTAGGCTGTAAAATTCTCGTTTCCGTGACTGCGTCCGTTCTGCCTATTCTCGGCCTCCTCTCCATACGTAATCTGTACCGCTCGGTGTACGTCGCTTCTTCGCTGTTGCGCGTGAATACAATGGTAAGCACTGCACCTTCTGCAGTACTTTTGCGAGGGATTCACGCATGATTAGAGCACTCTGGAGGGTTTTGTGGCGACGCGTTGGCAAGGTCTGCAAGACCGTAAACGAGCTTATGACGTCGCCTTAATGTGCCGCACTCCTGCAATGCATACAAACACACTCAACCACCTCTCACCCCCCCCCCCCCCAACGCCCCGACGAGGTGTGCCAGACGACCACGACGGACACGGCAACCACGGCGGCGGCAGCAGCGGCAAAAACTGCACGCTTCAGGCACTGTGCAGTTTTTGCGAACAAATGCCCGTTTCAAGGTAATGAGTTGCATTTTGGGCAGTTGTCTTATTTTACCTCCTCTGTCTCATTTTGCACGTGAGGTCGGAACAAAATGAAACATTGAATGCTTTTTAAAAGGAATTTTTACATATCACCTAAACTAACCACATTGACATAATTTTTCTGACCTTTAAGGAAAGGACGCAAGGAACAATATTGTAATATGCTTTCAAGATTATCATGAACATCACCATGAATGTGAAATTTTGCGTCGCATTTTACCTCGCCCCAAATTGTCAGCAACTAGGTTCCATTATTTGCACCTGTGCTTGTGCATGCAGTGAGATACACCTACAACTAAATATTTCAAATTTTGTTTCAAGTATGACACCTATAAGCGCGTGTATGCATAGACGTATGCATATATCAATCTCGGCGCGATATTCGCATGTCTTGCAGCAGTAGGAGAAAACTTAATTGCGAAAAAAAGATGGTAAATTTATGCATCAACAACTCAATCTACTTAAGTGGTGCACCGTAATATGGGTACAGGTGCGCTGTTTCAAAGAAGCAAACTCAAACTAGATCATCAATTGGGCCCATTCGAACTTCGCGTCGCCACTTGTCGGCAGCGCCCTCAATAGAAAATCAGACATGTTATGCAGTTTATTTAGATGAAGGCATAGCTGTCGGTGTGGAGCTTGTGCGTGCTCGAACCTGCTACTCTGCACAGCGTTGTGAACCAGAAAATGAAGAAAAAAATGTGATACATACTGGAATGTGAGCTCCGAACTCGTAATCCGACAATTAATCAGTTCTCTTTCCGGATTTTTAGTTCGAATGACGTGCCCTTCTTCTTTGCCTTTGTGAGCTCTACTTACATGAAGAAATACAATCAGGAGCTGCACCTTTTCACAATTAATTTCGGTCTCCCTTCTTTTCGGCATTTGCACACGGTTTCCTCAGTGCCTTATCCCTGCAAGCTCCTGCATTAGCTGTTCGACGAGATGGGCGAATAGATATCGATATAATCACAGAAGTAGTGTCACAAAATATGCGACCATGCTGCAAACATGCATGAACGTATCAATTATTGTTTTTGTACTGGCGGGCCACCGTGGCTTCTCTTTGACGGCTTTAGGATTGCTGCTCTGGCTCCTTGCGATGACATTACCAGCGTCTCTGCGTATTAGGTAGCTTTAAAACAGGATTATAGAAAATAGTGGTTTGGTGACTGCCGATGCGCTGAATCCAAAACGCTTTCTTGGATTCGGATCCGCACTGTCTTCTCACGCAAAATTTCAAATGTACCGTGGGTACCCAGCGTTATTAAGGACGGAATTAACTTTCGCGAAAAGACAACCTTTAAAGTAAGCGAAAAATTAAAGTTTAAGGAAAGCTCGAGGAAAGCTTCAGACACTCCACTTAAGGCCCACTTATAGGAGGATAAATTTCCTAGGTAAGTAGCAGTCATTGTGACGAGGCTAGAAAAGGTTTCATTCTCCTGTGGTTACTTCAACCTCACATAAATGTTAGCAACGTCGGCGGAACGTGGAAATTATTTGTTCTAGCTATTAGAACAAAAACACCGCATAACGAAGCGGAGTAATATTAGTTGATTTTGTCGATTCATTGTTTTTGTCTCGCAAGATTTAGCACCTACGTCATTATACTGTGGCCACGTGAAGGAAGGGAAAAACTGAGGTAAGGTTCCACCCAATCCGCGCGCTAGAAGAGAATTATGGCAGAAGTCAGGTAGTATTTGTCGCTGCAGCGGCCATGTAGACGCGGAACAATGGCGGTTCTGTTATGGTAGTGTGTGCTCGCGCGTGTGCTGCCCCGTACGTCTCACGCCGTGCCGAAGGCATCGTGTGTGCAGGATTGCGTTGCTCTCCGCGTTTTGCTCCGTTGCGTTGTCTTTACCGTGCTCTCCCGGCTGTTGTTGAGGCCAGGGGCGATTGGAGGAAGCAGAAATTACGCGGATCTTACGCACTCAGGCAATCGATGTAAGCGAAGTTTTCTGTGCGGTTTTATTTGATCAATGACAATTAACGGTGAAGTTGAAGGCAAGCGTTTAATTGCTTTAGTGTTTATTCCAATATTAGTGTGGTTAGTTGATGTTAAACGTTACGTTGCGTGCCTCACTGCTGTTTGTCTGCGTAATACGCAGAATGCACAAGGAGAGGTGTTTGCTTGAGGCGTTGTTGTACGCGATCATTTATAACCTATGAGAGCGTTTAACATTGTCATATTGCTTCACAAGGCACATGACATCGTAGCAGAAGCACTACACTTTAATTGAATTATAGGGATGTACGTGCCAAAGCCATGGTCGGATTATGAGGCACGCTGTACAAGCGGAGTCCGATAATTTTGACACCCTGCCGTTCGTTCATGTGCACCTGAACCTGAGTGCACTATCGTGTTTTTGCATTTTACATTGGTCTAAATGACAGTGCCATAATAATGCATCGAACGCGCGACCTCGAGCAATGTCAGCCGCAAAGCTTCCGTGGCGGGCACAGAACTGTTGATCTGACCTGCGACCGCTTCTGTGGTGTCGCCTATGGGCAACCAGCGCTGAAGCTTCGCGTGCCGACAGCAGCGCCGTAACACACAGCCTAGCGAGCGGTAGACACAGTTTCCAGTAGCACACGCAGTGATTTCGTGTCAGCAAATTCACCGATTGTCTTGAGTCACACTTTTCACGGCTCCTCAAACGGCAGGGAACCGACGTGCTAGGACGTAGCAGCGCATGCGCTCTACGCAGCGCGCATGGCCATGGACAGAACTTGGCTGGCCGCATCGGGCTAGACAAACATTGATACAGGCGCACGTTTCTTATCGCTAAATATGTCGTGCCATCTTCGTAGCCTCCCTATCGGACGGTTTCAGCATATTTTAGTAACGCATGAAAAATGTCGTAGCGCCTCCTGGCCAGCGCTGGTTCCCCATACCCTACGGTGATTTAGAGCGGCTTTGCGTCTGCATGCCCTGCGTCATGTGTCCTCTTGATATTGTTACGTGTGGAAAAACACAGATGAAAGAGGCTATATACAGGCTATTTACACTAGAGCCAGACCATCAGGCCGACACTCGCCCGCGCCAAGGGCACAGACCCACTTCGTCGTCGTTCTCGCGGCGGCTCGTCCCTTAAGCATCGCTCGATGATATTGTAATACTACCCCCCGGTGGCAAAAGCGCCGTCACAGTGCTGTTAAATGTCCAAGGTGCGTGGAGAGTTGTAGGGTCTGAGTCGGGCGACCTGGACAATGTCACTGGTTGTCACAGCGGAGGATGTAGTGGGCGTGGCTAGAGCGATTTCGTAGGTGACATCGGTCACTTGGCGAAGCACGCGATATGGGCCTGTGTAGCAGGAAAGCAGTTTTTCACAAAGGCCAACTTTACGCGATGGTGACCGAAGCAACACGAGGGTGCCGGGCACAAAATGGACATCACGGTGACGGAGGTCGTAGCGTTGCTTCTGTTTGCCTTGAGAGGCTTGTAGACGAGTGCGCTCCAATGGTGTGAGGAGGCGGCTCGCAAGTAGGGGCCATCGAAAGGCTAATCTTTGCCGTTATATACCATCATCGACGTTGCCATTCTGCACTAACCGATTAGCAACCGTCCCATCCCAGTGACATTATCAGTCAGTCGTTTTAAAACCGAGTGAGTCGTTCCACTCAGAAGTGTGAAACTCTGCAATAGTTACCGAATGCCTCCTAAATGTTCCTTGCTGATGCAGTTTGCCGGTACGTTCCTCGGAACGTCGGCCCCTCGTGCTGCCTTCAAGCGGACGATTGCGCCGTCTTCGGTACATCGTTTCGTAGGTGTAATCGACGATGTAACGCAAGTCTGCTCTAAGCCCACGTGGATCATTAGTGGGGCCCACCAAACGCTCTTCTTTGCCACTAGATACCAACCTCGATGCTGCCATACTGTACTAACCAAAAAGAAACCCTCCCAGCCCGGTGACATCAACCAGTCAGTGGTTTGAAAGATGTACGCGTGGTTCGCCTCATCAGTCGGTAACTCTGCAACAGCTACTGTATGCCGCCTAAATGCTCTTCTTGCTCATTCACTTTGCCGATACTTGTCTCGGAACGTCTGCTCCTGGTGCTGCCTTCACGCAGACGGCTGCGCCACCTTCGGTACAATGGTACGTAAGTGAGATCGGCGAAACAACGCAAGTCTCCTCTATTGCCCAATTGGATCATCAGTGGGGACCATCAAAACGCTCTTGTCTGCCTCTAGATACCACCCTCAACGTTGCCATTCTGCACTAACCAATTAGCAATCCTTCCAACCCAGGGTCATCATCAGTCAGTGGTTTAAAAGACGTGATTGTTGCTTCCCTCATTAGTCGGCGACTCTGCAACAGCTACGGATTGCCACCTAAATGCTTTTTCTTGCTCATGCTGTTTGCCGGTACTTTTCTAGGAACGTCTGCTCCTGGTACTGCCTTCAAGCGGATGACTGCACCGTCTTCGGTACAAAGGTACGTAGGTGGGATGGGGGAAACAACGCAAGTCTGCACTATCGCCCACGCGCCACGTGGGTGATCAGTGGGGGACGTCAAAACGCTCATCTCTGCCGCTAGATACTACCCTCGATGTTGCCGTTCTGCACTAAGCAATTATCAACCCTCCCAGCCAAGTGACATCATCAGTCAGTGGTTCAAAAGCCGTGTGCGTAGTTCCCCTCATCAGGGGGCAATGGTGCAACAGCTACGGAATGCGGCCGAAATGCTTTCTCCTGCTTATGCAAGTATGTTACCTCAAAAGTGCTCATTGTTTCAACTCCGTGAATAAATATTGCTGTGGTCGTGTTCCCGCAACCATTTTTTTTATTGTGTGTGCTATGTTACGTTGACGGCGCTAAGCCGCCTTCACTTGTGCGGTGATGTCGATCCTAACCTCGGATGGGGATAGCAATAGGGGTTTGTTGGTATGGCATAGCATATTTTGTTATAGCGCGTGTTGTTCGCGTTGAACGTGTACATGTCAGTCAATGTGTGAGTCAAGAAACTGCCTACGTGTGGTAACTAGTTTATATCGTTTGTTCATTTTTCCAAACATTTTACACGTGCTGTATGACGGTTCGAGGATGTATATATATCGACGAGAACGAGAAATAAATCTGTTGTTGAAAGTTAGCGCTGTGTGTGTCAGATGTGCCTTCTGTTGTCCTTGTCAAGCTTGCGATAACAAAACAAGCTTAACCGTGGACGCACTACGAAAGCCCGGTCTACTAAAACTGCTAAAAAGGCTCGTGCTGTTTTTCGACATTCAAACCACTCTGCTTATTCACCGAACACATCTAATCCTTCTCGAGAGATTGCGGTTCAGGAACTATTGTAGAACTCAGGTAATTCTGTGCTTTTACAAATTTTGGCAAAAATTTTTGCTCACATTAAGGAGATGACTCACGACATTGCAGAGATAAAAATCTCTGTTGGTGTGCGCTTCGAAGCTCTTCGATCACGTATTTCTGCTTTTGAAGCGGCATCGGCCACTCCGGCTTTACGGCCTGAAAGTGTCAGTTACACAAAGAAATAGGTCCGCTGAATCGTACGGTCCCTTAGTTGACCGGAGAGAATGAGGATTTAAAAATTGCTCCAGCCAAAACAACATTATCTTGCATTTCTTATCAGACACTACTGATGAAACTCACTATCCGCTCCTGTCCGAAATATCTGAATCAAATGAATAGCCTTGGCATTCAATGCTCTCGCATTGAACGCCTCCATCGTTTAGGATGAGCTCGTGAAAGCAATTCACGCCTGGCAATCTTGAAAATACTTGATTTTAGCGACAAGGCTACTTTACTGAAGAATGCTTGTAAGCTTACGAATTCCGGACTTAGGCTTTCTGAGAATCTTTCTCCCAGAGTTTGTTGTATTAGGAAGAAACTTCGGGAAGCGTCCAGTCAGCATCGCAGCAACGGGTCTTTAGTTAAGATTAGATATTACCACATTTTGATTGACAACATTCGGTATACCTGGTGCGATGGCACCAATTCCCTTGTTTATAGTTCTAATCGTCGCAGCTTTTCGAAGACAGCCGCTTCCTCATTACATTAAGCAGCAGGTTGGCGCTCTTCTACAGCTTAAAGAGATCTTACCATAATGAACATCAACGCTAGAAGTATAGCTAATAAATTTCCTCTTTTTCTTGCGCTTGCTTTGTTCTATTTACCCGTCATTATTGGTACCACCGAAACTTGGCTACATTCGGGTATTCATGACTCGGAGTTTACACCTCCAGGCTACGTAACCATACGAAATGATCGTCATAATCAAACAGGAGGTGGTGTTGTGCTGCTTTTTCGCTCGGATGTCAAGTTCAAGGTGCTCCTCTGTCCACCAGACATAGAATCAATCTGCTTTAGAGTATACTACGGTAAACAATTTTTAAGCCTATGCATTTTCTATCGGCCGCCCATTAGTTAATGGGAAACTCTTGACGATGTGGACCAGCTTATACTACAAGGTAATTTATTTTCCTGAAGTTTCGGCCTACTTGGTGGTTTTAATCATCTCGGTATCGACTGGGTGTCTCTCATGCTTTGATCATGCTAATGCTCTAAACGGGAAAATTTGAAGAGTTCGCATTATCGCACGGCTTATAACAGGTCATTCACAGTCCCACCCGCGGTGATGCTGTGCTGGATTTGGCTTTTGTCAGCACTGATTTTACGAAGATGGGTAACAAGTATGAAATAATTTATGGTAAACTAGCCAAAGTTTAACGCTGTCCACGTTTCCTGACTTTTTCAGAGCTGATTACATCCATATCTTAGACCAAGTGTCTAATAGTTTCGGCGCGTTTTCGGCACTTGGCTCCCCTTGTGACGTTGGTGCGCCCGTGACTGTTTTTTAATTAAAGCACTGTAAAATTATGTATAGGTCGATACGTTTCTTTAAAAACCAAGAGAAATAACAATAATCTTCCCTGGATGAATCTCGAACTGCCTAACTTATCGCGACGTGCTGGCAGAGTTCGCACCAAACGTCCAAACAATCCTCAGGCATGCGCTTTTTACGCTCAGCTAAAAGACGAACTCCGGCAAAAAACCGCCTGTGCTAAAAATTTCTACTTTAATGTTCAGTTGCCGAAGCTACTCAAGTCCAACCTGCCTAAATTCTGGTCTTTATTATCTCCTGGCTCTTTTTCTTCTACACCTTTTAAGGCCAACAGCAGTGTTAATAAAGACATATTAGGGATTTCAGAAGTGTTTAAAACATATTTTCAGTCGGTGTTCGCTTCAGATGATTCTAGTCCTTCAACATTTACAAGTAACAGCTCTTATGCAATTACTGACATAAACACTACCCTACAAGATCTTTTGAATCTCCTACTGAAATTAGACGCTAAAGGACCTACCGGGCGTGATGGAATTTCGGATTCCTTTCTTCGTACGATTCTCGCTATGGAAACCTAAAAATCTGTTGATTATATTTCAGAAATCTCTTTATAGTGGTATTGTTCCTTCTTACAGGAAAATGTATAAAGTATTGCCATTATGTAAATCAGATGACAGACAGCGTTTATATAACTATAGGTCTATTTCTATAACGCCAACCTCATGTGAGATACTAGAACACATCATCTATAAGTATATTATAGTGTCCCTTGAAAATAATCATCTCATGAAAATTTCTCAACATGACTGCTGCCGCAGTTTTCGTACTCCGTAACCGGACTTACGAAGTTCACTTATAACCTTGCTCATTATATCGACCTCGGTATTGAAATTGACACATTTTCATTGACTTTAGCAAAGCTTTCGACACTGCACTACACTTTAAATTGCTTTTGAAACTACATAATATTCTAAATAGCACTCAGTTTGTTGTCATAGATTTCAAATTTCCTTTCTCTACGTTCGCACTTATTATGGCATGAGTTTGCGGATTACTCTGTAGTCACATCACCTCAGGGGCCCCACAGGGATCTGTACTTGGCGCAATACTATTATTATTGTTTATTAACGACGTTCCTGACCATGTTACTGCAAAGATACGTCTCTACACAGATAATTGTGTTATTTGCAGCCCAATTGACTCTCCAGCTGAACTTCAACTACCTAAAGGACGCCTTTCTTTTATTTTGCGATTGGTGTGCTACTTGGAAACTGAACATCAATTTTAATAAAACTGGTATGTAGTTTACTAACAAACACACATCCGTACGTTGGATTACAATTTCAACGGTGTAATACTAACCAGACTTTCCCAATACAAGTATATAGGCGTCGTTTTTACACCCACAATGTATTGGCCCAAACATATAAGTTGCACCTGTAGCAAAGCGTTAAAAAAACTCGGTTACGTCCACTTTGTCCTCTTTGTGCACTGCTCCGAAGGGCATACGGAACACTGATTGTCCCAATTTTATAATATGCTTCCTACATATGGAACCCGTCTAAGCAATGCGAAATTAATTGTATTGAGTCGGTCGAGAGGAAGGCTTTTTGTTTTGTTTACCGTCTCTTCGACCGGGACTTTTCCCCGTCAGCTGCTCTTTCTGAATAAATCTCCAGTTTCTTTCAAGATGGCGGCTCACAGACTCTCTGCAGATTTTCTGTTGATATATGAACGCTCTGTATCACCTCTCAGATCCTTCCCTTTTAAAGACTGCTTGCCTAATCTCAACTAGAGCTTATTATGCCTCTAAAATCATACGATTCGATCCACGCGCTAACGCTCTCAACTACAGTTTTATTGCTCCACATGTGTGAACAATGGAATTCTTTAACGGCTGAAGTTTGTCGCCGTTTTCTCATTTTTTTTAAATGCTACTGCTGATGTATATATAGTTCCTTTACATTTTGCTGCTTCTACATTCCTGTAAATGGTATTGAGGTTTACTCACACCCACTCTTGTCATAGCCCTAACGGGCTGCAGTATGTAGAAATCAAATTAAATAGTAAGTAAATATGTATGACTAAAGTTAATCGCTTCCTGTCGTCCTCTGTGCGCTTCTCGACTCGTGCCTTTTGGTGAGTTTTCGATGAGCTGTATTCATGAATTTCAGTGTTTTACAAATGTGAAGAGAAAATATAGAAATGACTCATGTAGAATCCCAACATGCCAGTGCCAAAGAATCGGAAGCAAAACCAAGCCTTAGAAAAACAGCTCCACCATACCACTGTGCACCACAACTGTGGTCGTACATTTGCTCTTTGAAACTGTTTCATCGACTGCCACAGCACTCGGTCGTGTGTTACGGAAGAATTCTTCAAACACAATAAACAAGCTGCAAGCAGTGCGCCTGCACCCGCTCATAGCTACCAAGGGGGTGGCCTGTTGACATTACACAACGCGTTTAGATTTTAAATATTTACATTTTCACTCTACAGGATTACATTCTGAAAATGAAACAGTTAAGGCGAATCGGTGTATTTTCGTTGCAGGCTGCGCAAACATAGATTTGTTTAGAAAACTCGCAATTTTTATCGCTCCAGTGCAACTCCTAGCGTAGGTGACACCCAAGAATAATGTAGGGCGCTCAAATGCTTCACTGTTAAATTTCTCTGGCGTCGCATATTTTATTCAAGATGGTCGCAGAGCACATCCAGAACCCATCATGTCATTTTTTTTCTTGCGAGCAAATTACTTGTGCGGCCTGTTTCTCTCTGCAAGGAGGACTCACTGAGTTACCTGCACACCATAAAGACGCTGCCTTTCCGCCGTATGCGCGATTAGTTGCAATACGCATTGCGCATCGACCTACAATGTGCGATCTCGAGACAGTTTCGCGCCGTATGTATACTTGACCAAGAACTGGAAGACTGACTGCATCTGGGCGTAGACGTTGCAGCTGCCATGAAGCAACAACAGGTCGATCACCGTGCCTCGTGCGACAAGTCTGCAGGCCAATCATGGGCCTAAACCGAGCCATCGCGCAATGCCTAGTAATGTATATATATATAGGTTGTCCTACATGAGATGCACCAAAGTTTTCAATATGAAAGGCACTCCTGGCGCAACTTGACCCGAATGCATAATGTTGGCACTGGCCTAGAGTAACTCAGGCTATTTTTCTATGTTCCCTTTAACTAACGGATTAGTTATGTTTCATTAATGAGCTTTTTTAAGTATTGGCTGCAGACCCAAAGTGTGATGGACAAAGTTGTAGAGCACCTTGAGAAAACTCTCAATAAATTGTTTCCAACACGATATACATAGCGCGTCTTCCTTTTTTTCGCGTTCCAAAGAAAGCCCGCGAAATATGAAAAAATACGACGTGGTGAGCGCTTGCAGACTGTCATTGTGCTGCTGTCAAGCGTGCCATGTTTGAACAAATTCGGCTGCAGCGAGACTGCTCCGCGACAGGGCCTTATGCCTGTCGGTCTCCTGACTCTGAGACTATAGCAACAGCGTTAAGTAGCTGCGCCGCAGACGAGCAGTCGCATATGAGGTCAGCAAATGCGGCTAGCCGATCGAGAATCGTCTCATCGGAAATCGCCGGTACCATGCGTGCGTACTGTGGGAGGCGTTGCAAGAACAGCTCGGGCAAAATTGGAAGCTGGCTCTCGTTTGCGGAATAGCCACCCAGCAACTGACGCAAACGCTGCAGGAGTTGTGACAGCCGTTGGTCGTTGCGTTCTTTTTTTTTAATATATGGCGTTTTACGTGCCAAAACCACTTTCTGATTATGAGGCACGCCGTAGTGGGGGACTCCGAAAATTTTGACCACCTGGGATTCTTTAACGTGCACCTAAATCTAAGTACACGGGTGTTTTCGCATTTCGCCCCCATCGAAATGCGGCCGCCGTGGCCGGGATTCGATCCCGCGACCTCGTGCTCAGCAGCCTAACACCATAGCCACTGAGCAACCACGGCGGGTCGTTGCGTTCTTCGGAGAGGACCGGTTGGAGCCTACTCTGTTGGGATGACTCGAGGCGCTGCCGCGACCATGCGTTTCAGGTCGTCGTACGCTATGGCCGAAGGCGTTCACGCTAGGAAGTCTTCTATGGCATCGGTGATGTCAAAGGGTAGCGCGGCGACGAAGTGCAGGTACCTTGCTGTGTGTGGAATGACGAGCCGGAGTTCAAAACACACTTCTACTTGCACGAACCAAACACGAGGAATTTGGGCCAAAATATGGGTAGCTCAAGTTCTGCGGCTATGACAGGAGACGCAACCGTTGGCTTCGTCTCTGTCAGCAGGAGTTGGAGTAGCGTCGTTCATTGATAGCGTTCGAAAAAAAGTCAATGTCCGAGAAGATGGTCATAACGGCGCGTTTTGAGGACAGGACACAGAAAGAATGCCCACAGGACAGTCGCCGACCTCGGCGACTGTCCTGTGGGCATTCTTTCTGTGTCTTGTCCCCAAAACGCGCCGTTATAACGATGATCCATCAAGGTAGCAACCAACCAACCCCTCTAATTCTGTTAAATATGCGGGGTCACCACTTGTTTGGAGACCGGTTTAGCAGATGCAAGTAATACATGTTGTGACAGGTTAAGAAATGAGATTTCACTGGCTTTTCTAAAGTGAAGGGAGGTTTGCCAAGCGGCTGTGATGGCGACCCATTCGGGCAGCCACCTCTATTCCAAGAGAGAGAAGGGATTTTTGACCCGCATGCGGAGGCAAGGTGATGTAAAATGAACTTCCAAGAAGCGGGGACAACGTACAGTGACGGACGGTCGCTACAAGCTTATTTGTACAATATCGCAGTCTGAAAGGTAGACGACGGTATCACTAAAACGATAAAAGCAAAACAATTATGTTGATTTGCTTATTGTACGGAAACTGATGAAGAACTTGGAGAATAATAATGTTTAAACCTCTTCCAAATGCTCACAGACGCTAACATGTACTTAATTATGTTAGTTTTTTACTCGTTTTAAATTTAACTTAATGCGTATTAAAATTAAGCTCCCATTACCTAGTTTCTCAGCTTTCTCGCTGTGTGCCGTTGCATCGGTTTCAGTCTCGGCGGACATATTTCTTGATATATTTGCGAAGGCTATAGAACCTACTGTAGCTTCTCTATTGCCATATCTGCTAGTATACAAAGCCAGTTGACAACTATGTGGCTTGAATGCTGTCACACATTTACTTTATCAAAATCAATGTATATACGCAGTTTAAAATACCGTAAGGTCCGCAAAGACGAATTAAATCTGTGTCACTTCGAATCGTGTGCGCCATTATCCAGGGAATTGTTACATTTGAAGACACAACAGTGGTGCGAGAAGTGGTCTACAGCATCACGTAAACTCAGTCAGCAGAGGCAATAGGACATTTGCGGGAAGAAGGCCCATAAGAGCCAAGAAGAGTCGAAGAAAATGATTCACATGCACCCGTAGGATTTCCTACCTTCAATGTCCAGCAACTTATGCCAGCAACATCCGCATGAAGTGGGTGAAATGAATCAACAGGTTAGGAAATTTTCCATTTACTCGTGAACATAACCGGGCTAATTCGCAAGAGGGTGCTACTTCTTTACTACGTTGCAGAAGACGTGCAAGAAATCTAGGGATACCTCATCAATGGCTCTGCGGCAGCTAACGCAGGCAACACAGTACCAGGCATGCAAGACCAACGCCTCAATACCATGCCGCGAAAGCAAACTTGACGTTCTCCTGGTGCCGCGTATGAACCTTACTTTTGCTGGTGTTGTAGCGCAAAAAACTAAAGAAGAATTATTCTACCCGCCTCAACTTGTCCAGTTTGTTGCACTACATTACGATGTGGTTCAGCAAACGCCACTCACCCAAGAGTAGCGCCATCTTACTTTCTCTTCTGTCTATCACTTAGAACCTCTCTTTCGCGGTTTTCGCACTAGAATACAATGCCGCTCAGCAAACACTAACTCACCCAAGAGTAGCGCCGTGTTTCTTTCTATCTTGCCTGTTATAAGAATCTCTCTTTTCCGATTCTTTGCGCTACCATACCATGTCGCTCAGCAAATGCAAACTCTCCCAAGAGTAGCGCCATCTTTCTTTTTCTTCTGCCTGTCATAAGAATTTATCTTTTCCGCTTCTTTGCGCCAAGCAAACACGAACTCTCCCAACAGTAGCGCCGTCTTTCTTTCTCTTCTGCCTGTCATAAAACTCTCTCTTTTCTGGTTCTTAGCGCTACCATACCATGTCGCTCAGCAAACACGAACTCTCCTAAGAGTAGCGCCGTCTTTCTTTCTCTTCTGTCAATCACTTATACTATTTAATTTCTGGTTTATTACGCTAGAAAACCATGTCGCTTAGAAAACAACAAGTGGTCCAAGAGTAGCGCCGTTTTTCTTTCTCTTCTGTCTGTCAATTAGAATCTCTTCTTTCCGGTTTCTTGCGCTACAATACCATGTCGTGCGTCATACACCAACTCGTCCAATAGTAGGGCAGCGCCACTTTCTCTTTTGTCTGTCAATTATAATATCTCTTCCGGTTTTTTGCGCAACAATACCATGTCGTTCATCAAACACCAACTCGTCCAATAGTAGTGCCACTCCGCTTTCTCTTTTGTTTGTCAAGTAGAATCTTTCTTTTGCGGTTTTTGCGCTACAATACCCTGTCGTTCATCACACACCAACTCCTCCAATAGTAGTTTAACTCCACTTTCTCTTCTGTCTGTCAATTAGAATCTATCTTTTCCGTTTTTTTTTGCGCTGCAACACCATGTCGTTTATCATACACCAACTCGTCCAATAGCAGGGCAGCTCCACTTTCTCTTTTCTGTGTCAATTATAATATCACTTTTCCGGTTTTTTGAGCTACAATGCCATGTCGTTCATCAAACACCTACTCGTCCAATAGTAGTTTCGCTCCACTTTCGCTCCTGTCTGTCAATTAGAAGCTCTCTTTTCCGGTTTCTTGCTCTACAATACGATGTCGTTCATCAAACACCAACTCATCCAATAGTAGTACCACTCCGCTTTCTCTTTTGTTTGTGAATTAAAATCTTTCTTTTCCGGTTTTTGCGCTACAATACCCTGTCGTTCATCACACACCAACTCGTCCAATAGTAGTTTGACTCCACTTTCTCTTCTGTCTGTCGATTAGAATATATCTTTTCCGTTTTTTTTTTGCGCTGCAACACCATGTCGTTCATCACACACCAACTCGCCCAAAAGTAGCGCCATTTTACTTTTTCTTCTGTCCGTCAATTAGAATTTCTCTTTTCCGGTTTTTTGCGCTACAATACCATATCGTTCATCAAACACCAACTCACCCAAGAATAGCGCCGTTTTATTTTATCTTCTGTGTGTCAATTACAATCTCTCTTTTCCGGTATTTTGCGCTACAACGCGATGTCGTTCATCAAACACCAACTCGCCCAAAGGTAGCACAGTTTTACTTTTTCTTCAGTCCGTCAATTAGCATATCTCTTCTCCGGTTTCTTACGCTGCAATACCGTGTGATTCATCAAACACCAACTCGTCCAATAGTAGTGCCTCTCCACTTTCTCTTCTGTCTATCAATTACTATCTCTCTTTTCCGGATGTTTGCGCTACACTACCATGTCGTTCATCAAACACCAACTCGTCCAGTAGTAGTGCCGCTCCGCTTTCTCTTCTGTGTGTCAATTAGAATCTCTCTCTTTCGGTTTTTTGCGCTACAATGCCAAGTCTTTCATCAAACACTAACTCGCCCAAAAGTAGCACCGTTTTACTTTTTTTTCTGTCCGTCAATTAGAATATCTCTATTCCGGTTTCTTGCGCTGCAATACGGTGTCGTTCAACCATGTCATCATGCCATCAGGTCATCATGTACCATGTCATCAAACCCCAACTCGTCCAATAGTAGTGCCTCTCCACTTTTTCTTCTGTCTATCAATTAGAATCTCTCTTTTTCGAATGTTTGCGCTACAATACCATGTCGTTTTTCAAACACGAACTCGTCCAAAAGTAGTGCCGCTCCACTTTCTCTTCTATCTGTCAATTTTCCGTTTTTTTTTTGCGCGATCATACCATGTCGTTCACCTTTTCTTTGCGTAAGGACGTTATTGCTTAGACTTTGCCTACCCGTAGTGCACCTTATTGAATTCCGCCCCATGTTCTTTCGACTCGTCTTTTCTTTCATACGCATTGGCCCAGACCCTCAGAAAATAAAGCATTCCTACAGGTCTCAACGCCAAAGTCCCTTAAAGTGGTGAACACTTTCTTTGGCATGCTCAACTATTTAATTAGAAATGATGTTAGCTATCCGCTTTATCTAGATGATTATACTTGCGCAGTAGGCACATCTGTACACGCAGTAATTGTGGATTAAAACCGCCTCTGTTCCAATTGTACCCGTCATTATCCAATCAATTGTTACATGTGAATACACAACACCTGCCGTCATAGTTGCTAGTACAATCCGTGAATGCTGTCCAAATATGCCGATTATTATTATGTTAGGTTCCTAAGTAGAACCTGAATAGTTATTGTCGGCTGAGAGGTATCTTTTAAGCACCCCGATTTGTAAATAGAATGATGCATTATATTTATCTAATTCTTGGATTTGCAAAATTTTCGTTAGTTATCAAACCCTCCGGAATGGGCATGTCCCACTACGATTACTACGAAATCTCGAACATTTTATGGCGCCTCAATTATATGTCTAAAGCACGCCTATTTGTCAATAACATGGTGAAATGTATTCCGCGTATTCGATGATTCACCTTTTCTTTACTTCGCCGTTTGGTATGTGTCTAAGCGAATGTACCCATTCTTCACCAATCCTCAACAACCGGTATGTGCCACTGTGACATAGGAGGTACAGATTCCGTAAAGTTTGCTTCATACTAGTTGTACTTTTTTGTGTCTTCACCTGTCGTCCTGATCCTTTCCTCAACAAGCACCGTACACCGCCTCCTTGCTTGTGACATTAGTGTGTATACATCCCACACTGTGCATTCGCCTGAATTGAATTTTATGTTTTGGCACAGCTCGTGAACGTCGCAATGCATAAATATAAAAATTGCAAGACAGACAAATTATCACCCTTGTGGCGGATAAACATACATTTCATGAAATTATTGGTTGTATAGGATATAGGTAAATATGCGCATCGACGTTAGTTGTCAAACATTTAATTAACGGTTTACAAAAGCACCGCTTCACATAGGTCCTAACATCTCCATTGGATGAGGATACTTTCTTTTCGTCCAGTTACCCTCTACTATACAATTTCTGCATTTCAATTTCATAAAAGAACTGTTACCTTGCCTGCTGCTTTTCTTTTGCCTTCATTATCTGTTCGTTTTACGTGGTTGTAGATAACAAAAATTGAGCCACATGATTCCATTCATTCCTCTGGTTCATCTCATAGCAAAGTTTGAACTTTGGCAGCCTCTACATAATCCAGGTCGCATGGTAGGTTGATTGGCGTTTGATTGATATGAGGGTTGATGTAACGCCTGCGATTCAAAGAATGTTCTTTGTCCACCGCTACGGCCAAGAGTTGCGACGCTAGCTAACGCTCCTGCGACTAGATCTAGTGCACATACAGAGACACCCAAGGAAGCTCAATCGGCAAGAACCTCAAACACGAGCATGGGATGATCACGTGAACTACATTAATAGACTATCGAGGACTACCGGCATTATGCCCCGGCACTGCCACTATTTGCCTATCTTTGTTTGCCTACCTACACTGTAAACGAAAATAAACCCGCATGGGAGTTTTTAACAGGTCACGTGCCCTAAAAACTCCTCATCCTTATATATTTACTCCGATGTAGGGGAGCCATAGAGCGGCATTCCCTCGTTTCAGTCCGTTGGCTAGCTGCCGGAGGATAAAGGCGGCATGACGTTATTTTGGTCCGCTTCAAAATCTTGTTCCCTTCTGGAAACTCCGCGCAGGGAGTTAAAAAAAACGAAACAGGTTGGTCACGTGGCGCTTCCCATGAGGCTGTGCGCCGCGCCAGCGACTGGCCACGTTCGGAAGGGTCGGCAGTGCTCATGACTGACAATTTCCTAACATCTGTGAACTGGTGTTCCGTGCCAGCTTTTCGTCATATTTTTCCCGTATTTGCTTCAAGAAAATGTTATAGCCGTGCCTGAAGCTCACTGTATCTCAACTTCATGTACGTTAGCTGCGATCACTTTGCTGTCTACGACAAATGCAAGAGCAACGTTTTCAAGTGGGGAAAAAAAACTTAGGTATACCTCGACGCTCCTCGTTAACTCGTTATGTTGGCTCAGGTTTCTGACTACGCTTTCGTGTTGCGTGACCTTGGCTTGTGTTCTCCAGTACGTGAAATGCGACTTTTATGTGTTTGTGACTATATCGTGGCAACCTCCGGCGTATTGTTTGAGTGGACCTCGTAGCAATGACAACATCAACCACTGTTCGAGCGACAACTTACGTGCTAGTTGCACGTGAATGGCATATTCCGAGTTCGTTGCGGTGCTGTGTAGCCAGTGAAAAAAAAAACGCAGGGCAAGCAACTGTTTTTCATTTATCTGTCCACGGATACTCTCGCCCAAGAAAAACGGTGGGACGTAAGTACGTACTGTACATAAAGATTCCTAGTGAGCTGCGTGAATCGAATTGTAATCGTGCAGTGCTCTTCTGATCATGCCGTCGCTTCCACTATTGCATAACGTTATCTTCTATTTCAGACGCTGATTTAGGAGCATACCTGCTGGCTCCGTGTGTGAGGATTTGTCCGACAGATTAGCCATGTGGCGCTGTTTCACAAACGAGAAACGTTGCTTGGATACTGAGCGAGTAGTGCGGTCAAAAAAATGTATGACTACGCACTTTGCAGTGTTACATGCGCTGCTGCGGGTCATGCTCACGCGTAATAAATTACCGCTATGCTACCACTATTTAGTACAAAGTTAACTTTGCCATAAAGCACACGCACTTGCATTTTTTTTCTTACCTTACTGTAACTAACCCACTCCTTCTTGGTCACGACCGCCGGCATTGTGCGAAGTCGCTTCTGCACTCACAAAATGCCAAGCTAATTTGGAAAAATTATGCCAATAGCCTTGTTTTATCACTATTCTAAATTAACAGTTTTGTGTTGATTAAGGCCTTCTGTTAATTTCAGAAAGGCAGATCTCATATCATCAAGCATGTGAGACGTAATATTTAAAACAGCAGAGGTGCTCGCTAGGGGGGTTTTGAGGCAAAAAATTGGAGGCTTATCAAGGTTAAGCCCAGTGGATGCTTCACATTCACTGGGCTTAAAACCTTAGCGTATCCTTGGCGTTTGGAGGCATCTTGACCGCATACACGCCCGGCGCAAGGACGCTGGCGCGGTTGCGGGCACAGACACTGACGCGACGGCGGGCGCGCGTGGCTTCATCCCTGGCGTGACGTCACATATCACGTGATGCAACGATGGTGGCGCCGCCGCTGCGTCGCGCGCGACGGCGCGAACCGAAGCGTGGTGGCCACCGCCGGGAGGCGACCGACGGCGCGATATGAGGCCCCATCTGCAGCCGGTGTGACGTCATCACGTGACGTCACATCATGTGATCTCACCTCAGGGTCAATGGTGGCCACCGCCGGGAGGCGACCGACGGCGCGATATGAGGCCCGATCTGCAGCCGGTGTGACGTCATCACGTGACGTCATGTCACGTGACGTCATGTCACGTGACCTACTTGAAGGTCACTTGAAGGTCAATGGTGGCCACCGCCGGGAGGCGACCGACGGCGCGATATGAGGCCCCATCTGCAGCCTGTGTGACGTCATCACGTGACGTCATGTCACGTGACCCCACTTCAGGGTCAATGGTGGCCACCGCCGGGCGTCGCGCGAAGGCCCGAAACCTACGTTAATATGCTTCACATAATAGTATCGTGGGTATATATACTGGCAGCCTTGCAACTTCTTCTGTGTCGCGTGTACGTTGTGATGTCTTTCAAAGTTAATCATCGGGCGTTTCTCAAATGTTTATGTACGTCTTGGTTTCTGTGTTTTTATTGACTTATTTTGTTGAGTTTGATGCAATATTGTGTGCATAATTTGACCAGTAGCCTCTACATATAAAAATAGTGACGCATTACCACTTTTTATACTCCCGTTGCACCTCCAAAGAACTCCGTCGATCGCGAAGGTAAAACAAGACAAAGAAAACCTCCCAAGACTTCACGCAATAATTCCGCTCACATGGAATAACAACTCTACTCCGATTATACGGAGTATAATAAAGACCCAACCGGGTGGCGGCTAGAGGACAAGCATAATACTGCCACCTGAGTGCTATATCCACTTGAAGTGTATATATAACTCTTCATTTTCTTCTTGTTTATTAAATTACGCGTTTCTTCTATGGTCTGTCACAACAGCTTGTGACATTAGCAAACATCCCGTTTTCCAAAAAAGACCTATTCGCCAAACCTGTAATGTCCCTTATCACTGTCACACTGTACGCTTATCTAAGAAACCCCAAATCATTCAAGTTCCGTCAATGTATGATTATAAACTATGCCGTTTATGTAAACTTCCTTTACTAGAAAATAATGATGCCATAACAAGCCTAGTAAGGCTAGAGGAATACTCTTTTGCTTATAATGTACACCCCCCTGAAGTGAGGTATTTCGCCAAATGTACAACCAATAACGAAATCAAATGTTAAAATTGGAATGGCCTACACTTTTAAACCAATAAACAAAAAAATAGGATTCCCATAACCGCTATGTCACAAAAATACCTGCGTTTAGTGTTTCTATAATGATGTGATACGGTGACTTCCCTTTTTTAGGCCGGCTTTATAATCCCCTTTTCGATCGACGTTCTATAACTCACACATGTGCTTTTTCTTAGTAGGTTGTACTCCCATAACCGCACGCTCTTATGCTGTCCCGTGTACTAGGGGTCATGGTTCCTGGAGCTGTTGTCACAGCTTTTACTTGTCCTCATCGTAACTTTTTTGTTGTTGCGGAATACATATGAAATCAATTCAATTCAACACGCAGTGCAAAATATGTGGGTTTGGCCCCCACGTGGGGCTGTTGGTTTTAATCCTGCATGATCTTAAATTTGTGAGTTTGTAAGAGTTCATATTTAATTTCAAACGCAAAAAAACGACGCCACTAGGAGGAAGACTATAGAGGACGCACTCGTATTGTCTGGTCTTCCTTCTTGCGTCTTCATTTTTTTTAGCGCTTGAAGTAAAGTATGAATGGTGGAGCATTATTCGAGTCCAGCCACATTTTCGTAGGCGAAGTTACTTCGCCGTTGCCGTGGGCCGATCCCGGTGACTGTGCGGTCTAAATTTATGTGCCAGAAGTGTGACTGGGTATGTTCACTAGGGCGATTGTAGTAGTATGTGCACTGGGGCCACTGGAATGGTATGTGCCACAGGGGCCACCGTGAATGTACCAATGGCTATGTGCACGTGCTATGTGGTCCTGGGGCTACTGGACATTTGCTGCTGGGTTTTAGTTCGCTTGCAATCTTACGTCTTATATTTACAAAGTTCTGTATTCCTTATTATATTATAAAAGCTGCAACCTATAATCTCTGCATAACAGTTCGCTATAAAAAGTTGGATTATTCATACGAGAGTTCTCTACAAATAATGATTACTTCGCAATTACGTATCTGTCAGTTGCTGTTGAGTCCGTCAGTTCTTTTTGAAACATTGTTGCTCATTGTTTGTACAAGACGGCATAGCGTGGCTGAGCACAGATGATTTAGTGATAAGTATCACATCTTACAGAACAGGGCAATGGCTGTAAAAAGTAGCAGATATCTTTAGTTCAAGCAGACATTTTTTCAAGGCTCAAAAACACTAGTAAATGCTGAATACAAGGACGCCGTAAACCATTCTTGAAACTGTGACGTATTTTTATCGTTGAGATCGGTGTGAAACTTCGGGATTTGTTTTTTTTTATTTCTGTGATAAAAAGGTGATAGATGGGTTAGTCTGACAAAATCTACGATCCTGTTCACATTTTTGTCGTATAACTGTTTACTCGGTAAAGACATTGATGCATGAGATAGGAGCCGAAGAGGCATGAAAGATGCTACAAAATCGCAGTGCTATACTTGAGTTGCTATAAAGGATCATGTTTGAAGGCGTCGACTAAACCGCTAGTCTACGAAAGCAGAGAAGCTGAAATGTTAACGCTCCGGCTCTTCGAGCGCTCTCGAAATTGTTAGCGCAACGAGGCTTTGAGGCTGCGTGTTATCTGAGGGGAGCTTTACCATCTTTTCGTGAGCATAGGGATCTCATTCAAACAGATTCCGAATACAAAACTGAAAAAAAAAATTCTGCGCTAGACGTGTGCTTTCCCAACACTTCGAGCTTCTTTGTAGGGTGGCGTCGTTACATGAATGAAACTTTCTTTGACGTGCATCGTCAAACACTTGCTAGTTGTTTTGCGCCACAAAATAACGCAATCGACGGCACCCACGAGTTTCTCCGCTACTCGCCGCTCACTCGACTTGCCGGTTGCATCATTCTATTCACTCCTTACTTTATTCACCAAGAATTTGCATTCGTTAAGAACTTTACAGCTCCTACTCCGTTGAATCGGTAGCTTGTTAGCTTAGAGCCAACTCCGATTTGCCCGATTTCAACGTCTTCATCATGAAATTCTAAAGCCAATCTATGCAACATGGAAAGTGAGTGCGTTAGGCTGCGCGTCTGAGGGCAACGTCCCGTGAAGAGGTGCTGGGTAAAGTTTGAATGACAGCATGCCGGGACAAATCCTGACCCGACGCAGAGCGGCCCATGCTTGCCGGGCAAAGCACGCCTCGCGCTTGGCGTGACGGGGCGTTTCGCTCTGATGCGATAGCGGGGCCGCCTTTTCTGCGCTCCCGCGGCGCTTGACTTTGATATTGCCTGGATTTACCGTTGAAATTAAATGAGAAATATCTCTAATTAGGTGTGACTTGCAGCATTTCTAAAAAATGAGGGTGTATTACAATATGACTGCATTCAAGTTTGCCGTTTAAACAGCTTCCCCTAAGACACTAATCAAAATAAAAGGCTAATTAATAAATTATTCATTATTTTATAAAGATATAACTATTTATTAACTTTTTTGTTACGTAGTCTGGCAAAGCTCACGTAATTACCGGCAAAGTATGTTTGCCTCGTATAAGAACTGGTTGTGAAAAACCCTGCGCTTATAGCCTTTTCATTAAAATTACAAAAACAGAAGTATTTACAATAAAGCGCCCTGTATAATGCGATGCACACGTTTATCCGGTCCGGTTCGTGTCCTCTTGTGTCCTGTCTGCACGCCTCACTTCTAGTTTGCATAATGAATCCTTACCAACTAGCTCAGCTTTCTGTTGTGCTACGTTTATCCAGTACGATGCATGGCATCTTTTTTTTTATATCGCTTCCAGCAGATCAGACGCTCACTAGTCGTCTCTACTGCCTAAAGTTTTTAGCGTTGAAAATATAGGGCTCACATTACTAGCCCTTGCACGGCGGAACGAGATGCGACCCATCCCATAGATTTTACTTTTCGGTTACTTCCCCGGGCGAGCGTCGACCCGCTCTTACAAGGGCAGTTGTGCAACTGAGCGGGCCTGCAAAATTCAGACAATTTGGCAAATATAAGAACGGCATAGAGGTTGGCGCTAGCCCGCTTTTCTGCCTAGGTATCGGCTAAATCTCCCGTCTCTTGACAAAAGGTGCGAATTATTGATTGAATTTGCGTTCTTGCTTTTAAGCAGTTGTTATTAGACAGCATATTCGTACTGACTAGTCGACAGGTGAAAAAAAGCTAAGTTTGCTGCGCGTAAAGACAGTGTGCAACACAGACACTTGTTCAATACAGCCACTTATGGCCTTTGGTTATTTTTGACCACATTTCCATTTGGGATGAAGGGTGCGGGTCAACGTAGCGGCTGTAGGAGAGGACGCAAGAGCATACAATCAATCACAGACATTTCAACGAATATATTGTGATTCCTCAAAACCACTTGGGCGTTTGACCTCTGCGTTCGAGCAGAGGTCAAACACGTCACCTGTTAATAAATTCAGGTGACGTGTAGCGCTTAATGCACGTGTCGATCATTTGCGCCTGTTGGCCGTGGGGTAATGGTTGTCACAAAGAAAGTGTCACCCAGTGTCAGTGAAACGCGCTGCGAAGCCCCAAGAAAGTACGGAAAGGACAAGACGACACGGGATCAAGCGCGACGTGTTCTTCAGCAGTCCTACATGTTCAGCGAGCTATAGACTTCACCTTATCACTTATTGGTGCCATCCCAGATGGCTTTGTGGGTTGTTGCTCTCGACATAACGTTAGCCGAATAGTGAGAACCGTAAATAATTCCTGTACTAAAGATATAATGGTGGGCGCCGTGGTTTTGTGCCCGCACCGACAATAGCTGGGCAGCGGCATTCGAAAGAAATACTGATGGCTGCGACGAGAAGTTGTGAGGTAACCAATATATGGCTTTTCACGCAGGAGTAGCGACAAAACGGTGATAACGGAAGCCAAATGAAGTCATATTCATCACGCTAAACCAAAGGGAAAAAAATAAGCGCCAAAGGTTATGAGTTCATTCATAGTTGGATATGTGGCTATAAAGCCAATGAACATTTTTGGAGCAAAGGACATGAAATGCTTCAGGTTTGGGTCTATTCCTCGATGCAAAACGTTAACCATTTCTTTCCAGTGGCAATCATCTTTCTATACCATGCTTAGAAATTCGGAACATTTTGATGTTTCAACGTTTGACATGGTGCAAGGAGAGCACTAAACAGTTATGTATTCGTCCTGTGAAGCAGTCGTGATCTAGAAGCTTCTAATTCAGAGATTCCCGCCGTTACACAAGGGCAGTGTTACAGGTCACCATTTCATCGATGTGTAAGTTGCATCAGCCACATGCCGGAAAAATAACTGGCGAGTACGAAGCAAGGGACAAGCTTTTATTTCTTCGAGATAAACATAGAATAAGATGAAGAAGGCTGCTCTTGCTGAAAATTGACAAAATTCCATAGTCTAATGGAATTATGGAACTGACGTTATTTTCTATCCCAAAATGAAATCTGCGAGCGGAAGACTTATGCGCCACCGCATCCCTCACCGCGTATGATGGTGGTTGACTTCATATGTATCTTTCCGCTTCATGTTGCCTCCATGGTAGAAAAAAAAAATATCGCTAGGGAGGAGGAGGCGCAAAAACTTAGTTTCTTCATATCTTAGGATTACGTGAATTACTGGCTTACCTCTGCCAGGCGGCGCGAGGTGGCCGTAAGCCCTTGACTTTCGGCGATCTCCAAAGCCCAGTTGCCGGTCCGCAGCAGGATTGCGGGATCCGAGCTGGGCAGGACTAGCTCCTAGTCCGAAGGGTTATTAGGTTGGACTTTAGCCCTACAGAAAATTCCTTCATAGACGCTGTCTTCTCACGGTGTATGGAAGGTAATAAAATCCATGCTACTCACTTAGTCAAGTTCTGCATAACGTGCTGCGTATAAGCGGTATGTTCTCGGTTTATACCAGACCACCGCATATAACTTTACTTTGTATAGTCAAGTGTTCGACGAAAACTCGTCTGGCGAGGAAACATAATGGTGCCAAAAAACGTGCACTCGCCAAGAATGAAATAAAAATAAAAGGAAAGAACCGACGTTTCGGGCGCCGTACGGGTCCCTTGATCACAATGAAGATGTAAGCATGGGCGCGCGGCTATTTATCGGTGAGGTGGCGCAGTGTTCGTCTGTATATCTCGGGAAGATTACCCCGCGTCCTGTTTATCGTGTGTCTAGTTGATTGGATGCGAAATGATTCTAAAAGCAAACGGGCAGATAAGTGTTTTTCTTTTGCGATGATGGCTGCCGAGTCCCAGTCAATGATGTGTCCGGTTAGTTCGTGATGCTCCGCCAGGGCGTTCGCGGCTGTGTGGCCCTTGGCGACGTCATTCATGTGTTGTCTCAAGCGCCGTTTAAAATTTCCGCTCTCGCCGATATACGACACGTCACACTCCTTGCAGGGTATATTGTATATCACTCCCGGGTAGTCCGCGTGTTGCAAATGGCATTTTGCGCGTACCAGCTGTTGGCCAAGTTTTCAGGAAGGCACGTGGGCGATCTGAACACCGTAGCCCTTAAAAAGTTCGCGAACGGCCTGGCGGAGCATCACGAACTAACCGGACACATCATTGACTGGGACTCGGCAGCCATCATCGCAAAAGAAAAACACATATCTGCCCGTTTGCTTTTAGAATCATTTCACATCCAATCAACTAGACACGCGATAAACAGGACGCGGGGTAATCTTCCCGAGATATACACACGAACACTGCGCCACCTCACCCATAAATAGCCGCGCGCCCATGCTTACATCTTCCTTGTGATCAAGGGACCCGTACGGGGCCCGAAACGTCGGTTCTTTCTTTTTATTTTTATTTCATTCTTGGCGAGTGCACGTTTTTTGGCACCATAAGTTTACTTTCAAGCGAGATCATGCGTGACAATACACTGCCGAGCCGCCGCTCAAGGCTGTATGCGGCCCACGAGCAAACGCAATGTTTACACGCAATCCTGCCAATTTGGCGCCCAAAAGCGCGCTGAAGCGTTGACAGAATGCTGCAAAGCAAAAGCTGAAGGACCGATGAGGGAGATGCTGTGAGGGAGAAAGAGAGGAGAAAGGCAAAAGGAGAGAAAGAATTGACTAAGAAAGAAGTCGTTGACATTGTCCGTTGCTTGATGACGGAGGAGGAGGTAAGACTGCGCGGGCCATAAAGAGCGAAAACGTGGTATGAACCGGTGGACGAGGCGATTGGTATCGGCGCGGCGATTATCGTAATTTCTTTGTACCAGCCACGTTACCTCATGGTATTCGTGTAGTGAAGTCACCTGCCCGTGTCGATGAACGCTCTCGGTGACCCCAGTGATGTTCAATTCGACCGATGTTACCGTAAATTTCAAGAAGCCAGTGTAACTTCGACAACTCATGGGAGTGGACGTCAGCGGCTGCGGGGCCAATATGTGTGGTGGATCGTCGACCCCAGACGTGCGTACTGTACAGCTGCGAACCAATGTCGATTCGGTAGACTCATTTTTGCTTCCCATGCTGTCCTATGCTTAATTTCTGTCATTGCATTTTTATGAGCCAGCAGATAACGAGCCTCGGTGATTTAAACATCTGAACGACTAGTACTAATGCGGACACGCGCATTGAAGTTTTTTCGTGTGAACTGGCTGTAACTGCAAGCGTAGTTTCGTTTCGGTTTCCTCAGATTGCATTACTGCTGGCGATATTTTTTTTCTTGCATGATTTTAGTCGAAAGTTCAAAAGGGATTGAGTGTTATCACGCCGCTACTAATGGGATGTAGCGTTTTAACCATGAAATATTCCGTTTTGTTATCCTCTCCGTGGACTTCGGGAAATAAATTTACTGCATCCCGTAGTTTGTTTGTCGAACAATGGTTTTATTTTGAACAACTGTCGGGTGTGCTTCGCACTTTCCTTTGCGTATTGTGTAGATTTGCGTGGGTTTCCTGTTCAGTGCTCCGAGTTCACTGGAATTCAAAGCAGAATTTAGCGCAAAGCTTCCTTGACGCAAAAATAATCATATACCTCTGACGACAGAGCAGCACCGAAGTGTAAGTTTGCGCTAGAAGCAGAACTTCCCACAATACCTCTTGGAGAGGAGCAGTATACTACGTATAGAAGGGGCGAAGTTCTATTCCACTGGCGAAATTTCAACGGCGTGATATCTCATGTCGAGCTAGCACTTTCAAGCTTCATTGCAGACTGAAATATCTGTGGATTTCAGTACTTTTGTTGCTTCATGATGTTCTCAAAAAAGCAGCGCTGTATTCCTAGAGAACTATAAAAGAAGCAAAACTTATCAACAACTTGAACATTTTACTTTTTTGTGGTGCTTGCTATGTAGTGTTAATTTTCGCCTATGAGCTACCCACTAGCCCCAAAATACACCTTAATAAAACTTTCCTTATGAGCTTTTATTACTAAAATTATGAAATTTCGGCAATTCTTTTTTTTCTTACCTCACAGATTTTTTTTCTATAGATGTATAAAACGGGAAAGGTCGACCCTAATACCAACGGCACCGAATAAGCAGACCCCCTGCTCTCTAGTGCAACTGTACAGTGGACCACAGCACCGGTAAGCAAAAATGAGGCCCAGAATTGGTGTTCGTTGCAGTGCGCAAAGATCATATGATTGTGATGAAGCACACGAAGTGCTGATATTTTGCCAGCACCAAAGTAGGGTGGGGCTCAGAAAGACTAAGTGTTTACAATATTGTTCGCATGCGGATGACATTGAAGCACTGACTTGCATGCGCGGTATCATCACTACAGGTAGACACACGTTCAAGAGCCCTCTCAGTCATTTCTATTGATTTCACAAGATCAGGATGTCACAGAGTTATTCTAGGGGAGTGTAAATGAATGCAAGTGCAGCTTAAAGCCAATGAGTGTAAGGGACACAAATGTGTGCCCATGAATGCCTGCTGACAATGTGGGCTTATTATCACCTACAAGTGTGAAGAAACATGACTGTAAATTGAACCATAAGCCTAAGCATATTGAGTTGATTTCGAAGAGGACCACTATATGTGAAATGCGTTTGTGCAGAACGTGGAGCACGCGACTGAGCCTATTTTGCTCGCTTTAGTTGCTTGATCAGAACATTACGTGTCTACGTCTACTGTCGTAGCTGGAATACTTCGTTTACACTACGCCTGCGTTCACTGTATTTAAATTAAGTAGGGATGGTTTTTGGCACTCACCTTGCACTGAAATTTCAAACACAGTGCTGTGACATGAAAGGCTGGACACATTCGCATGTCGTTCACAACCTCTGATGAGTTGTGTCCATGTGAAGTGTGATATAGAATACTGTGATTTCGGTAGTAAATCATCAACCCCTAGTTTTAAAATGTTAGGATGGATAGCTGGGCCTGTTGGTTGAGCATGATGTGATGTCAAAGGCGCGAAGACGACGATTGAAAAAGAGAGAAACACACACAAATAGGGCACATTTCTTTATACTTCCTACGATGTATATTCAAGAAAAAACCCCTCTAGATTATAAGGAGCGCTATCAAAGTTCATCTGTGCACATTCGCGTTCAAGTAATGCATTTCCTTTTTTGATAATGAGATTGATGGCACACTCGTACACCTATCACTGCCTCAGAGATCCCTTTGGCGTCAATTACTAATCTAACCCACTTGTCACGGCTTCTGGCCACCACAGTGCAGGCGTGAAAATCTGGCTAACATTTCTAATCTCTACAATTAATTCCCAGGTGGCCGTCTATCACATTTCAAATATCTTTTGTTATGTTCCTTTGGCCTATCACTGAGGCATTGCGCGGTATCGCCCATATATTTTCTACCGCACGAGAAAGGAATTCCATAAATGACTCCTGCCTGATGGTGGACGTATTCATTTTTATGATTTATGACAAAGGCCAGTGCCTTGTTAAAAAAGTGTTGGCCATCCTGCAGAGCCTTGAAAGATTCCACGGGGCAGAAAACGCCACCTTTACGTTAGCTCGCTTAGCATCTTCTTCAAATTACGCAACATGCGGTGTATGTAAGGTAGGACGGCTATCTTTTCTTTTTTGCGAGGTGGCTCCTAGGCCTTTTGGTGGGTTCGCGAATTCTTATATAGCAGAAGTTGTGGGTAGCCTCCCTCTACTAGTCCTTCAATCTGCTTAAGAAATCTCTGCGCACCTCGATGCAGACAGGAATTCTTGAAAGCGTCCAGCAGGTACACGTTAGCAAGGTTACGTTGGACCAGCTTGACAAGATTGTCCGTTGTCGTCTTCGTGCCTTTCACACCAGATCAGTTTTATAATGCTGACAAGCGCTCTTGGAGTTAAGACGGCAAGCTGGGCGAGTTGGTGATTGAACATGTTCTTGTGGGTGGGCAGCGCGACCCGGACGAAGGACGGAGTTGTTAGACTGCGCTCGTGTTGTGTCCTTTCTTTTGTCCTTCGTCCGGGTCGCGCTGCCCACCCACAAGAACACGCTCTTGGAGGAAGGAGGAAAAAAGATAGGAAGACAAGAAGGTTATCCAGTGTAAATACAAGCGGCCTACTCAGTGCAGGGGAAAGGGTGCAAGGGAATCAAGGAAACAGGAGAGCCGATGTTTAAAATATAAATGAAAAGAATGCGTGCACATCCGTGCGATGCTGCGCACTAGAGCAACGGCCCGCACGTCAAGTAGCAGGGCAACGCACGGGTGTTGAGCACACTCTGGACACAGGCTCTCTCCACCAACAAGGTGCAAATAAGGAACAGTCGAGATTGATTTTCTAGCGACACCAGAATGAGGATAGTCACATGAAAGACATCGGATCGTTATCTCGTAGCCTCAGAAGTTTACGGTTAACAGTGAGAGCTGTTTAGTGCAAGCTCACTACTATATTGGCCTTGTACAACTATTGAAAAAAATAGCCCTAGCAGGGTCAAGGTGCAAACTTTTCTAGAATTGTCTAACATTGAGTGAAGTTTTATTTTCCTTCCAGGTAGGACGATCGCCTAGAGGTCCAGGAGTCATCTGTACAAATAGCTATGAACACATACGAAGGGTATCTGATGTGTGTGTGATAACGAAGCAAATAGGTCAAAATGAAATACATATTTGAAAAGGTTTTTTTTTCTCTTATTGGTGATGTAGACATAAAGAACTTCACTTACATCTCTCTCCGTTCACCCAAACACAGCGACATATATACTGTGTGTCTTCCGCAAGACAAGAGATTTTTTTATGTTGCTTTGCTCCTAGAAGAGTTCTTGAATTCAAATATGTACATTTTATTGCAGCACTTTGGTTATTTTTTTTCTTCATGGTAATCATGGATAGCAATCTTCGTTAGCTGCAAGCTCTTCGATAAGTTCCTCATTAGATAATTTATCTATTAAAAATTTGACCTTACACTAACTTTGGGACGTGTGTTCTGTTCTTGATATTGTACTTATCTAATATTTTACATAATTTTACATACAGACAAAACTTTTTTCATGAACGAACTGAGAGGGCCAACTTTATTGGTCACAACCAGAAGTTCAGGCGTTATGCTTCTTTCACATTTTGAAAGCTCCAGGAGCGAAGACTGCCAATCTGCCTTTGTATTTCCTGTTGCACTTTGTCTTTTAACTTTTACTGTCGCAGCTTGGTATATAAGTACTCATTCTGTGTTACGAACCTACAGTGCAACTATTCTGCGGACTTTGTTGTACTGTAAGTAAATAATTCTCCTTTGAAAAATATGTCCTCCGTCTAAGTCTGCCTGAACATATCTGCATGAATACAGAGCATGCTTTCAGATTGCGCACACCGATGGAGTGTACATTCCGCTAAAGCATACTTCAGGTGCTAAGAGAAAAATTGCCTTTAATAATTGTGTACACGGGGCGCAGTTGACATAACAAAGGCCTAGGTACTCACCTAATGTACACGATACATAAATCCGAATTCAATATCTCCTTTAAGATAATTAAGTATGCAAGAGAGCAGTTCATTACACTTGTTTGCAACCACGTCCTGAAACACATTACATTGCCTGACACTCGGCACAATAGCGTCTTACCCGCTTAATACAGTGCCTCCATTTTAATACAGTGGTCACGTGTTTTTATAGACATAATTAAAGTAATTTCCGCATGAACACGCCTCATCATCTGCAGGGAAATTGCTTGCATTTTAGATAGCACAACGTGCTCTTTGGCGTAGTGCTGATCAGACAGATGTAGCACAATATAAAATGAGCAAATCATGGTTATTTCAGGTTAATTTTTAGTCGTAGCCATCGCCTTGCAAGGCTAGAATTGAGCCGTTGTCAGCTTTGATAGGCCGGCACAATCGCGCCTGGTTATACATTTTCAAACACCTGAATCGTTCTTTTGATGGCAGTTGCCTCGGTAACCCGGTAGCTTTAGCTTTTCAGTCCCGCCTGTCGCATTCTCACGGAAACGCAAAAATGTTTGTCTCATCCTTTCTTTGGGTTCGCGTTAAATAATCCGAGGCGGTAACAATTAATCAGGAGCTCTCCATTACTGCGTCACTCGCAATCCGCAGCAGTCTCGAGATTAAAAGTTACTTAACCACGCCTTGCTTTCTTTCCTCCCTCCCTTCTTTTAGCCTCGATGGCACTGCAAGTATGTCCATGATGGCTAATCGCTACGTCACATGCGCCTGCTAGGTAAACAGGTGAAAACAAGCTAGCGTGTGCAAAGCGGCAAAGCTTTCGGTATTTGCAATACAGTTAAGGAAGGCTCATGAACGGAGATTATGACGCGCCTTGTTGCTTCCAAATAAACGCTGAATCAATTACTATGACGGAGCCGCATAAAGGAGCGGCTCGAGAGTACCTTTCTCGTACTCGGAAAAGTTTCATCTGTCAATCTTACGGACGGGGCATCCCTGTTGCGCTTAGCGGAAGTAGACAGAGACGTTTGCCGGTTCAACCATTACGAAAATGACTTTAGACTGTCTATAGAAAGTCTATAGACTTTTTATAGACGACTTTGCCTTTCTAGAGATTTTGACTTTTGTTGCTACAAAGTCTACAGAATGTCTATAGACGAAAGTCGATAAAGTGTCTATTTCTTTTTGTCTATTTCCAGTCTATAGTCGGTCTATAGAAAAAAGTTGATATGGTGTTTGTTTGTTTTTTGGCTACTTCCCCTCTATAGACTACCTGAAGACGAAAGTCGATACAGCCTTTATTTATTTTTGTCTATTGTTTGTCTGTAGACTTTCTATAGACGAAAGTCAATAAGATATCTGTTTCTTTTTGTCTGTTTGCAGTCTATATACGGACTATAGAAAAAAGTCGACGAGGTGTTTGTTTCTTTTTTGTCTACTTCCCTCTGTTGACTACCTATAGGCAAAAGTCGATAAAGTGTTTGCTTCATTTTTGCCTACTTCCCCACAACGGACACCTATAAACGAAAGCCGATACAGCCTCTATTTGTTTTTCTCTGTTATTTGCCTATAGACTTTCTGTAGACGAAAGTTGATAAGATTTCTATTTCTTTTTGCCTATTCGCTGTCTATAGACGGCCTATAGAAAAAGTCGATAAAGTGGTTGTACCTTTTTGCCTACTTCTACTCTGTAGACTTCCTATAGAGAAAAGTCGATCCAGTCTCTACTTATTGTTGTTCATGCTTCGTCTGTAGCCTGTCTATTGACGAGAGTCGATAAGAATGTATATTTCCTCTTGTCTATTCCCAGTCTACCTAGTTCTTCGCAAACACGCACAAGCACACATTCACGTACACACCCCCATATATATATATATATATATATATATGTATATATGTATTGCTGCGCGACCTACCGCTCGACTCACAATGCGTGTAATCGCGGGCTCGGACAACCACATCTACGGAGCACGTATTGAGCAACAGAAGGCTGTTTCGGGAGTTTCTAATGATGCGCTACAATTTTATCATCGAGAATATTCATCTCACTAAAATGATTTAGAAATTAGTTAACACGAATTCTCTAATCAGGGAAATGCAAAAAAATAATCTGAGTATCTCCAAGCGATGGCAAACAACAGTACCTTGGTTCTCTCCAGCTATGTAGCATTTGCGTAAAGTCTGGCTCAAATTAAGTGAAACACCCCGTATACTTCTTTGCGATTTGAATTATTTTCCACGGTTTCCTATATCACTGCCGGAGAAGGCCATAGAGTGGCACGTCAGCAAAGGTCTTGTTAACTTGTGCGAACAGCCCGTATACCGATTGTGGTAAGGCGTGAGATGCAGTAGAACACAGCCGATACTGCAAAATTCTTATTGCTTCAGGTTTACATGTCGTCTATAGATTGGCAACAGACAAAAATCATTAATCTGGGCTGTACGCTGTAACAAAGCGCAGGTACCGGTGGATAATACGGAGCTGCGTTTGATATAAACCACTGAAGTTGTATACTGCTGAGATTGCTGTAAAGCCTATTTATAGACTTTAGTATACACATAGTGTATACCTCCGCATTTGTTGGCCACATCATATGATCTACGTAATCGCTCTCGGCAATCCCAAGACAGTCGTCACAGTTGTCATAGCATGCCTTTTGCGGCAGTAGAATAAAGAAAGCAAAACGCCGATCCAATTGTGATAATAGATGGTATGAACGCCAACTTTAGCTACAAGCGGATTCCAAACAGGCATCAAGCTAACAGCAGAGACTCGTAATGTTTCGAGCTGACAGCGCAAACTTCGTGAGTGTGCGATGAACCGATGTCGCGCATGTGGTGTGCGCGTTGTGTGTCGTCCGATTCTCAGTTACTTTTCACATTGTCTTCATATCTCGGCTGCAGCACTAACATCGGGCCGTCTTTCGTTTACTGATATCCTGCACTATAAACTCATCAAAGTTTCTCATTCACTTAAAAAAAATTGGAGGGCCCTTAAGCTTCGCCTTCAAGAGTGGAACGCGACAGCGTTCCCGTCTATCCGCCAAGGGGTGTAAGACAATGGGCTACGGCGCAGCGATCCCTTACGAGGCTCCCCGCATTGGACGCGGTGTGCGTCGAGCAACGCAGCGTTCGGCGCGGCAACGATACGTGCGCCTGAGCGAGCGGAACGAACCAAAGAACTCGGTGTCTCGCAGGGGAAACGATGCACGCCAGCCAAACGTCGTGATCGCCACGGGCAGAGAGATAGACAGATAGTGATCTAAAGAAAGGAGGACGCTTGATTCTGCAACTCGTGAGGGAGCAAGGTGAAGCGTCGTCTGGGGAGAGGGAGTCCGGGCCGCGATGTGCCAAGCACCGGTCCCCACACAGCCCCAATGCGCGCGTGGCGCGCCATCTGTCGTGGCAGCGCCGTACATTGAGAGGAGGGGGTCTTCTGTGTTTGCCGCAAGATGGCTCTGCGTGTGCGGAAAGCGCAGAAAAAATGTAGCGGAAACGCACTTCGCTACTCGTGTAACTGCGATTTCTGCAAGTTACATGTTCATAATTACCGATATACATCGCAGTATAACTTTCTACGGCTCGTTTCTAAGGCAACACCACATTCACTAGAGGCGCTTTTGTACCGCTTTGAAGCATCGATGTCGTGGCTGAGTAGTAGCGTCTCCGTCTCACACTCCGGAGACCCTGGTTCGATTCCCACCCAGCCCATCTTGCAAGTTGCGTTTTAATCATGAAGTGACTGCCGGGATTTATCGCTCACGGCCGACGCCAACACCGACACCGGCTTTTCTACGACACGAGCTCCTTAACGCTGTCGTGGTAATATACAGTTTTGGTATATGGTAAAGCAGCAAACGCAAAGAGTTAGCGTGCACTGCGCATGCGCTGTACGTAAACGGTGCTGGAGCTCTTACGTACGTACGCTATTTTCGAGATTTAGCGGTGAACGCTAACGCACGCAAGGGGAGCCTTACGTACGGCAACGTGGCGGCGCCAGTCGAAGTGAGAGCAGCCAGCCCGCTTCGGATCTATCGAGTCGTCGGCCTGCACTGTTTGGCTCATTCGTTCCCCACCAATGCTCGTGTTTGCTTTAGATTGCTTTGCTTTAGTGGCGCACAGGTATTACTGTGCGCTGTATTACTCATAGTCGCTGGTGATAATGCAAGCGCCTGAAGGGCCCTGTAACGGCTTTTACAAGCAGCGCATTCATCCATGTGGGTGTTCCAGTCTCATACGATAGCCCACAGCGCTTGTAATACAACCTGCCAGCGCATTTCCTTCATCCATGAAAAAAAAGATGGATGAAAGCGAACCGGCTGCGTGTAGCGCAGGCGACTCGGGCATAGTATCGGTTTCTCATTTTCGTGATTTGATAACGCGTTCTAGTTCTCACATTTACTATACGGAAGGTTTTACGGCAAGTGATCGCTCACGCTTGTTGATTTTAGCGTCATAGTCGATGTGGTTAACAAAGGAAGTACACCATGTTTTAACTTGATACTGAGCTGCCACTAAGCGGATTGTGTGTGTTGAGTAGCCAGTGTGGTAGATCCCATTTCGTAGTGCTCGATCTGGCCGCGATGAATGCTGCGTCACATATGCAGTGAAATTCTCGTGACACGCTTTACGTATATATCTCGAAATTGTGTTAGCATGAAGAATTTTCAGAGACGTATAGTTGATTAACTGCTAGCGTACTCGGATGAAAGGCCGTGTTTGCGGGGCATGCATCAGCAGTGTGCGCGCTGCCGTTTTTGTATAGTTTAAAAGTAGCGCTATCTTTAAGCTGCCTGGCAACCCATCTAAATAATTTTGGGAAGTTACCGCAAGAAAAACACGAGACTTGAAGAAATATATAGCAGAAATATCTAGATTCATCCTACCTAAATATATGCAACCACACACGCTTTCGGAGCATGAAACCTGCGATAAGCTCAGTCTCTCGGAGCTTCGCAACTTAGCCGAAAAAAAAATAGAGAGCACTAAATTAGTCGCTCCGGGAAGCACCTTTACACGTTTCAAACTGAAGACATTGCGTTTGACGGTAGTTAGAAGATTTACTTGTTATCTCTTTTTTAAACAGTTTAACAACAGAAGTTATCTTTCGGGCTATATGAAAAGCGTTAAATGCCTTTCGATGATTCGGCGTTACGCACTTTACGTGCTGTTAATCACTAGGGAGCTGCTGGCGCAGATTCGCATTGTGCCAGTGGTGCATGGAATGATGCTCCTGTCATGCATATTAAGTGTTCCGGTTTTGATTACTGTTGCATTTAGTGCCGTCCTCTTGGACAGATTGTATAATATATGCGCTGTACAAAACAAAAAAATAGCCAGATTATCCATTTGGGGGTCTTTTCTTAGTAGATAACGCACAGGTTATGCAAATATTTTAGTGTACATTGCTCTGGTTCTACCCTTATCAACACACCTAAGAGTTGGTAAGTAACCTTACAAATACGCCCCCATTCATTTGCATGCTACTGAAAGTGTGGCAAATGTATTCATCTCGCAGTATGAGAAAAGAGACATTGCAGACTGTTCTAAGCGGAAATAAGTTGCAATTCTTAACGTGATTGTTCACAACTGCAGTCACTATGGTGAGCATGTTCGTTCAGCACGGGTATATTGCATTATCACCCGAAAAGTGCGCACAGACCTGCCGGGTATCTTTGTTTCAACATTTATTATTATAGGAATCATCTGGGATTCTCGCATTTCTGTTATTTTTATAAGTACACTGTGTGTCACATGAACCTGTCTTGAAACAAAACATACCGTTGCTGGCACCGGCGACCATTACGGTTGTCTAACTGCTTATCATACTGTAATATAACGAAACGTCATAATGGTACTCATTCATATTGCCATGTAGTCTTTAGTCAGACGTAAACAAAGTTAACTAGAGGCATAAGTTATCAGATCAAATTATATAGAAAACTACTAATGAACCGTAAAAATAACACATGGAATAGTTTTCCCAAACCTTGTTGCATTTGCTTTACTTGTGTGTCTCTGTGTCCTTGTCTTCCGTGCTGTACTCGGGCGGCCATCAATTACGAACTTGCCCAAGCCGTTGTCAGCTTTATTAAACGAAAAGATTCAAGTCAGTTGAATCTAATACTGCATGTCAAGTGACTGACGCGTTATTCGTTTTATCTAAATGTTATGGACTGGCAGTACTTGGCAAGCATTAAACCACAATATTTTTTCATTGCACTTAAGCTGCGGGTGTCATAGGTTGCTAGAAAAAATTCATGAAAACAGCGAGGGAAGGCTTGGAAAAAGGTCGCGAAATCTTAAAATCACCACATAGTTATGATGTCTTATATGTCATATAATGTTTTCAGAGAATCTCTCTGGTAAATATATTTTTAAAACGTTTCACCTTATAAGAAGTTGAGAGAAATTGGCCCATTTATTGAAAAAAAATGAATGTCAACCATACTGACATGGCATTCCTCACTGAATTTATCTTTTTTTTGCGTTAACTAAAAGTCCTGAGCCTCGAAACTCTAGAAAACATTTTCATCTTTGAAAGCACCTTAAATAATTTACTGTGATAGAATTCATTCAAACTATACTATCAGTTCTGTTTCCTAGGAGGTGCATATCTGTCGTGCCATGATACAAAGTGCTCGCGTGGTATTTCGGGTGCTCCTGTGGTATACCTAACTTGGAAACCTGTTAGCATGCCAAAGAGGCCTCATTACCAGTAAGAAACTGTGTTACCATATCAGTACAATCAATCCATCTGCCCTCTGCTGAAGTTATAGCCAATGACCCATTCATTTAAGAGTACGAGAAAGACATTTGAATGTGTATTAAGCAAAATAAATTACAATCTTTGGCATGATACTGTGAATACTCGAGTCACGTCTTCTGAGCTTATCCCTCTGCGCGGTCATACTTAATTACCAGCCAAAAAAATATGTACAGACAGTCCAACTTGGTAACGTATCAGCAATAAATATAGAGATAATTTGGGATAAGTACAATAATGTATCATATATGAACTTGTCATAAAAGGAAACATTCTGTTGCTGGCATGAGCAGCAGTTGTGACTGTTTAATTGTTAACCATACCATTAAATAAAACACTGTGTAAAGGTACTGATTTGTATTTGACTTAGATGGTTTGAGCAAATATATTAAGCTGCATAATGAACATACAAATAGACACTTGTTATTTTTGGCTCAGATTGCTGCATCTACTTATTTGCAGCATACACCTGCAGCACCTTTGTGACTAATGATAGAAAGGTCAATGGAAGCCTTTCGACCATGCTTGCCAAGGGGAAGTAGTATAAATATTTAGCCTCGCCATAATAGAATAAGACATGTATTTCAAGAAATTCATCTATTATATCGTGCAATAAAAACTGTTAATTCATTGCCAGTGCATTTGTTTTCTTTTTTGCACTGCATGATTCAGCACTCAATTCTTTCTGTTTAAGCAACATATATGAAACTACAGCTGGTTCAGGAGCATTATTAATCTACTAACGTTAATGCATAAGGGCAGATAAAAAGCAACACGTGCCCATGCACAAATACATTCAAATTGTTTTGCTACCACATGTAAACAAAAATGTAAGCGAACTTGTAGACAGCAGATAGCTATGGACTTATGGCCTTATACACTCTTTGTAGACTTGTCTATAAAATATCTGTGTCTATAGACTGTCTATAAATAATGAAAATTCATGTTTGTTGACAAATATCTGCACAATTTCATAGAAAAAAGTGTAGAGGATTATAAAGTTCTGTTTTTGTAGACTGAAGTCTATAGAATGTCTATCGACTAGCTATAGACATTTGTCTATAGACATTCCATAAACTTCAGTCTGCAAAAGGACAACTGCATATATGTAGTTCAACTTTTGTACACTGAAGTGTATAAAATGTCTGTAGACAAATCTCTATAGATAGTCTATAAAGATTTGTCTATAGACATTCTGCAGACTTCAGTCTACAAAACTAGAATGGTATAACCCTATACACGTTTTTCTATAAACATTCTGCGGACATTTGTCTACAAATGTGAATTTTCATTGATCTATAGACAGTCTATAGAATCAGACTTTTTATAGACTAGACTATAAAAAGTGTATGACCATAAGTCTGTATACTGGTCTATAGGAATAGTCTATAGGTAGTCTATAGACATTTGTCTATAGACATGCTGCAGACAATTGTGTACAAACATGAATTTTTATTAATCTTGTAGCGTTCCTATTTAAAGGACACAGTAGACGTAAAGCATTGCTGTGGAACTGGCGTCCATCTTGTCTACATTTTTATTCCCACTTCATTCTTCTCTTCTCCTGTCTCCCGGTTCTCGCGCTTCTTCATCTTCTATTCGAAGGCTCATACCGCTTCACCCTTCCAGGTTTCTTTTGCTAACCCCTCCTGGGGTAATACTTGAAACCGTTTCCAATCGAAGCACATTCAACTGCGCCCCGTTCACCAATGTACCACACAGTCTTCAATATTCCTTTCTGAGTGGCTGTCTTTGTCACAGAGTAAGGACCATAAAATTTGGCACTGGATTCTCTTACTCCTTTCCTAACTAGAATGAGGTCGGTGACTTGAATGTCTGGGATATCTAAGCAATGTCTCTTGTCAAAATTTTGTTTCATTCGTTTACGGTACCTCTCCTCCTGCGATTTTTGTTTCCTCTCCTCGACGATCTTGAGATTTTCTAACAGCCCCAATTCACGGTCCGCCTGAAGAATAGGGGTCTCTCCTGAAGAAGCGAACTGCGGGCTACATCCCAAGCCACTGGTGTAGGAGCGATTGTGATGTCGTACAGCTGCTTCTAAAGAGCATTTCCAACCACCAGGGAAACTATCGTACATCCTGATGTATTGTTTTACATCTCGTATAGCACGCTCTGCAAGCCCATTCGCTGCGGGATGGTATGGCGCACAGAATTTGATTGATATATTATGGTCTCGAGCCCATCTTGCTAGCTTTTCACTCTTGAACGCTGGACCGTTGTCACATACAATCGTCCTGGTTGTCCTAAACATTTCCCGTTCGAGAAGGGCAATGACACTATTCGCATCTTCTTTTCCTGCCAGTGCCGCGACCATCCTGGTGCATTCATCTATGGCCAGAAGAAAAGCTTGCGTTTTTCGGACTCCTTCTCGTTTCTTATTCAGCTCGGCAAAATCAAGGTGTATAACTTCAAAAGGCACGTTCGAGTGGCAAGGTATTATCATGGCGTCCGTAGGCTGCTTATATTTCACTTTGTTGACTTGACAAAGGTGGCATGAACGAACGTATTGCTTGACGTCTTCTTTCATGTAAGGCCACGTAAATCTCTTGACTAGCTTGTTGTAGGTGCGCCAAAATCCGTCGTGTCCTCCAGATTCTGGGCTATCGTGGTACAAATAAAGAACCTTTGAAATCAGCGTTGGCGGGACTTGATAGCGACCTTCCATAAACATCAATTGTTCAGTGCCTTCCCACAATTTTACTTCATTGATTTCTTCAGATTGTTCGGCCTGTATCATCAGTCTAGACAATGCATCTGCATCAGTCAAAAGAGGTCCAGGTCTGTGGGAGATGGTGAAATCAAATTGCTGCAAATAGTTCACCCATCTGGCGATACGTCCCTTAGGTTGGGTCATATTCAAGAGATGAGTGAGGGCCTGGTGATCGGTGAACAAAGTAAACTTCGCACCTTCTAGGTACGTACGGAAGTACTGAATTGCTTTAAGGACTGCAAGCGCTTCCTTTTCAGTAGTCGTGTAGTTGACTTCAGGTGGCTTGAGGGTGTAGCTGTAGTAGCCTACTACGTGTCGCTTTTCTCGGCCAGATGCTCCTGGACATTTCTGGTACAAGACTGCACCTGTTCCATAATGTGAGGCGTCGGTATTCAGTTCAAAGGGTAAAGTGAAATCTGGTATGCGTAGAATAGGGTCAGCAGAGATGCTGTGCACCAGATCACGGTAGACTCTCTCACAGTCCTCATCCCACACAAATGGAACTGCTTTCTGCGTTAGGCGCGTGAGGCATCTTGTTTTTATGGCAAAGTCTTTTATGAAAGGTCTGAAATGTCCTGCTAATCCCAAAAACACACGCAATGAGTGGACGTCATATGGTTTTACCAGTTGGGATATCCTCTCAACGGACTCTTGTTTCGTGCTTTTGGTAGTCCCATCAAAGACTCTTCCAAGAAACACAACTTTTCTTTGAAAGAACGCACTTTTCTTAAAATTAACCTTGAGGTGTGCCAAGCTCAAGGCATTTAATACCTGGGACACGTGTTCCTGATGCTCTGCCTCTGTTTTGGAGAAGACGATAATATCGTCGATGTACACGTTACAAAAGACACCTAGGAAAGGCTTCAGGACTTCGTTCATTATCTTCTGGAACCATGCTGGTGAGTTTTTCCAGCCGAAAGGAAGCCGGTTATACTCGTACAGGTCGAAGGGCGTGATAAAAGCAGTGTACAGTTTTGTTTCTTCGGTTAGCGGGTTCTGCCAGAAACCTTTGCACAAGTCAATACGTGAAAAACATCGGTAACCACCTGTCTCATCTATAATCGTGTCTATCTTCGGCATGGGAAATGGTATAAGCTCTGTCTGGCGGTTGAGAACCCTGTAATCTGTGCACAGTCTGAAAGTTCCATCTTCTTTCGGCGCAATAGTTATCGGAGAGGCGAAGGGTGACACCGAAGGCCGGATTATATTCGCGTCTAGCATCTCCTGCAATTCCTTCTTCAACCATATCTTGCGCTCTCTTGACATGTTATAAGGTGATTTTCGGATGACAGTCTTGTCGGTTAGTTCGAAAGGCACCTTGTGTGACGTCATCGCTGGTGGGTAGCTTCCTATGCATACCAGTTCAGGATAGGTCGTTGCAATATCCCTCGCGCACTTGACAACTCGCAGGTTATCTTTCCTATCAGGCTGTGTCTCTTGCCTTGATAGTCCTTCCACTAAAACAGCATCGTCCCAGTAAACGTTGATTTTTAGTTTCTTTATATCTGGTCTGGATAGCAGAAAGTCATACGTCACCCCCTTAATCACCAGTACTTCACTCTCTATTTGATGACCTTGGAACTCGATGTTTACTGAGGCCCATTGATTATGCATTGTCACTTTTCCGTCGTAGCCTTGCACCCGTAGTACTCTTCCACTATGCAGGTGACTTGCATCTACCAGCTTGGCATTAATTATAGACACAGAGGCACCGCTGTCAACCAAAGCCATCATATGTCTGTTTCCCACTTTGACAGGGATGTGAAGTAGGCTAGAGCAAGTTAAATAAACAGTCTCAGTTTTGGTCATCGGGTCGGACTGATCACCCTTGTTTATCAGTTTTGTTGTCGTCGGAGCCTCTTCAGCGTCCGAAAGGAGGGGAACGGAGTCGCTGTCGACGTTATGCACCCGACCTCTGGGAGCGCGCCAACCCAAGTTCTCTGTGCCGCCTGCAAGGCGGCGCGGTTCTCGCTGATTACGGCTTGACCAATCCGCGCCGGACCGTCTGAAGCGACCGCTTGAGCTAGCGTTTATATTTTCTTCTGAAGTAAATGATATGTCGTGAAGGCACTCCAGGAGCCCGTCCATAGTTTTAGGTGACCGTATTTGCACTTGCTTCAGGACTTGCGCGTGCAGTCCGTGCATTATTAGTGCTACTACGGCAGACGGAGGAAGCAGAGGCTCGGCCAGCTTTAAAAGGCGGCATTTGTCAAAGAAATACTCGACGAGGGAGCCTTGCTTGAATTTGAAATTAAGCGCGGCGTCCCACCTTTGCACTGGGTTGCTTCGGAATGTCGTCAAGAATTTTTCTTTCCACTGATTCCAAGAGTTGCCAGCCTCTTCAATAATGTGCAAATCATACCACTTCCGTGCAACACCGCTTAAGTAACTACGCATGTTAGTAATCTTGTCCTCATTAGAGTGCCAGTTGTTCTTCCCAGCAGCATAGTCATAGAATTCAAGCCAACCTTCTGGACTTGATGACATGCCGTCGAATGCATCGGGTTCTACAAATTTAGTCACTGACTTCTCAGCGTTTAAAGAGCTTATAAGCGATGTCACCAGCTGGTTTTGTTGCGAAATCTGTTCTTGTTGTAGCCGAAGTGCTTTCAAAACGAGGCTCACCTCTTCCGTCGACGACTGTGATCCAGAGTCCTGTCGACGCATCGGTTGAAGAACTAATTCGTCGAAGATCACCAGAGGCAAGCTCACGTTCACAGCACCCTTCCGACGTAGTTCATCAGGGTCCATGGAAGCCTTCTCTAAAACCAGGTTCGTGAGTTCTGCCGAGTTGAGTTCGCGAGGTAGTTCCACCGCTGGTTCATCTTCAGCTTGGTATCTCGAAAAGATGATCTTGTCCGCGGAGGTCTCCTCAAGGAAAAATCTCACCCACATGTAGGAGTTCGCTGTCGGCTGCGCCAAAATAATGTAGCGTTCCTATTTAAAGGACACAGTAGACGTAAAGCATTGCTGTGGAACTGGCGTCCATCTTGTCTACATTTTTATTCCCACTTCATTCTTCTCTTTTCCTGTCTCCCGGTTCTCGCGCTTCTTCATCTTCTATTCGAAGGCTCATACCGCTTCAAATCTCTAGACAGTCTATAGACAGTAAATAGAGAGTCTATAGACAGACTTTTTATAGACAAGTCCATAAAAAGTATATGGCCATAATTCTATAGAATGTCTATAGACAGTCTATAGATAGTCTATAGACTCAGACTTTTTATAGACTAGTCTATAAAAAGTATATGGCCATAAGTCTTTAGATGGTCTATATACTAGTCTAAAGAAATGTCTATAGACAGTCCATAGACTTCATAGGCAAATGTCTATAGACTGTCTATAGACTTTCTATAAAAATTTGTAAGGGAACAGACTTAGACGTGTGGGCAAAATCACGCCAGCTTATCCAACGTCTCAGAATAGCGGAATTGCATTGCCGTTACACCGTCGAGTCAGTGCAACTTCGCTACGAGTGCTGTTACGTAGAGCTGCAAGTGTTCCCGTTCATATTATATAGATCATATTTGTCTGAACTGCGTGAGCGAGGTTGAAAGTTTCTCAGACAAAGCCAAATTCCCGGTTAAACAGCGACTGCACCGATCAATCCGCAGCACAGCGAATAAAGACAAAACATTGAACAACAAAATTCATTTCATTTCATTTTATTACCTTAAAGACCCCATTCGGGGTATTACATAAGGGGTGGTTAACATGTCAACATAGGAAAAGGCAGGTGTTACATTGAAATACAAGTTTCAACAGTTTCTAGAAATTGTGAATGACATGTGATGGCAGCGACATTAATGGGTAGGTCGTTTCAGTCCTTGGCAGCTCGAGGAAAAAATGATGATTGAAAAGTGACAGTTCGTGTTCGAGGACGAGAAACTTGGAGTTTCGACCCGCCGTGGTTGCTCAGTGGCTATGGTGTTGGGCTGCTGAGCACGAGGTCGCGGGATCGAATCCCAGCCACGGCGGCCGCATTTCGATGGGGGCGAAATGCGAAAACACCCATGTGCTTAGATTTAGGTGCACGTTAAAGAACCCCAGGTGGTCAAAATTTCCGGAGTCCTCCACTACGGCGTGCCTCATAATCAGAAAGTGGTTTTGGCACGTAAAACCCCAAATATTATTATTATTATTAAACTTGGAGTTGATGGCTGGTGCGCTGTGACATGCGTGAAGATGATGGCGTGACGTAAGGCGGGTGGCTTAGTGAGCTGTAAAAAAATTTGTGATAAAGAGAGAGCGTGGCGATGCGACGACGAAAAGCAAGAGATGCCAAGCTAGATTGTGCCTTTAGGTGTGAAACGCTGATGTTATATGAATATGAAGAATGGGTGAATCTAGTCGCACGATTCTGAACCGACTCGAGTGCATTGATGATATATGTTTGATGAGGGTTCCAGATGGCGGCGGCATATCCCAGTTGTGGCCTGACAAATGATTTGTATGCGAGTAGTTTGACGTGCTGTGGAGCATGACGAAGATGACGCCTCATGAACCCAAGGGACTTGTTTGCTGACGAGATTACGTTAGTTGCATGCGCATTCCAGGAAAGGTCGTGGGAAAGGGTTACGCCTAAGTACTTATAGGTTAGAACTGATTCTACCCGTAACATTCGCCTGGCGAAGCTCCATGGTTATCGTTTTCGCTGCGCTTCCATGCTCCGTAATCTTACCCCTTGTAGCCTTTCCGCCGCACGTGACAGCTGCTGAAAGCGGTAGTCATATACTGCTACTCCATAAAATACATCTCTACTGTCACCAACCTCATAAGTATCGGTAACCATTACACAGATTACATGTGTACCCCATGCGATCGCCTACGGTGAGCAATCGACATTAAACGACAGCCTGGGGAGCACAAATGCAAGTGCAAGTACGGGTCCCCATAGTCAGCGTACTGATTTGCTGTAGCGGTTAGGGTGTTTGCTTGTCATGCGATGTACCCGGGTTCTATTCCCAGTGTGTCCATGTTTATGTAACGTGTGTTTCCATGTTTCCATGATAAGTGTTACCAATTTCCTATAACGTCGTTATAAGCTATGTGTATGAAACTCTACGCAAAAGTATTGTGAGCTACTCCTGCCTATTAAAAGAAAGTATTTTTTCATAAAAAGTGCCCGTTGGGCAGCTTAGTAAGCGGACCGATTTTATCTGAAATACCGCATAGAGATTTGGCGTTATGCGTTACGTTTTCCAAGCGGCCTTTCTCTGCACAGAATAGGGTCGTTTAAATGCGGGCCTCATACGGAAGGGCCGCTTCGAGTGAGCCATTTATAAGTGTCGGAATTTTTATGTATTACTGCATTATATGCATAGCTTAAGGCCGGTATTGGCTAATAGTGTATATACAATTTGTTTTATATGTTTGACGCGCTCATCACCCAATTTTATGCACTACATTGTGGGAAAAACGTTATTTTCTACAAAGTGTTTGTGTTCCTTCATGCATTCTCACATTTCAAGCTTCGTATCGCTTTCTTGAGAAGTTTTAGCGCGAGAAGAGAGTTCAGGACTATTAGATTTCTGAGCCACACTAGACTACCGCGAAGGCTGTGGATGCGAAGTGCCATAGCAACAGTAAAAGCAGTCACAAATAGACTTGCAAGCACATGACACTGAATTGCGTGTTACCCATGAAGGAAGAGCTCATTTCGGCGCATCTTGATATTAGACGCACAGCAGATTTAAGCGACAAAGGTGTCCCGTAAACATCAACCTACACGTGACACAGCGCTATCAACGACCGGTGCCTTCTAAATATTCCGACGACACTAAGCTCTCGCGTAACAGAACGTGGCGCACCCGGCAGCTCTGCTGTGCGAGCAGAAGTGCCCTTATCGGACAGCGTCGGAACATGACGACGAGAAAAAATCGATGGAGAACTGTTCGCTTTAAAACGACAGAAATTGTCAAACAAATCCATTCGGTGTTTTAGAGAAATCAGACGCTTGACATGGTGTATTTGTTGCATTGAGCATATTTTACTTAGCGTTTCTTTTCTAGCGTGATTCTGTAGAGGAGAGACGGCGAGCGGCGCATTTCTGCCTTTAATAGAGATCGCTATGCGCACACGCCAAGTCGTTATGTGTACGCTTTCTTCTGTTGAGTCAATGTAGGCGCTGGTGTCATTTGGGCGGAAACAAAGTCTACCCGATATGTCAAGAAAAAAAAATCCTTGCGCTGCCAACAATAGTGCCGCTGCATAGCATACGAAAGCACAGATTCGATTTCCTCGATATTGTTAGTTTGGGGGCGCATTCGACAGATATTGATAATGTGACGCTAAAGCACCTACGAAGAATTTGCCAATATGTAATTGCCAACGCCCGTTATTTCTTTGCTCCATGGTTATTAGAGAGCTTTTTCTGGGCACTTGTGGCCTGCTCCCCTAAGGCCGGCGTATCCTAATAATTCGCACGCAAGCTACTCGCGGTCGCTTACATGCCCGCATGTTCGTACGTCTGGCCGATTAAAAACACGAATGCAGAACTTTTTCAAACTAGAACGGGTGGTCTAGCCACGAAGTCATGAGTTCACGAGTGCGATCTTGCCCCAGCGGCAGCTATTTCTCCTTACGCAACACGTAGCGTACATAAGAGCAGGCAAAGCAATCTCAACGACGAGAAGCAAGTTTGATGTGGTCATCACAGTACGCTCAAATACCGGAACACAGGAAACGTAAGCAACAAGATATGCCTGCGCGCAACGCTCCTGCCGGTCGCCAGAGGCTGAACGCTTCCGTCGTCCCGCTGAGGAGCCAATTTGGCAATACAATACGGATGGTCTGCTCAGATTTTTTGAGGTTTTACAGCCAAGTCGACTGGGCGTCGCTAGCGTATCTGGCAAGCTAGATTATTGAAAAACAAGCAACAAATGTGCTACTCTGCAATGCTTCAGCGCATGGAATGTGAGCAGAGCTGCGAGTAAGCTGTGCTCAGCCGAAACTCGATTACTAAAACATACCCACTGATGACATTTTTGTACCTACATTTGTTGCTGAGTGATGTGCGAGTATAAATAAGCCCTTCGTTCGCGACGCACACCGCTAGACTAGAATTTTCGCCTTGGACGAAGAGAGTTTCTTGTTAAGTCGAAAGCCTTATAAGGCTCACCGGTCTGTCGACCTTGAGCGGAAACGCGTCCACGACACGAAAGGCAGAAAACGGCTAGGAGGCCTCGACCTTTGGTGAGAGTCGAACCCAGCATCTTTGGTGTTAATGAAGGTGAAGTTCATTCAGGCACAGTCCATTCAGATAAACTTAAGACACTCGAACCCACGACCACTGGTGGGAGTCCAATCCACGACCTGTGGTCGTAGTCATGCCTAGACCTTTGCTGGAAGGTGAACCCGCCACATATGGTGGTAATTAAGGCGACATAAGGCACAGGTAATTAAAATAGAGTTATTTAGGCACTCGAACTCATGACCTTTGGTGGAAGTCGAGCGCTTCATCTGAGCTCCACCGAAGTAGTAGACACGCTTTTGACAGTATTCGCATGAGTTGGTTTTCCAGCCGAAATTCAGGAGGATCAAGGGACAGTATTCACCAGCGCACTGACTTCCACATTCTTACAAAAGTGCGGGGTAAAGTTGATACACAGTTCCGTCTATCACCCTCAGTCAAATAGTGTAGTGAGATGGCATTCAGTGCTTAAGCGAGTTTTGCGGGTGCTCTGTTACGAACACAAGGAGGACTGGGAGAATTGCCTTCCGGCCGCTTTGTTTGCTTCGCGAACGGTTCCTCATGAGGCTACAGGGTTCTCGCCAGCAGAACTAGTGTATGAGAGGACACTCCCTTCTCCACTGAGAATATTAAGAGAGATGTGGGAGGAGATAGAAGAGAGTCCAACAGTGGTAGAATACGTGCTAAATCTACTGAAACGGCTCAGTGCAACCCAAGAACTAGTTGAAAAGAACATGGGAGTAGCCCAAAAGAACGCCAAGTTCTATTACGACAAGAATGCGAGGCTTCGTACGTTTAACGCCGGAGACCAGGTAGTGATCCTCAAACCTTCAAGAAAGAACAAGCTTGAAGTTTACTGGGACGGACCCGTAAAGTGTTGTACAAACTTTCAGATACTAACTATGCTTTGAAGATTCCAATCGCAGGAATGAGATGTGGATATGCCACTGCAATTTCATGAAGCCATACGCAGAGCGGAGTCGTTAAATGTACCATGAAAGAGCAGCATGGCACTTTTACCAAGTTTAATGAGTATAAGGCGACCTCCAACTATAAAATCAGCCTAGAAGAAGTAGTAAAACATTCGTTAAGCTTGCACGCTCTTAGACCCGAGCAGCTAGATGAGTTGAAAGGGATGTTAGGGGAATATCTCGACAGATTCAGCGATCGGCCAGGTAGAACCGAAGTAATAACGCATGAAATAGAGCTGACATCAACCGAACCCGTAAGATCAAAGCCTTACAGGGCGTCTCCTCGACAGAGACAGCTTATGGAGGCAGAGATGCAACGCATACTAGAGTTATTGAGTTATTGAGTTACTAAGTTATTGAGCCTGCTGAGAGTGACTACAGGTCACCGGAGATACTGGTAGAAACCCCTAACAAGGACCCTCGCCCGTGTATTGGCTACATCAAGTTAAATACCATCACTAGGGATCAGCTGTACCCGGCACCCAACAATGAGGCCGAATTGAAAAAGTTAGCTCTGCTAAATACATTTCAACTATACATGTCGTGCGGTGATACTGGCAAGTTCCCCTTTCAGAAAGTGCCAGCCGCTATGACGCATTTATCTCACCTGTAGGCAGTTTTCGCCCGCTCGCACTCAGCATAGGGCTGAAGAACGTGCCGTTTAGCTTCTCTAAGTTAATGGATATTGTCCTAAAAGACTTGCAGGAGTTCGCCTTGCCATATCTTGATGATGGAGCAATTTTTTCGCACGAAAGAGCACGTATCGCACGTCAAGCAGGTGTTCTCCCGGTTACGGTAAGCCAGCTTAACGATGAAAGCGGAAAAGTGTAGGTTTGGCTGCTCGCAGGTTAGTTATCTGGGCCATGTTGACGGTCAGGGCACGAGACGGCTGGCTGAGCTGAAAATAGCTGCGATTGGAGAATTTTCTCAGCTGCGCACGAAAGCAGGCATTCGTTCATTTTTGGGACTTGTGGGGTACTATCAACGGTACATTCCGAATTACTCGCACATGACAAGTCCTTTAACGGACTCCCTCCGAAAGGGAGCACCGAATAGCGTGCACTGGGATAAGGAAAAAGCGAACACTTTCCGAAATTCGAAAACACTAGTGGTTTCTCGTACTGGGCTTCGCGCGCCAGAGTACGCAAAGGAATTCATAGTTCAGTGTGACGCAAGCGACAGGGGTATGGGCGTGGTACTTAGGTCAGCGACGATAACGAGGAACATCCTATCCTCTATGCCAGCCGTAAACTAAGTGTAAGAGAGGAAGTTTACAGCGCTTCAGAGAAGGAATGTGCTTGTTTAGTTTATGCAGCCCAGAAGTCGTCGCGTTACTTGTACGGAGCGAGATTCCTCTTCGAGACCGACCACTGTGGTCTGATGAGGCTCAATCAAACGTCACACAGAAATGACCCTTGCTCCGATGAAGCCTCACTCTCCAAGAGTACAACTTCTCCGTTAGATATAAGAAGAGATAGTTGCGCAGCAATGACGATGATTTGAGCAGTCTAATTTGAATTCTGCGTTTAGGGGTCCCCCCTAAATCTCGGGGTTGGTATTGTTAATATTGTGAAGCGAAGAAGATCCCCTCTTATTTAGAAGGACTCCCTCCATGATTGCCCAATTTTTCAGTACAAAATTCCCTTCCAAATTGTTGTAGCGAAATACAGTCTGTTTTTGTTTCTGCACTTCTTTTTTCTTTGACGACTAGCGGGTCTAAAATGGGGTCCAAGATACATCATCTTGGCGCAGAGCTGTATTGTGGGCTTCGTTTTACAGTTGCCTGTCCTTGTTGGATGTTTTGGGGCGGTGTCATCATTTCACAGCTGGTCGCTGCAAACCAAGGCATCCCCCCTTGACACCAGCCATTCTCTTCCTGCCCAGCCGTTATCAGCACCGGCCAGTAGAGATTTTCATGGCCAAAGCGGAGCTGTTACAAACGGCCTGCAAGGGTACGGACCTACAAAATTTTCCCAGCCAGCCGCAGCTGCGAGGGTGGCGAGCTTCCCAGAAGCGACCATGGAAGCCTTCCCCACCTGCCGCGGCGAATAGTTTTGTAGGGACGACAGTGTGCCGCATCAACACCCCCTCGGCGCCGCTATGACTAAACGCGGTTGGTGGACCAAGTATTGTTCGTGGATTCGCCGTGGCCGCCACGGCTTGTTAGAAGTGGTGGAACTCCTGGGAGAATATGTATGGCGGCCGTCTCACGGGGCTAACAAGTCATGGACAAACGCGGCGGCCATTTTCTGCGGAGTCAACGCTGGTATGAAGAGGCGGCTGCTCGGGGCAAAACCCGTGTCTGCGAGAACCCACTCACCTCGGCGTGGTCAGTGAAACCTGTGCGGAAGTGTGTGTAAACCCTCCCCCTTAAAGGCGAGTCGTTTACGATGTCTTTGAACGCTCCGAATTGGTAGCAAGTTTAACGACCGTTTTCCCTCCCCTAAGGATCTAGCGAGGACATTGTATATTTGAGGAACCATTGACGGCTACTCAGTGGGCTTTCCTCTTTCAGTCATGTTGCATTGATGAACTGCAACATTCGCATGTAGATACTGTAAATGAATCCAATATTCCTCGTTCGAAGAGAACAAGTCTCTGACTTCAACAACGTCCTCAGCGTGGATAAGATAGACGACGACATTGGCGAGCGACCATCTATCTCATGCCCGACCCCAACCATTACAGCGTGTACCAGCCGGCGTTCAAAACACGCACGCTCAAACACACCGGGTAGCCACATGTTCGTGAATGCTGAGAACAGCCTTTTGTTATTAGCAACATATTAGCACAAGTCAGACATCAAGCGACAGAGTAGTACATACACGCCAATGACCACGTGGAAGTAAACTGTAACACGTTTTTCAGCTGGAAGCCTGTTTCGGGACCTGCATGTTCGAGACATTCCTTCGAGGTCTGATCATGAAGACATTGTGGCCCCTTACAGCGAATCAGCTATTAGTTTGCTTACGGTTCACGACTTCGTTTTATTTGCATAATGCTTACTGCAAGCAACATATACGTTTCAAGTTCTAACCAAGCTACCGCGTAAATATTCTGGGAGTCTCAGCACGCCCGATCTGTCACCTTTCATCTCCTAAAGAAGCCAAATAGAGAGAACTACATATGTCAGGTCGCTAAAAACATGAATGACGAAGTTTTCGTAAACCCAACCGCCGCCCTCTACCAACTAAGTCGTGAGTATCCGAGCGATGTCTTGCACCTGTAGCAGCTGTTTCTCACCACACAGCACTTAACACGTATAACAGCACGCAAAGCGATGTGAACAGTGAGGAGCAAGTTTGATGCAGTGATGACAGTAAAATAAATTCCGAAACAAAGAAACCAGCTGGGCAGCAACGCAGCTCTTCTTAACGAAATAATCAAACGTTTACTTCCCAGAAGACGCTACGAAACCTGTATACTTTTTTACTAAGTGGCGAACATTTTCAAATGTTACGAAAATTTAACTGTCCTCGAGCGTGTCGGCTCGCCCCTTGCAGTAAATGAGTTTTTGTGTGATTACGGCTGTTTGATTTCGTGCAGTTTCATGATAGAAGCACAAGCACAGAAATATGATATATGTGTTGTTGGAAATTTCAAACCACCATTCGCGACCTAATAACTACGGTGGGTCATGAAGGCTAATGAACCAGCATCTAAACGCCTGATGTCGCCAAGGGAGTAAATAATATGCGGATTTCTGCCTCAGACTGGCATGTTTATACGGGTGGGCGTGCAGCTACGAGCAGTCTCGACATTGAGGACAGCGTCGCATATGCACACAGGAGCCCCGCGAACGAATCACTTAGAATTTACGTAGAAATTATTGTCCGGAAACGACCACCGTGTTGTTCACTAGGAGAAGCTGCAGACAGGAATTCGGAGAACTGACGAGCTCATTACACTTCAGTAAACATGTGACGGTTCCTTGTATGCTATTTCTAGTGCGCACGTTAATAACATTTACTTACTCACAGAAGGGAGACGAGATCGCTCATGTTTTGCATATATCACTGAAAGGATGTTGCCACTGGGACACAAGTATCGTGCCCGTGGGCGCAATTCCGTTGCCTATTCTCTGTTAGCTATTTGGTTTTATGTGGTGCTAATTTTCAGCCCGAGGACACGACAACATAATAAACAACACTACATGTACTATCGGCGTCAAATGAAACGCGAACAGCGGAATGCGTAGCGATAGGCCCAACTGAGGCTGCCTGCCTGTCGTTATCAGACAGGCATTATTTTCCGGTTCGCGATAGTTTACTTCTATTTTCTTTGGCGTTCGTTTTGTTGCTTTGCCACTGGAGCGCCACATTCATACTTACCACCTTGCACAGCGCTTTGATTTCGCTTCCAACGATGCAATGTTATCGGCATCTGGCTGCGATGCTGACAGCGCAAGAGGCCGATCGGGAACGGTCGGTGTGCAACGTGACGTTTTTATTCGCTCTTTTTTTCTGATAATGCGCACAACTTTAAAGTCACGAGAAAAGCTGAATTACACTGCGACCGATCGTTTCACGCGTCATTTGAAACTGACAATACCGAGTGTAAGCCCCAAAGAAAGAGCTCGAAGCGTTGCTCTTTGCAGTCATGGTATGCCACAACGTGGGATTGAAGAGAAAACAAGTCTTGCACTGTCTACAATTATTAGAATTTGCCAGGCCTACCGCGACGAGGGACTGCTTGAAAAGTTGCCTCGTGGGCACAGGCAGCGGTCTAAAGGAAGCGACGAAGACCTACATATTGGGGCCGCTGCAGCAGATGCACCCAACATCACTGCTCGCGAGATTAAGGACACTTTCAAATTGTCTGCCAGCACCTCCACTATTAGGCGCCGTCTTCACTTGGCTGATATGCGAAGCCGCGTACCGTCGCAGAAGCCGCTGGTCTCGGCAGCTAATCGAAACGCAAGGCTCCTGTTTCCACAAAGCCATGCATCATGGCCTACAGAGCGCTGGCGCTGCGTGATGTTCTCTGATGAGTCTACGTTTTCGACTCATTGGGACCAGTTCCAGCGAATTTGTAAAGCCGAAAACACCAAGTGTTTTTTCCTACCAAATACGCATGTTGGCACTGCCGTATTTGATGTCGGGTTCCTTTAATGATATGGCTAAAATATTTCACATTGCCACGCGAAAGGAGTCCCTTTATTTATTTATTTATTTATTTATTTATCCGAATTACCCTCACGGAGTGGTTAGAAAAAGACAAATACAGGCATGAGTCGCTCCTAGTTATAAAGTATTAGCTAAAATAGTTTACAAGCTTTGTTGCATTCCTAGGTATACAATGTTAGTTAAGGCACAGCGAAGAAGAGAATTATCAACAATGGAAGTTGGATCCGGGAAGGTGGATCCAGTCCTGTGAAGCACGCGGAACTAATGACGGAAGGCAGTTTCTCGTACGGTAACAAGCGATGCCAACTTTTTGTGCGTGATAAGTGCAGAGAGAAATAAACAAGGGGGGGAATAAGAATGTTATTATGAACATGGGGCTGTCGAAAATTTGTGAAATTACAGACGAGAACATTTACGACAGGAGGCGAGTGATACGAGATGCAATTACTGTTTTATTGGGGTTGCGCTAGCGAATTGGTTATAATTACGAAGAATGAAACAGACACACTTATAGTAAACTATTTCCAGGGAATAAAGTTTTCACTGCTGCAGTCCAAGATGGATACGGCATATTCAAGGTTTTATGTGCTGTATCGCTATTAGGTACCTATTCGCATATTTCTTGTGCACAGTTCTTACCTAGGTATTTTCGCCGTCTCTGGTGATGAAACATATCATTATCAAATAAATTTTCCGTTCTTTTTTATTCAGGTTAGAGCGTTCTAATCTCCAACGCGTTGCAAGCAGCGGCTGCTACTCCATGAGTGTGTAGGGAGCAGTGTCTAAAGATGACCTTGGACCGCTGGTTCGTCTGGAAGGCAGATCCAATGCTGAAGCGTACTGCGACGTCATCGCGAGCATCATGGTGCCTTCTGCACTCGACGGCCCATTCCACGACGGCCTCTACTACTTCCAGCAGGACCGCAGCCCTATACACATGGCGAAATCGGTAACGTACCTGCTGGAACAGCTTGGAGTTATGGTCTTGGAGTGTCCTCTTCTAGGTGCAGGCATCAACATCTGCGCAAATTTTTGGGGTGCCATAAAGAAGGCACTTTCACGGCGGCCACTCCAGTGCGACTCCCAGGATGCTCTGTGGGCCGCATTCGAAGAAGGGTGGGGGCGCCTACGCACTTCGGACTTTGCGGCCCGGCTCTTCGATAGCAATCCGTGACGAATGGGAGCTGTTGCGGCCGCTGGAGTTGATTTCACCCAGTATTAGAGTTTTAGAAGAGGGAACCTATTCGTTACCTGATTGAAAGATGCCAGTGCGCGAGCGCAGGACGACTACACCTCTCGGGTTCGTCTATAGAGCCTTGCTGTTCTCCTATCCGCCTAACCGATACGGTATCCCTATTCTAAAGCTCCCTGTTTGTGCATCATGAGGCAGCTGCAGATTTCTCATCTCATGCACCTCACCGACATATCGGCAAGGCTTCCATGAATGTGTCTCGTAAGTGTGGTGCTGAAGTTACGGTAAATAAAGGCTTCTTGTCTCCACACGGCGGATGCGCAGATTTCAGCGCACGTTTGGATTCACGTATAAATGCTCCCGACTGTATCGCCTTTGCGCGATCATAAACGACGTGACCTGTTTTCTTGGACCGTTCGACATTTATTTGTCTTCACCCACGTGGGCGACATCCGCTCTCGCCAGAGAAACCACGCTGCGGCAGTTGCGATCGGTGGGAAGTAGGAATGTGGCGCTCCAGTGGTAAAGCAAGAAAACCAACGCAAAAGAAAATAGAAGCAAACTATCGCGAACCGGAAATTCGCGCCTCTCTATGATAACTACAGGCAGGCGGCCTCAATTGGGCCTATCGCCACGCGTTCCGCTGTTCGCCTTTCATTTGACGCCGATAGTAGACAGCGCTCGGTCTCTTAATTTTTGTTTTGTTCTTTTGTATTAGTGCTGGGAAATCGCGCTAGTAGGTTCTATGAGGCCACGTATTACACTTAGCAAAACCCCGAAAGTTATAGTTGTCTCAGATGTTTCCACAAGAGGACGCCTTCTCCATATAATCGCAGAGGGTTTTCATCTCCACAACTAAGTGGCAAGGGTAAACTGACATTCTGAGTAAATTCGCTGCCGCAATGCTTCGTATTATTCTGCAAGAATCTCCAAAAGGAAACTTATTTGTTATTACCTGCAAATTGAAACCTTATAGAAATCGGACCGCTAATTCTCTCTGTGTCCAAAAGAATGCAGCACTGCTGCCACACGGAATGTCATCGTGAACTCGTATCATGCGAAAGGCTGATTACGCGCTTTCACAAAAGCGCGCATAATCAAAGCGCGCGCCGCGTATCACCCAAGCCAACAAAGGAGCACGTCGGCGCCGAGGCAGTTTCGACAGATGGAGAGAGCGCGTACGCCACAGACAACCGACGCGACCAACGCAGACTAGAAGCTTCGGTAAGATACCCGAAGGTTACGTTATCTGGAGAGAGGAGAGCGAGAGAGGGCGCGTGCCGAAACACCCTCTCAGACTTCGACACACGGCGAGCAGAGCAGGCAGAGCGAGAGGAGGACGCCGACAGCCCGAGCGTGCGCCAACGGACTAGTTACCGCCCTCCTCGAATACGATTCAGAGACGGCGGTCGAAAACGCGAGAAATGTATAGACCAGAACACGCTAGTCTCGCACCCAGACTAACCGAACGCATACTCTCGCACCCGGGTTGCCCGGTCGACCGGCGCTATTTTGTACTGGGCTGCCAAAGTAGACATGGCAAGCGCCTGCTCTAGGGCTCCAAAGTGCGGAAATGTGCCCGTTCACACGGATCCAAAGTAGGAGAAGTCATCTGGGCATCATTGAGTCGTGTTTGGATGCCAAAACAACCAGCGTAAAAGGAGCACGTTGCTTAGCGCTGTTTGCGAAGAGCACAACACACGTAGGGAATCGTGCCGGTGTGGTGTTTTCAGCCTGCGCCGATTTCCATCCGCAACGAAGAATGCCAAGCTGCGCCACCGGTGGATAGCTGCAGTGAATAGGAAGAACTACCAACCAAGTGAAAATGCACGAGTGAGTATTCGATCTGTGTATATTTTGGTGCCACGTTCAACTTTGCGCCCTACAAACGTAATACGCAGGTTTGCTCCGAGCACTTTCTGGGCAACAAGCCTACAGAGCAGAATCCCGCGCCGGTGCTTCGCCTTGGCTATAACAAAAAGGCAAGCCTTTTCGTGTTTTCATTCAGGCAGAGTTTCCGACGGTTAAGCGGAACAGTTGAGTTTGCGGTTAGCGATACTTGCAGCTGGTGCACGGAATGGCCACTAAGCGTGAGCGACAATTTGTAGGCCTTGCTGGTGAGCGTTATTGCTAATGAAAGTAAACCGAAGTCTGCTCGTCACGTAGCATGCGTCCACAAAAACCTAAACGACGACTACTCGTCGCCGAAGGTGTTCTTGCAGCGCACCTACCTTTACGAGCTGGTGTTGCAGGTGTCATTCGTAACGAATTAATTTGAGCCTCCTGAGCTCTAAATTGCGTGCGGGCTGTTATGCGGGGCAAAGCGCAAAATATTTCCGTTCATATGGCGAGGAAAATAAGGTGCTTAATTATTCTTGTATTTTGTAACAAAATTTTGATCGTTCTCACTAGTTTTTTTTTTACTGTTTTCTTTTCTAAGGGAGCGCCAACAATCCGTTGGCCTCGCACAAGCGAAACAGGTCTGGTACCAGGTAGGTGCAGTTGGTGGGGCTAATTTCTTGGAATGCAGGTGCGGTTGTTGTCTTGTACCAAAGGGGTCCTGATGATGCAGCTTTAAGTAGGGATGGTAATTTTACGTGCCCTGTCATGGTTTGTGCAACTGTACAACACCTGCATCTGTCATGCTCGCCCTGTTATACGGGCTTTGACTGCACATGTAGTTGAACATTTTAACTACTGTAGTACCTCATTTTCCAATGAGTGCAGGTTTAGCATCATATGCTGCTTGTTCGAGTGCTGTAGGCTTTTGTTCTGAATGTTGTACCCTTAAGTGGTTGCACGATACAATTGGCCTGGTGTATTTTCTATTTCATTTTGAGAGGACTTTATATCTTCGCAAAAGTGATGGCATGGGAAAGAACTACAGCCCTTCTTACTATAACATCTATTTTGTTTTCAGTGTGCAGGTGGTGAAGGGCAGGCGTCTGCTAACCAGGCAGTCAAACGACCTCGCCAGTTGGTTGCCAAGCGCGGCCAACCCAGTAGAGACCATTACAAACAAGACCAAACTGAAAGTGCAGATGGCAGTGTTCTGCGTGCTTTAATAATATATGGCACCAACACAGTGCTGTAAATTCCTTCACAGCTTACGTGCCAAAAAGCTCACAGGTGTTCTAGCATATAGCGCGCGGTTTGTACAAACGTAATAGCGTACCTACCCGATGTATTCGCTTCTGCAGTCTGCACAGCACTCAGTGTCTCCATTGTGGACTTGCACGAGGTCTTGAAGTTTGATTGAATCCAGACAGCGAAAATGACAGGTTAGAAAAAACGTGAAACACGCCTTCCGCCCAGCTAAAAAGCCCAAGTTTCGCATTCGCGCTGGGTCGCATCTCTCGGCGTGGCAGCCCAGGCCTGCTACTTCGCGGCGCTTGGGATAGATGGCGCGACCGGCGCTCATCAATATGGCGGCGCCCTTTGAATTCACGGTGTTCTGGTGTATAGAAGATTCCCAGGCTTTATTCATGCTATTAGCATAGAGAAAGGAATTCAACAATAAGGGGCACTCTTCAAAAACTGGCAACAGGAAACACGTCACACCTAGTTTCAACACCATCCGTTAGTTGATGCGAGCATCAGAAAAAAAAAAAGGATGTGAAATAAACTTCCAGACAACGTTTTATTTTTTTTATTCTTTCTCTCTAAAAGTTAAAAAGTTTTGCGTGTACATGAACTTATACTTTGCAACATATTTGTGTTGCGTTGCCTAGCAACAAGGTAGCGGCGCGCCAGACGCGGGTGCATACGTCATGCGCCAGACAAGCCGCAGGAGTGAGCGAGACCGGCTGCGCATGTGAACCTCGCGTGCTCGGCGACCCGTCTCTTTTGGATGTAGGCCGTTTTTTAAGCTCCCGGCGTTCTCTTTTGTTCCGTCTGCATTTCGACACGACACCGCCGCACTACTGGACTAAAGGAAGGTGAGGAATTTTGTTTGACAGTCTGCGACACACTTGAAGCACATTTAGGCTTACTGCACAAAACTGAATCTATATAGTGACGCAGAGACTGAAAAACAGCTCCGCAGTCCAAGCCTAGTTAAAATGAGTTAATTACTCGTACTGGGAGATGTTTGCGACGCTTTCTATGAGCCCAAGCATAATTATAACTTATTTCGGTAGTTTTTGGGCACGCTCGCCGCACCTGGCTTTCTGACGAAAAGCACCTTGGCCGTGTGACCCAGTTTCGTGTGTACAGAATCTTGCCGGGACAAGTTTTGGTGCTTTCTCTTACCCCAGACATCATTGTAACTAATTTCACTACTTTTCGGGGTACTTTTCAAGCACAGCGGCCGCGCTCGGCGTAGTTAGCGAAAAGCAGCTCGGCTGTGTGCCGCAGTTTGTTTCGCTTGTACTGAATCTTACTGGTAGAAGTTCGTGACGCATTCTCTCACCCGAAAAAGTATTGTAATTAATTTGGTAGCTTTTTGGGATATCTTGAGGCATGCTCGCCGCGTCTGGGGTTGTGAAGCTGTTAGCAAAAAAGCAAGCCGGCCATGGTGAGTTAGTTTTGCGTGTACTGAATTTTAGTCAAGAATTTTAGGGAGAAGTTTGTGACGCATTTTATAGCCCTGCAACAACATATACCTTATTTCGGTACTCGGGCTTGTCGAAAACGCGACGAGCGATTGCCGAGAGTGATAACACGGGAGTGTTGCATGCACCGGCACGACACGTAAAAGATAACACGGAGAAGCTCAAGAACATATTTATGTATTCTGAGCGACTGAAAACAGGCTTTGCACCCACGAATCTGCGAGCCTGTAACATAGTCTGCCTGAGCCTGTGTTGTAGCCCCCTCTGTTTACTTGGCGTACCATCGCGTCCACTGAGGCCAAGTTGTTTTGGAAACGCGCAGTCACCCGTGTATTTGTGCACTTAAAGTGCAAGAAATAATGCCCGGGAAGGGAGGGGTGCTTGAAAATCGGATGTTCAGATTTTATGGCATTGTTTGGGAGGAGTCTTTGCTGCGAAATGTACGTAAAAATGAATTTATCTGTAATGCCGCTCATTTATCACTTACGCACGTTTCGCCACTGCACGCAATACTCCTGTTAGGTCAATATACCAAAATGATACATGCTTGTAATTTACTTTCTTTCAGCTGATGGCATCCGGTGGAGCTTCGTACGGCAACGACTGCTTCTTACCTGGTGCCCCAACTTTGGATGAATGTAGAAGCCCGGAACGAGTATTTATATAGAGAACGATAAACAGTTCATCATTTTAGAAGACGTCTTGCGTTTTCTTTATGAAATTGCACCTGACGGATTCGGCGGAGCCTTGAAAAGGTCGTTCGCAATCATTTTTACTAAATAATGAAACGATTCCACGCCAATGTCACGCGGGGTTCAGCAGAAGCGAAAAAATATATATACAAATGCCGCGCCGAACAGCGGAGCCGGCGCGGCGTGTACCGACTGGTGTTCAAAACGCGCGCGTCCAAACCCGAAACCGGAAAAAGTTAATACCATCCGCTTGGTGTGCTACAGTCAATTCGGCCGCTGGGCTCTGTGGGAGTGTCCGCTCTTGTTAACATTTCTTTCTCTATGCTATTAGCCCCTAGAACGAACTACAGGGGCGCTGCGAGTGCTGCTCGCGTGACGTCAAGGCACGGACTCGCGCCTGTCGTCTGCTACAGCTAGGGCGCTTTCTGCGGTGTTTTCGTTTGTCCGCCCTCGTTCTCTCCTCTTGTATACTTATGGCGGTAATCTCAAATAGATTTTTACGACGTCTTCGCAGGCGAAAATTTTTTGAAGGAGCTCATTTCTTAGGCGACAATGCAGCTCTCAAAGGCAACGCTATAGTGCCGGCTGAAGGGGCGCAGACCAGCCAATTGCGGGTTTTTCATGCGCGTATAGGCAACCGCAAAAACATAGCATATAATAATCTAGTTATTATACCATACCTACCGCGTCCAACAAGTATGTCAAAGACGCTAGCTATATATGACCATTAGAACAGTTACGTTGATTTTTATCGGCTAAAACGGGTTTGCTCATGATGAGTGGTTCGTGATATAATATCGAATTTTTTGCATTTCTTCACAGAAACGCTCGGCAGTAACACGAGAACTTAACACTGCAGTTAAGATTCTACAAGCACCACTTGCTTCTTTAACTGCTTCTCAAAATTAGGCGCATCTTCACGTGTTTATCTTAAGTGGCGGTAATTTGAAGTAAAGCTAATGAAGGCTTACAGCGATTTGTGGAATACGAAAAGGAAGGTGCCAATATATATTCCATTTTCCGTGCTACACGTTCCACTCACTTTAGAAATTTAATGGTGCTTGTTGCTTGAGGAATGTACATGACGAATCTGTTTGGCGAACTGACACAGGCTGCTCGGCCCAAATTTTTTAGTGAAACACGCCTTTTGGACCGTATGGCTACAACCAGAAAGAAGTCGAAGTGTCAATCATTAGTAGTATGGGACATATTGAAGATACCAAATATCCCCGGTGGAGGGTCAAAAATCAAGTGAAATATGCAAGGCTTGTGGTGTCTTCTTTATGAATGTTTGCGAAGTTCTCTTTTATGTGGTGACGAAGGGAATAGTTCTCCATTTGTAAAATTAAACAACGCTGGAACGAGACACGGTGAGGAAGAAGGTGCTTGAATTTTCCTTTTCTAGGCATTATTAGCTGCGCTGTAGTACCTCGAGAATACTTTAGGCATTTTAACTGACGCTGTAATAAATTCTTTATGGTTTCAATTTGAAGTTGTCGTAAACTGATGAGTTTCGCGAACAAAGCGTGCCTCGCTATACCGACAGCCGGTTGCTACCGTTGCGTGAGCGGTGTACCATATTGTTGATAAAGGCTACTGAGGGCCACCATGAAACATTTCATAGCTTGCAGTTGATTGGCTCTCGATCTTAACCACGAAGCTTTTCACTCAGGTGATTCTTACTATGGTATTTGTGAATCAACTATGTAAATATTCTAAATGACGCGCCGTCGTGTTAGCAGCCACGAGCAATTCGTTTTTGGAGGCCTGTTTCAGAGAGGGGTGAAATTAGCAGCAAATTTTTTCATAAAAAATGCGCGCCTAACTATTTCTTTTACGCATTAATAAATGGCCATATTTGACTAGAACAATTCACCAGAGCAATAAGAATCATAATGAGAGTTTCGCTGGGCAGTGTCTTTCTAACACGGATAAAATGTTGACACCAATTACCAAGATTTTTCTTACATGTAAAATCCAATGTCTCTCATGGCTAAATACTAAGGGAATGTTAAGTGTTTAGCGAAGCATCATGCAAGACTTCAGGTGTTGAATTTGGAGAAATTCTTTTACGCATAATTTATGAACAGACGCGGCGCATATATGCATTGTGAAACCAGCAGACCCCTTCAACGCTTCATAGCTTGCGATATCCAAGCCACAAATTTTCTCGACTCACGCGCTTTTAAAGAAGAAACTGTGGTTCAGGCATGGCAGCAGCGAGAAGTCGACGTGTCGTTCAACAAGTACGGCTCTATCCACCCATACCCCAAGCATACACGAAGGAAACGAACGTGCGCGGCAGCCGAGCGAGCCGCAGTGAGCGGCGTCCTGGCCGTGACGCCACTCGCGAGAGGCCGCCACTCCAAATTTTCGCCGCTAATAGGAGCACGACTCCATCAGAAAGTTCGAAAAACGCCGGAGAAGGCGATAAGAGCGCTGCGCTGGCATCAGTGGGGAATCAGACCGCGCCCATGAAGAGGTGTAACGCGTAGACTGACCGTCTGCATAAAAAGGGGATATCCCGACAAGCTAGTCGACGAGTTCCTCGAGCGTCTGCATTTCCGGAAGAAGTCTCTGCTCCGAGGTTCGCCTCGAGTTACGCCGAGGACGTCTAGCTCAAACCACCACGGGTGACTACGAGTGGACACTTTTTACTCCTATTCATTCTGTACTCTACTTGTTGAACTATTAGTGCTTGTCGTAGAATATTTTCCAAAGTTTTGTCAACACCCATCTCAACTGCATTGTGATGTGTATAGCGGAAGTGTGCATGTGTGTATGAAGCACCTTATTTGAAGAATATATTTTGTTAAGTTTCAACAACTCTGGACTCTGATTCTGTCTTTGGACCACAACCGGAGTTTGCTGGCGCCCCAGAAGACCTCTTATTAAATGTTTTCTGCTTGGGTGGGGTTATTTTCGGAAGCTGACAACACGGCTTTGACATTTTTCTCGGCGTTGGCACCTCGTTTGCGGTGTCGGACATGCGGATTCTCAACGTGTTCGCGCTGAGCATAGGGTAATGCTTGCCTCACGTTTTGTTAGATAGGCCAGAAGATAGGCAGACCACAATCTTCGGGATCGGCCCACGTATGAAGTGTGCTTAGCGCCTGCTTCATCACCGCCATGGGTCGGGCCGTCATTGCACTGTCTTAGGGATCGCCCCCGTAGAAGAGTGCTTAACGCCTGCTTCACCTCTGCCGTGGTTCGGCCCGTCATCTCACTATCTCCAGGATCGGCCCACGTATGGGGAGTGCTTAACGCCTGCTTCACTTCTGCCGCGTGTCCCGTCATCGCACTATCTTCGGTATCAGCCCACGTATGGGGAGTTTTTGCTTACAACCACACGAAAATTTCCTTGGGCGGTAGAGGTATACAGCTTCGCTGTAAACAGCACGCCTTTAGGTATACCGAAGCTGCACATTCTGTCATACTTAGTTGCGCGAACGTGCAGCTGCTGGAACTTGCAAGATGGAGCTCGACATGTTACGCTCTTTTATTTCGTGCTGTGGGGCAAGTATTATTCCCAATTTACCTGGTAAGCTGTAAGTGCGCCAACAAATATAGAAACTAAAAGAATATTGCTGGAACTGGAACTCATCACGGAGAATTCGCCCAGGAGTCGAGCGCGCAGACTTCAGGTTTCGTACTTTGCTGATGCTTGAAATTTACATAGCAGCACATTAGAGTTATGCCGTGTACTCGGAAATCGGAGCCGTGCTGGTAACGCTTTTCGTTCTACGAAGGCGCTCTTTGCATTCACCAGAGACAGTGACCTGGACTATGGACACTAGGGTTACTCGTTACTGTGTGCACTTGTTCGTCGACGTTGCACGCGTGCATGTATGGGTGCGTGATTTCAAATGTAATTTGCTCCCTGTGACATCATGCTTTAGGAGCAGTATAGCAAGGCTATAGTCCTCCTAGCGTGCGCGTGCGAAAGCCTCGTGCCAGCGGCGCCACTTCACTGCCCCGGATCCACCACCGAGTTGATTGACAACGGCGCTGACGGAGACGCGTCCGCTTCCATTATTTCTTTTCTTTTATGCGAAGCATATTACTAGAGCTCAACCCAGCTCCTCAGGAGCGGCGGTGTCGCCTTCAATACCACGTGACACCGTGACGTCACGACAGAGGAGAAACGGGGCTCCAACTCGCGCCGTCGCGGCGGTATATAAGCAGCTGCGCTTGCCTCTGCTAGACACTCACGAGGTGAGATGCCTCCTGGAGATAGAGCTGCTCGCTGGAATGAGAAGCGAAGGTTGCGGCGTGCTACAGAGGCTGTTTCTAGGTGGCTTTGCTACGGCGCAGCGACTACGCGCCCCGCATCGGACGCGGTGAGCGTCGAGCAACGCAGCGTTCAGCGCGACAACGAAATGTGCGCCTGAGCAAGCGCCGCACGCCTGAGCCGACGCCGAAGACACCGGCTTTTCTGCGACACGAGCTCCTTAATGCTGTCGCGTTAAAATAAAGGCTAGTATGCTTCGCATCCTGGGCTTAACCTTAGCTAAGCCACAGCCAGTTTTTTTTTAGAATATTTCTTTTTTTAGCCTCTGGAAAGGTTTAAGCGTATTCGCATGTGCCACGAATGCGCCGTGGAGGAGAGGACGCGCGACAACGGCGGCGGCGCCGACCATCTTAAATAAGCGCCTGCAAGGCCCGTACAATTGCTATCGTGAGTGTTCTGGCAAGATCAAATTCCTTCACGAATGTCGGGGTTACTGTGATTAGTAGTGAATCGGTACAGTGACACGCCGTCTTATCAACACTGAAGCGCCTAATGCGTGAGGCGCACGTGTACTCCACGAGACTGCTCTGTCGCCATTTGGTGACGATGTTTATTATAAAGTACGAGTTAAAATACACTCATTTATTTACAGGTGTCCATCTTGATCACTTCTTTCTCTTCCTCCTCCTGTTCTTGTCTCTTCTGTCTTCTTCTTCTTCGCCGGAACATCACATCCTCCCGGACTTCGGTTTTCATCCCTCCTGGGATGATAGGGTATGATATTTCCCACTGTTGCTATTTCAGTTTTTCCTTCCGGTCCCAAATAGTGTAGCGATTTCAAGATTCCTTGTTGCTTGACGGTCTTTATCACTGTGTAGGGCCCAGAAAATTTGGACTTCGGTCCATCTAAACTCCTCCGGACTAAAACTGTATCTCCAGGCTCTATTACAGGCATCTTTGGGCTATGTCGCAGATCGAAGTGCCTCTTCATTGTTGATCTGTAGCGTGCAAGCTCCTCTTCCGTCTTGCGCCTTTCCTGCAGATCTACTTTCCCAACGATTCCAAGGTCGTAGTCTGCCGGTAGCCAAGTTGCTTCGCCTGATGCAGCGAAGTTAGGCGTGCATCCTAATCCCATGGTATGAGAATAATTGTGGTGCCTGACTGCTGCTTCTAAGGCACACTTCCATCCTCCATGGAAATCATGGTAAATTGCGATGAACGTTTTCAAATCCCGAATGAGCCTCTCAGCTAGGCCGTTTCCTTCTGGATGGTAGGGTGTGGCAAATCTCAGGGCAATTCCTCTATCACGGGCCCATTCTTGAAGCTTCTTACTGCGGAAAGCTGGCCCATTGTCAGAGACCACTACCTTGGTGTTCTTGAACATATTCCGCTCCAGTAACGTCAAAACAGAATTGGCGTCTTCCTTTCCTGGCTTTGCAGCTGCCATGCGTGTGCATTCATCTATTGCGACAAGGAATGCCTGAATCTTACTGACTCCCTCTCCTCGCTTTTTTAGTTCGGCAAAATCTAGATGAATTACTTCAAATGGGACTTGGGAATAATTAGCGATGACCATTTGATTCCCTCTTGGACGATACTTGGCCTTGTTAATTTGGCACTGGTGACATGTTTGCACGTAGTTCTTGATATCTTCCTTCATATTTTTCCAGATGAATCGACTTTTTATCTTCCAATAAGTTTTCCAGAATCCATCATGCCCTCCTGACTCTGGGCTGTCATGGTACAGCTTCAAAACCTTTTTCACCAAAGTTCCTGGCACACAAAATTTGCCATTATTGTAAGTCAGGTCTTCGGTGCCTTCCCACAAGCTGCAAACATGTTCATGATCAGATGTTCTCACTTCTGTGATGTGAAGCCTGGAAAGAGCATCTGCGTCAGGAAGCTTATCCCCAGGTCGATGGCTTACATCGAAAGTGAACTGTTGTATTTCACTGATCCAACGCGCCACTCTGCCCTTGGGCTGGGTTAATCCCAAGAGGTAGGTTAACGCTCGGTTGTCAGTGGAAAGCCGGAAATGACGACCCTCTATGTAGCTTCTGAAATACCGGAGTGCCATCACAACAGCCAGAACCTCTTTTTCTGTGGTCGTATAATGTTCTTGAGCTTTTGAGAACGTAGAAGAATAATAGCCAATCACCTTGAGCTGGCGTCCTTGCTGTTCCTTTGTGTCTCGTTGATATAGAACGGCCCCTGTACCATATTGTGAAGCGTCCGTACACAGCTCAAAAGGCTTGTTGAAGTCAGGTAGCACAAGCACAGGATCCGACGATATAGCTTCAACAAGGTACTCGTACGCTTTCTCGCACTCTTCACTCCAGATAAATGGCACATCCTTTTGCGTCAGCTTGGTGAGGCATCTTGTCTTTGGAGCGTAATCCTTAATGAACGCACGAAAATGACCGGCGAGTCCGAGGAAAACACGGAGTGAGTGTAGGTCATATGGCTTGACGAGCTTCTTCATCCTTTGTATAGACTCCTCTTTGGTTGTTTTAGTCTTACCGTCAAAAACTCTTCCTAGAAAGACAACATTTGTCTGAAAAAATTCACTCTTGTTCTTGTTAATCTTTAACTTTGACTTGCTGAGGGCTTCTAACACGCACGAGAGGTGTTCTTCATGTTCTTCTCTTGTACGTGAGTATGTGATGATGTCGTCAATGTATACGTTACAAAACTTTCCCAGGAACTCATCAAGAATGCCATTCATCATTTTCTGAAACCAAGCTCCAGAATTCTTCCAACCGAATGGTAAGCGGTTGTACTCGTACACATCGAAAGGTGTTACAAAAGCAGTGTACTGCTTGTAATCTTCTTGTAGTGGCACCTGCCAGTATCCTTTACAGAGGTCGATCCGAGAAAAAACATTTGATTCACCAGTTTCATTGATGATCTCGTCTATTCGGGGCATGGGAAAAGGAAACAAATCAGTCTGGCCGTTGATCTGCCGGTAATCTGTGCAAAGGCGAAAGGAGCCATCGTCTTTCGGTACTATGGTGACTGGTGACGCGAAAGTGGATGTTGATGGCCTTATAATACCGGCATTTAGCATTTGCTGCAGTTCGGCCTTTAGCCAGGTCTTTTTCTCGAGGGAAAGACTGTACGGCTTTTTACGCACTACTGTGACATCACGAAGCTTAAACGGTACCTCGAAGACATCTGCTGCTGGCGGGTACGTCTCAACACAAATAAGTTCGGGAAAATTTGTCAGTATCTCATCAGCATTTCTAACTCTTCGATGTGAATTTTCAATTCGACGCAAGTTAGGCTTAAATGATCCGTCAATAGTCACTTCGTCTCTCCAAGAAATATTCATCTTCAATCGCTTCATATCAGGCCGAGATAAAAGAAACAGGAAATCAACACCCTGCATGACAAGGGCATCTACTTTTAGGTGATGTCCACCAAATTCAACCTCTACTTCTGCCCAGTGTTGCAACCTTCTAGTTTTTCCATCATAGCTTTGAACACTAACTATTCTTCCTTCATACACCTTGCTCGGTTGGATGATTTCCTGATTTACCAGGCTTACAGATGCTCCAGTATCAACCAGGGAGTCAAGACTTTTTCCATTTACCATCATTTTAACAAATAGGAGATTTGACTTCAGAAGGTATACATTTTCCATCGTGTCACATTGGTCGGACTCGGTATTAAAATATTCTACCGTTTCGCCATGTGCGTCAATGCTCAGTGGTAGAGTACTATGCCTTTTGATGGGACTGTGAATCAGAAAATCACTGCACACATACTTGAGGCAAGCAAGTAAGTCATCCGTGGAGGTTGGACGGTGTACACAAACCTCTCTTTGCGATTCGTTAGTCATGCCTTGAATTATCAGGGGAAGGATTGCAGAGTCCGGTAGATTAGGGTCGGCAATGTAGAGTAAACGTCTCTTCTCGAAAAAATAATCCATGACTGTCCCTTCTCTGTGTCTGAAAGCTAATGCGTCGTCCCATCTGTCAACCGGATTTCGCTCAAAAGCAGAAAGAAAACTATCTTTCCACTTCTGCCATGAATCACGGCATTGACTTGCGATTCGCATGTCCCACCATTTTCTGGCATTGCCAAATAAAAAACGACGCATGTTACACACTTTGTCGTCCAAAGACGTCCAGTGGTTTTGCTCACATGCATATTCATAAAATCTGAGCCACAAGTTGGCGGCATTAGACACCCCATCGAAACTATCGGGCTTGAACTCTTCTTGATGTGGTTTCTGTGCTCTTAGTGAGTCGCTAACTGCTTCGAAAATCAGTCGCTGTTGCTCATACTGCGTGGTCTGCTGCTGAAACAGCGCTTGCAACAAGGCGTTATGCGTGTGCTCAGTCTCGTTCTTGGAATCTATCCTTGAATGTCCCGGAAACATAACCTCAAATTCAGACATAGAAGCATCGATCCTTACCACACCTTTCTCAACGAGGGCCGCTTCGTTCAGTTGACTCTTCTCGGCGATGATGTGAAGCAGTTCCGATGAAGTCGCTGATTCCTGAAGAAGCACTGGATCTTCGCCGTCAAGCTGGTAGGTCTTCACGGTCGTCTGCCCATCTGTTCTTCTTCCCAACGTCACTTCAAGCCACATGGTCGGCTGAGCCAAATATAAAGTACGAGTTAAAATACACTCATTTATTTACAGGTGTCCATCTTGATCACTTCTTTCTCTTCCTCCTCCTGTTCTTGTCTCTTCTGTCTTCTTCTTCTTCACCGGAACATCACATTTATTGGCATCCTCTTCGAAACAGGTCGTTGACAAATGGTCGACTAGTGTGCTTGATTTATTCAAGTTTTACTGCATCTGTCGCCACCTACCCTTTTGCCGATCTGATCTCGATTTGAACTTTTGCATTTGAAACCTCCATCAGTATCTTGTATGCTGCCTACGCGTGCAATGACTCTGGTTCTATCAATCTCTCTCCGGCTTCCCCCCCCCCCTCTTACTCTAAATACCTCTGTGGTTTCTCATATCGTTAAAATTAATTGTGGGCCATTCAATATATACCTCGTCCGTCATAGCACACATTGGATTATCGTTACAATAAACCACAAAATAATGTACTTTTTTTAATTTTCAAGTGCACTGCGACTAACTTACCCTTTTACTAGTGTTTGAGAGCGTAAATGAGAAACATTGTGCACTGGGCGCTGAAGATGTTTACCTGGTCATACTGCTGGCATGATGCCACAGGTAGCAAAGCGATATTTGAAATCACGCATTCGTGTATGCACGCGTGCAAGGTCGACCCGCAGGCGCACAGAGTAACAAGTAACCCTAGTTTCAAAGTCCAGGACAGTGTGTCTGAGGAATACAAACAGCGCTTTCGTAGAACGGAAAGCGCTACAAGCACTGCTCTGATTTCCAGGTACATGAAGCAACTCTAATGAGATGCAATGTAAATTTAAAGCATCAGGGAGAGAGAGAGAGAGAAGACATTTATTTGGACCATCGAGGTGATTGCTCTTGAGGTCGAGTGGCTGGTGTCCTCATTCCAGGACTCGACTGGCCATGGCTGCTCGATGAACTTGCTGGACGAGAGCTTCTGGTCCCACCAGGGTATCGCCGGTGAGCTGTACCTCCCACTGCTCAAATGACGTGCTAGGCATCTTTAAGTGTTGAGGTTTGCCCCCGCACCCCCACGAGATGTGAAAGAGTGTAGGGCATGTGTCGCCGCACCAGGGGCAGATGCCGCGATGTGTATGTGGGAGCATTTTACTGTATCTGTGGAGGTTTGGAAATGTGTTGGTCTGAATAAGTCGGAGAGCTACACCATCTTCAGTGCTGAGCTTTCTGTGAGGTGGAGCATAAATCCTGCGGTTGAGTCGCTGGATCTCGAGTCGGTCGCAGTAATTGGACGGCAGGTGCATGAAGGTAAAGGGTGGTGATTGATGAGACGATTGGTCTTGCCCCGCTCGGTTGATTAGCGCTCGAGCTAGGACGTTCGCCCTTTCGTTCCCCTCCAGACCCGCGTGGCCCGGCGTCCACGTGATTTGATGGTATTCTTCCAGCCTCGGGCCTAGAATCTGAGCTGCGAGCAGCGGTGTTCGTCCGTTGGTAAAGTTACGGCACGCCTGTTGCTAGTCGGTAACGACATGGACTTCCCCGCCTACCCTGTCTTTTAGCTTTATTACCAGTGCCGCGGCTATGGTCTCAGCCGCAGCTGGGGTCTCTGCCCTTACAGAGGCCGCGAGGGTCAAGGAGTTGTCTCTCCCGTTCACGGCGGCTACCGCGAAGAGGCCGCCTACAGGGTACGCCGCCACGTCCACGTACGTAACGTACGCGTCACCATTGAATTATCGGCGCTGTCTGTCGACTCGAGCCTTGCGTCGGCCTTCATGGAGTTCATGACTCATGTGCTTCGGTATCGGGTTCACCTTGATCTTGCCTCTGACCTCAGGGGGGAGTGATCGTTGCCCATCGAGGGCACGGAGCTCCGTTCCCGTTCCGGTCCGGTGGAGGATGACTCTGCCCGCCACCGTGTTCTGTAGTCTGGCCTTTTGCGAAGCCATAACCACGTCCGACAGCTCAGCGAAGGTGTTGTGGATCCCGAGGGCCTCTAACTTCTCGTTTGAGGTGCTGACAGAGAGACCCACAGCCGTTATATACGCGCCTCTGATGATGGCATCGACTTGTTCTTGGTCACGTTTGTTTAGCGAGTGATAGTGATACGGCATGCTATACGTTATTCTGCTGATTATCAGAGCCTGGACGAGGCGAAGCGTGTCCTCTTCTCGCATGCCCTTGCGGCTTCTTGTAATTCGTTTTATAATCCGCGAGATCTGGTTGGTGGCAGACCTTAGGGTTTGGATGGTATGGCAGGCTCGCAGGTTGCTCTGGATCCAAAAACCCAGAATCCTAGCCTTATTTCCTTCCGTAATCTTCTGGCGCTCAAGATAGAGGTCAATGGAGCCGGGGGACTTGTAGGTTGCTCCTCCGTGCACCCGGATCACCTCGGACTTCTCGGGCACGCAACGCATCCCGCTCGCTGCAGCAAATCTCTCCACGGCCGTCGCGGCCTCTTGAAGCGTCGCTTCTTTTCGCTCTAGGGAGCCCTTGGTGGCCCAGAGCGTGATGTCGTCTGCGTACAGGGCGTCACCTATATCGGGGATCTTCCGCAGGTTTTTGGTCAGCGCTACCATCTCGATGTTGAAGAGAATCGGGGAGATTATCGCCCCTTGCGGTGTTCCTTTGTTCGGCACATTGATCGTAGCCGATCGAGTCTGGCCTATTCCGATGGTTGCCGTCCGGCCCGTCAGGAACGATTTAACGTAATTAAAGATGCACTCCCCGCAGCTGATGGCGTTCAGTCCCTTGAGAATGGCCTTGTGAGAGATGTTATCGAAGGCCCCTTTTAGGTCGAGTGCGAGCAGGAGGTGTTCTCCTCCCTTCGGGATGCCCTTGATAACTTCTTTCCTTAGGATTAGGAACGCATCTTGCGCAGAAGGTCTTGGCCTGAAGCCAAGCATGGTGTGTGGGAAGAGGTCACCGTCCTCTATGTAATGTTGGAGGCGGGTTTCGATGACCCTCTCGTACAGCTTGCCGAGGCACGAAATCAGCGAGATGGGACGCAGGGCGTCGATCGCGGGCTTCTTGCCGGGTTTGGGAATGGTCACGATTTCCGCGTGTTTCCGCTCATTAGGTACGTGGCCCATGCTACAGAGTTCCTCGTTTAGGTATTCGGTCAAGTCCTAGATGTGCATCAGGCTCAGGTTTCTAATCATGGCATTGGTGATTTTGTGAACTCCGGGAGCAGTGTTGCGCTGTGAGGCTCGTGCCGCGGCATACACCTCTTCCTCCGTGATGGGAGCATCCAGTTCTGGTCTTGGTTTTCCTTCATATAGGCAGGGTTGTATAGGGTCGCTACCCAGGTATCTGGTTTTTAGGGTGCCAATCAGATCCTGGTCGTTTCCAGGGAACTTGTGAGCGATTTCTAGAAGCATCCGACTGGTTGTCGATTTCGCCTTGTCGGGCTCGATCAGGCAACCTAGGATGGCCCACGTCTTTGCCGTACTCAGGGTACCCGTGAGTGAGGTGCAGAACTGTACTAAATTTTGCTGCGTCAGCTCGTTTGCGTAATTTCTGGCTTCGTCTGTTATTTTCTCGATTCGTAGACGTAGTTTCCGGTTTAACCGCTGTAGCTTCCACCGTTTGAGGAGGCCCTCACGGGCTGCCCACAGGTGTGAGAGCCGGCGGTCGACTTCGGGCGTCTCGACCGTGCGCCGGATGGTTTTAGTGGTTTGGATGTGGGCGTCCTCGAGGTGCTGCATCTATTCCGCTATGTGCATTATACCGTTTTCGGGCAGGGGGTACTGCCTGAATGCCTCCCAGTACGTAAGCATAATTTCGCCAGTTGTTCTCTTGAGTTTCGGCGTGGATGCCGAGATACTGAGGATGTAGTGATCGCTGTCCAATGTTTCGCCCAGGAGCGCCCATGAGTATTCCCTTACGTATTTGACAAATGACAGGTCCGGAAATGTCTCTCGACTTACACTGTTGCCTACTCGGGTTGGTTGGAGGAGGTTGGTTATCAATTCCAGGCCCATTTGGTCAACCGCATCAAGGAGCGACCTCCCCTTTTGCATGTCTTGTTGGTAGCCCTATTAGATTCGTCGGACGATCCTACCACTGTCAAGCAGATGTAGGACTCGTCGGACTACCTCGCCACTGCCACCATTTGAAGGAGTCGAAGGTCGTACAGATGAATTTGGTGAACAGGTTTATTTACATATTAACATATTTTAAGACAAGACATACCTCGGCAGTCTAGCGCGACTCCCATATGGAGCCCATAACCATTATTAACATTCAGCAAACAGCATTCGAGCACACAGCTCACTACTACATTTTGAGCATAACAACGAGCACCCAGCTCCCAACGACGAGCACGACACGAGCACGCTCTAGTAGCCGGCAAACGCTGCTTATAAGCTCTCCGCTTGACGTCATCGTTCGGCGTGGATGGAGCACGAGTGGTCGGGAATGTTCGTTCAATCATTGTAAACTTGCCGCCGCCCCGCAGTATGGCCCACACACACTAATGCACACAAGTTCGAGCCCACACACAAAGGCTCCGGAGTCGACGTCAGAGGGCTTTGTAGAACTCTCGGTACAGCATAGCTCGCGGTGTCGTCGACCGAGGGCCTCGTAGAACTGTGCTCCGTCCCGGGTGGCGCGGCGGCGTACCACATTCCAGAGCTGACCGCGCGCCACGTGGCTGGCGGTCATCCGCAATTCTCGGAAGGCGCCTCGTCTGGGGGGGCTTGGAACACGTGCAGCGGGCTGAAAGCTGGCACGTTGCCACCCCGTGCGGCCATTCCTAACAGCTCCTCCATGGCCCGGAAAATCTCGCCTGGCCAGTGCTGGGAACCGCTGGGCAGGAAGAGAATGGCTGGCGAGCAAGATGACGGCTTTGCTCTCTTCAACCCCTGCGTACTTGGAATGCCGTCAACCATCTTACAACAACTGGCACAGAAGAGTCGACCCGGCAACACAATACCGCTCAGCGTTCTAACGCCCGGAATTAGCTGCTAACCCACCAGGCCTCCTATCACAATTTTCATGCAAGTTACTCAACTGGAAATCCCAAATTTTGCCCCAAAATTTCGTGCCACCAAAGCGAGCGTTCACGTTCCTCCTGAGTTCGACCAAACCCGACCGTCGTGCTGCAGAAGAGTAAAGGTTTACGCAGAATTATACCGAAGGCTTTCAAACACCAATACCCAAACATAACTTAAGCAGCTTAAATTCACGAACAGCCTATTCTTACCCTATCGCAGTGGCGTACTTATTTCATGTACTGCTGCCACTGAACCGTCTGGCCAACTCCACAGGTACGTCATCACAAACGCGCTGAATTCGAGGTCCCTATTCCGAACACGTGCTTGCATCATACGAAGTTTTCATCACGCTGACTCACATTTGTTCCTTTAATCGACACAGGGCACGTTCCTTAAACAAACAACCACTCTTGCGTAACTTACGCATCACAGAGGAACCTCTTAACAAATGTGTCTTTTACTAACTAGCTCTTCGCACGCGTATTAGAGAAGTCAGAATACGGCTGCCCCCGACACACACGAGCAACCCAGTCATCAACGTTCTGCTTCCTTCCGTCCGCACAGGACAGGCGCTAATGGACCTAAGAGCTCTTCTCAGTGCAAATCACGCACTTACTAAAAATCTACGCGCTTAACCTTAAAATTCAAAAAACACTTAAAAAGAAAGAAGGTTAAGTAACACACGCGCCTTACGATAGGCCTCTCAACGATAACCTTGACGTTCAGGTTACTCACGTACACAAAAAAAAGAAAGCCTATATACTTATTAATGAACACCTCGCGAGACTACAGGTTTACATAAAACGCATCTTTCAAATCTCGAGCTTCTGAAACAAATCATAAATAGAGCTCATACCTTACATATTGAAAGAAATCCTAGTCTCAAATCGCGAAAATTTGCAAATGTTCAAAAGTAAAACAAAACACGTTTCACTTCTACGGAAGCTCTCTTGGCTTCCCGTTCCCGATTGCTTACGACTGACTCATACTTTCAGCCGGACCCGAGGTGGTCGCGGTTTACAAGCTACTCTGGCTGCGGAGGAACAACAAAAGGGCTGACTCACCATCAGCTCCCCCAAGACGTTACGGTCTCCTGCCAAGTTGCGTCCCCGTGCCCCGCTTTCAACAAGACCTCGACTGACCGCGTCGCTACTCCCCACCTGGTCTCGTCTTGTCACCTTGCGCTTCTTTGTACTGCACGCTGAGCTTCGAAGAGAACGACGGAACGACCAGGAATTTGACTGTCCCATGCCCTTTGTCCGCGTCCGTGCAGAACAAGCTTCTCGGTCCCCCTTTGACCGGTGGCTCGAACTTGTTCGATGCGTCAACATCGTCCGTGACGACCGCACCTGTCTTTTCTCCGCGCCCTGCCCTTCTGGGGCTCTCGCCGTCTTTGGCGGCGCTACATTAGTCACCGCATTCCGAACTTTTCGGCGCTTCATTCTGCGGCGCTTTCTCTTGGACTTCTCTTTCATGCCGTCATCTCGCGCCTTGTGCTGGCCGTTACACAACTCGTCGGCCCGGATCGGTCTCTTACCCGCACAGTCTAATTGATTTTCATTTAAATCAACATTCTCTCTGCCTCGACTGGCGGACAGCTCAACCGACTCTGGCCCAATGCAGCAGGCTTTACTCGAGTTAGACAACTCGCACTCTTGCGAAGTGCCCTCTACTGCATTGCCCAGCTCATGCTGTGCATCGACACACTGTCCGTCAGTCTCGATCGCTGTCTCACGCGCACAGTCCGAATGATTCCTTATTAAATAATCCCTCTCTAGGCTACCTAGACTGGCGGAGAGCCGCACCGATCCCTGGACAATGCAGCTGTTCTCTCGTGAGCTACGGAGCTCGCCACCCCGAGAACTATTCTCAACTGCATCGTCCAGCTGGCACGTTACTTCTGCACGCAGATCTGACTCGACATGGGTGCTCGCGTCTGTCAAGTCAACAGTACCCTGTACAACGCTAACGACCTCGATACCATGAGATGCGACGCACACACGCGGTAACTGTGCCAATTTGTTCACAGCTGGCCTAGCTGTCTCTACAGTCCTCTGTTGGCACAGCACCTCGTCGCTCTCACTCTGGCCTTTAACGGCCTCTGTTGCCACTAAGGCATCGTTAGCTGCTAGCACTTCGAGTTCACTTATGAACGTGTTGCTATTCTCACAGGTACTACTACTCTCGGCTTTCGACTGAAATCTGCTGTCGACATCCTGCCACTTTCGCTGCGTCCGGCCTACAGATTTTTCAAGCCGCTGTTGACATTGTTCGATTAACTGCTCGAAACCTTCAATCTTTTTGTTCAATGCCTCAATGTACTGCCTTTTTACTTCTGTTAGGCCTTCTTCCTGTAAAATGCTTTTCAGTTCCTGCCTAGCTTTTTCCCGTTCTCGCTTAAATTCTTCCTGCTCTTCCCTAATTGCTTCCTGTTCCCGTTTCTTGCTTAGAATACGTTTGCCCATTCGTTCTATGAATTTCGAATCATTGTTACTTTCTAGAAGTGCCTTACGAATTTCTGATTCCGACAAGTTCTCCTCTACGTTTACCTCGATCTCTTCACACAACCACAACAGGTCAGCTCTCGTCAAACACATTACGACCATGGTCGCTACTTTAAGCTTTGGCTCTGCTGTCACACAATACTTGCTGCGATACCCACGCAAAACAAAATACAAGTAAAAGATCCCAGTGAATCAAATCCAAAAACACAGTGAAAATGAAGCGTGGTAAATCTTACAGCCAAAACCAAACGCTTACCCACTGAAGCAGCACCATATCACCAGTCCTTCCCCGCCGTATCCAGTCAGTTGCAAGAGGTGGTCAAACTCAAGTCGCCTCCAACTTGATCAGGATGCCGGTCGGTCACCATGTGCCAACATACATCAGCTGCCGTTGCTGTCTCCGAGTCGTAGGCCAATTTAGGAGCCGTAGTCGGATCCCTCCGCTGCCAACCAGATATTAGATTCGTCGGACGATCCTACCGCTGTCAAGCAGATGTAGGACTCGTCGGACTACCTCGCCGCTGCCACCATTTGAAGGAGTCTAAGGTCGTAGAGATGAATTCGGTGAACAGGTTTTATTTACATATTAACATATTTTAAGACAAGACATACCTCGGCAATCTAGCGCGACTCCCATATTGAGCCCATAACCATTATTAACATTCAGCAAACAGCATTCGAGCACACAGCTCAATACTACATTTTGAGCATAACAACGAGCACTCAGCTCCCAACGACGAGCGCGACACGAGCACGCTCTAGCAGCCGGCAAACGCTGCTTATAAGCTCTCCGCTTGACGTCATCGTTCGGCGTGGACGGATCACGAGTGGTCGGGAATGTTCGTCCAATCATTGTAAACTTGCCGCCGCCCCGCAGTATGGCCCACACACACTAATGCACACAAGTTCGAGCCCACACACAAAGGCTCCGGAGTCGACGTCAGAGGGCTTTGTAGAACTCTCGGTACAGCATAGCTCGCGGTGTCGTCGACCGAGGGCCTCGTAGAACTGTGCTCCGTTCCGGGTGGCGCGGCGGCGTACCACATTCCAGGGCTGACCGCGCGCCGCGTGGCTGGCGGCCATCCGCAGTTCTCGGAAGGCGCCTCGTCTGGGGGGGCTTGGAACACGTGCAGCGGGCTGAAAGCTGGCACGTTGCCACCCCGTATGGTCATTCCTAACAGCCCCAAGTCGTGTGTCCAGCGTTCATGTCTCCCACCGCTAGCAGCTGGTGCAGCCAGCGGCTCTCACGCTGTCGTAAATGATGTTGCGGAAGTTGTATTTCTGAGCCCTCAGCGCACTGTACAAATTCAGGATGAAAATACTACGTCTACCCCTCTTCTGCGGGAAGACTTCCACTAGCACGTGATTAGTGTCATGATGTTGATAATGTTGTCCCACGGCCGTCACCGTTTTGTGAACTAAAACCGCGACCTTCGGTGGTCCCGCGTGTTTAATTACGTGGTAACCCCGTAGCCTGATCGGCTGGCTGGATCGTCGCCTCTTCTTAAAGGAAGGCTTCTTTGATGCCACAGCGCCTGCAGCTGCGTAGGATGTTGATGATAAAATTAAAAATGAAATGAAATTTATGATGATGAAAATGATGAAAAATTAATAGGTTAAGGCAACGAAATAGGCAACGACCAAACTTAGAACTAAAGGTAAACATAATTTCACTAACAAAACAATTAAAAAATAAAGTACTCGAAGCTAGGAAACGATTTTGTGGCACTACACTTAACAACTTCATTAAAAATTCGCCGGCCAAGTTCTGGAGGTATTTAAACAGAAAGAATGTTACTGCTAGTTCGCCTACACGTGGAAAGCAGCAAGCTGACTCATTTAACAATTACTTCCAGTCGATATTCACCGCCGATAACGGTGTTTTAGGACCATTAGCGTGCTATAGTAATGAGTCTACACAACTTTCTGGCGCTCCGGTCATAAGTGTACCTGGGATTCTTTCTTTGTTCTTGAACCTTGATGAAAGAAAGAGTTGTGGTCCTGACGGAATTCCAAACTGCTTTCTTAGGCGCTATGCCGAACCAATCAGTGAATATCTCTACCTCATATTTTCTAAGTCACTTCAGGACAGCTGTCTCCCCGCTGAATGGAAGGTAGCAAAAATTGTGCCCATTCACAAATCAGGCGACGTAACGACCCCGTCCAATTACCGGCCTATATCCCTCACATGTACCTGTTGTAAAATTCTTGAGCACATCTTATTGAAATTTCTTAAAGAACATACTGAGACTAAAAACATCATTCACCAAAACCAGCATGGCTTCAGAGCAGGGTTGTCCACTGTCACCCAACTGGCAGAAATCTTTCATGACCTTGCAGAGGGAATCGATCATCAAAGTCAAACTGATATAATTTTCCTTGATTACTCAAAGGCTTTTGATCGTGTGGCACATGCTAAACTGAATTTCAAGCTAAACAAAATACTTGGCGATGGTCCCGTTACGAGGTGGATAGCCAGCTACTTATCAGAACGCCGACAATATGTGCAATACAATGACCATGCTTCTGATATCGTTCCGGTCATTTCTGGCGTGCCGCAGGGCTCTGTGCTAGCACCATTTTTGTTCATTTTATACATAAACGACATAACATATCACGTTGATGTGAAGGTGCGTCTCTTTGCGGATGACTGCGTGCTCTACCAAAAAATAAACACTCATGCAGACCAAATAAGGTTAAACACAGCTTTGGGCAACGTCATAAAGTGGTGCAATACATGGCAAATGTCAATCAATATGGAAAAAACTGTAGTGATGTCTGTCACAAATAAGAAAACAAAAATTAATTTCTCTTACGGTACCTGCAACGGCGTTCTCAGAACAGTAACTGAAAAGAAATACCTTGGTCTGATTATTTCTGATAATCTCAGCTCTAAAACCCAAGTACAAAACATTACCAAAAAAGCAATGAACAGTTTATACTTCCTTAAGCGTACCTTGCGCTTTGCGACTCCAGATACCAAGTTACTCGCTTATAAAGTCCTTATCCGCCCAATCTTAGAATATGCAAACGTCGTCTGGTCTCCATATATGCAAAAAGATGTACGCATGCTCGAATCAGTTCAACGAAAAGCTGTTCGTTTTATCTACCATAGATACCGGCGCACTGATTCTCCCACAGAGCTGCTTTCCTACGCAAGCCTAGACACCTTATCAAGCCGCGCCACGCTCCATAGACTCAAGTTTCTTTATCAATTAATTCATAACGCATTTAACATGGATCCTGCTACTTACATTAGTTTTAATCGTTCTAGAGAAACACGTCACAAGCATGACTTTACGATTAATGAATACTCTTGTGCTAACAACACATTTTACTTTTCCTTTTTCCCTCGAGCCATAAGAGAATGGAACGGGCTAGATAAATCTATAACTGCGCAGGATTCCTTAAAAAAGTTCGCTGAGCTCGCAGCCTCGTCAGTCTTGTCAACAATCCACACCTGACGATCATGTTCAGACTGTATTGATATTGTGTTGCCCACACGGTGTGTAACTGGCGTATTACTGTACTGTACTGTATACTGTTTGTATTGTTGCCCGCTTGATGTGTAACTGTTCTATTACTGTACTGTACTGTATTCCTGTATCTTTCTGATACATCCACTCCTGTAACAGTCCCAGTGGGACTAACAGTATGTTAAATAAAAAAAAAATAACACGGTGGCGGAGGAGGGTGATAGCGGAGAGATCACCCTGCCTGCCGCGCACACTTGCTCGCCTCTGGCGAGCTTCTTCTTCGTTCTTCGCTTGAGGTGTAAGGACCAATTGGAATAAGGACATTCCGATGGCATCCCTTGCGAAAACTCCTCTTCCATAATGACAGGGTCGTCATGGCGGTCTTCCGAGATGTCTTGGAAGTCCATGGCTGTAGTTTCTTGCGACGAAGCCCCGGTGGCAGCTCGAACAATAGCACCGGGGGCGGATGGGGCTGTAGCAACAACTCCACATCCACTCCCTCCGGTAGAAGTAGAAGCGGCCGGCTGGGATCCAGCAATGTGCGCCATAGTGAGTGTCGAGTAATCGTAGCAAGCGAGCGGCGGCAAAGGCGGCGGAGCGCCTCGCCCACCTCCGCGCTGCTACGTACGGCGGCATCAGGCTTAACACGGCAGTGCCACACCGGAGAACTTCAAAGTCCAAAAGCGCAAAATAATACGTACTCACGGTCTTCAAGCTTCTCGAGGGGGTTCCAGATGACTTCACGAAGGTCGTCCGATAAAGACTTCAGTCCTCCGATCTGAATTTCTTACAAAAATAATGAAAGTCGACAGAGCCCATGCGAAGCACGTCTACGCCGCTCGGCTCTTCTTCCCTCCCCATCAGCGAAGTACTGCGTCTGAAGCTGCGCGCTCGATGGTTCGGCGCATTCTGCGAGAGGTGTTTCAGCTCCAGTAGTACTCTTTTCTTTTCTATATATGTTGGCGTACTTACAAGTTAGGATAAGCGTAAAACTAACCTAACGATACGGAAACAAAGTCTAACCCACCGTGCTTCATCTTGCGAGTATCTATGACAGTGTGCAGCTTCGGTACACCTAGAGGCATGTTTTTTTTAAGCGAGGTATATCATCGTATACGCATGTTTACTTCGTTCGCCATCCACTTGTTTAACTTTTTATGTCTCGCTTATATCTAACAAAATGGGGGAGAAGCATTACCCTATTGTTCAACGCGAACACGTTAATAATGCGCATAATCAAGCTTTCCTTTGAAACAAGCTTGCGATGGCATTCCATGTGGCACAGCATTGCTTTCTGTTGGACAGAGGGAGAACTAGCGATCGCATTTTTATTAGCCCCGACTCCTTTATTGGCGTCCTCTCGCGCGTGACGTCAGTGGGGGGACTCCGCTGACGTTACCAAGAGTTTGGTACATGCAACACGAACTGACTGGAATTATGTGCGAAATCTGAAATTCGTATTTAACTAGAATGCCGCTAGCTTGACGCGAAATTTTTCGAATGGTTGGTGCGATCGTGCTTCCTTTGCAAATGTACGCAGATTACCATTTACTCGCTCGGCGCAATGTTTTATGACTGAGTCACGAGATTTATGACATTCCCCGCCAGCGAGGGCTGTCGTTATATGAAATGAAATATCTTTACATATGAAAAAATTAAATACTGGCGTTTTACTTGCCAAATCCATGATATCATTATGAGGAGCTGTGCCGTACCACACTGCAGAATAATTTTGACTACCTGTGTTTTTTTAACGTGCATGTAAATCTTACTATACACGAGCATTTTTCCATTTCGTCCACGTTAAAATGTGTCCAGGATCGAATCAGCGACTTCGAACTTGGTATTGCAGGGCCATAGCCGCTGGCATTGATAAGTCTAATACTAGCAAAACATACACGTAGACGGCAGCACCATGCTAAGCGACCAAGCAGTCGTAGCGCGTGCTCTGACTTAAAATGAAGCTATTTTGCAGGAGCGTAGGAGACGACAAAGGCGAGTCCCCCTTCTGATGTCACCGGAGCGCAGTTCTCAGCACCGCCATTGGTTGCGCACGAGGCTTAAACTTGGTCGTCATAATAAATAAGTTTCTTTTAGGATATTCTCGCCAAATATGAAGTACTGCGACAGTGAATTTATTCAGAATGGCAATTTACCATTGCGACTTAGAGAGAGGACAAGAGTAGCGACAGTAGCACACCGCCTACTATTACCCTCTGCACGTATTTTGAGACGGCGTACCCCCTTGTGAAATCATATTTGAAAACGATATCCTTCGGCGTTCTCGCTTAGTGTAACACGTGGTGTGATAGAACCCACTAACGCTGTTTTCCAGCGCTAATACGAAACAACAGAACAAAATTTACGAGAGAGAACGCTCTGTATATGTGACGTTATCTATTCTGTTCTCGCGCCCTCGCACTAAAAAAATAGCGCAATGCCAAACCAAGCAGCGCAGTTGTACATATTTGCAATAGAACAATAACCAGATGGTGTAGCCCCCCCCCCCCCCTCCACCAGAGTGGGCGACGGAATCGCGCCCGCGGGCACGGTACTTGTGTCGCGGTGGAAACATGCTTTCAACAGTATATGCAAAACATGAGCGATCTCGTCTCGCTAATGTGTGTAAGTAAACGTTATTAACGTGCGCACTAAAAGTGGAATGCAAGGAGCCGTGACATGTTCACTGAAGTGTAATGAGCTCGTTACTTCTCCGAAATCACGTCTGCAGTTTCTCCCAGTGAACCACACAACGGTCGGTTCTGAACAATCTTGTCTACTTACATTTTAAGCTATTCACTCGCGCGGCTCCTGCGTGCATATGCACGCTGTCTTGCATGTTGAGACTGTCGGTAGCTGCACGCCCACGCGTCTGAACTTCCAGTCTGAGGCAGAAATCCGCATACTAATTACTCGCTTGGCGACATCGCGATTTCCGACGCCGCTTCAATAGACGTTTGGGTTGCTATACTAGCTTATCATGACCAACCATAGCTATTCCTTATTGACTATCAAATGACGGTTTGAAGTTTCGAACACCAGAAATAGTATACGTCTGTGGTCATGTCTCTATCATGAAACTGTACGATATGAAATGAACGTATGGGCACGAAAACTCCTTTACTGGAACGGATGGGTGGACACCTTTGAGGCTATTTAGTTTTCATTACCATTTGAAAATGTTCACCTCTTAGTAAAAACATATTCACGTTTTTTAGCGTCTTCTCGGAAGTCAACGTATTATTATTTCGTTAAAGGCACGCTAAAGGCAAATACTACGTTGACATGGACTGTTTAAATACCATTCCATAAACCTCGCAACGCTTGTTTCGTGCCAAGAAATAATAATAATAATAATACTTGGGGTTTTACGTGCCAAAACCACTTTCTGATTATGAGGCACGCCGTAGTGGAGGACTCCGGAAATTTCGACCACCTGGGGTTCTTTAACGTGCACCTAAATCTAAGCGCACGGGTGTTTTCGCATTTCGCCCCCATCGGAATGCGGCCGCCGTGGCCGGGATTCGATCCCGCGACCTCGTGCTCAGCAGCCCAACAGCATAGCCACTGAGCAACCACGGCGGGTAATGCCAAGAAAAGACATAGTTTACGAAAACATTGTATCTGAAGGGTCCGAATACCTTTTCCCAAATTCAAATCTCTCGCCACCCAACCCGGAGAATCGTGACGTTGCATCTGCGATCGCCGCCCTCGCCCTCTGCTGCCGTCGGTGAGTAAAACGGCGCCCGACAGACGGCGGCACCGAGCAAAGACAGAACGGCGGATTCGCCACTGCAGCTGCATTTTGGTCAAATGGAGTAGACCGTTCGGGCATCCGGCGACATGACATGGAAGTTGAATTCTCTGCTACTTGCAGTTTGCGCAAGCTTTGCGAGCCAGTAGAACCACTGTAGCACTACGCGATCAGGAAAGTACTGAAACGCGAAAGCGTGGGCGGCGCAGAGTCGAGCGAAAACGATACCTTTCGACAACCCGCGTCGTTGTCAACAATAATTTTGATGAGTTCTTTTTTCTAAGCATGAAATGGAACTCGACAAGTAGCATTTTATTTGATCTTATAATACAATAAGAGTGTTTTTTGCAACGAGTAGTTGAGTACTAGTGACAGAATGTAACTGAGGAATGCTTGCGTGATCGGGCAAGTACTTGCATGACCCAGAGCACTCTCTAATCATGTCCGGCATTTACCTTGATTTATCAATTATTAAGGCTCTGTTCGCGATAACATTGACACCTTCGAGATTCTCGAGCACTAATCTATCACTTTAGCTTTACTTTGTATTTGCCTTTAGCGTCCCTTTAAGAAGAGCGGCGTTGCTGCTCGGCTGCTTCCTTTGTTTCGGAATTTACTTGTACTGTCATTCACCGCAAGAAAATTACGCCTGACTGTTGGCATCGCTTTGCGTGCTATTATGCATGTTGCTTGCTGCGTAAGGAGAAACAACTGCTACAGGCGCAAGACGGGCCTCGGAAACTCGCGACTTAGTTGGTAGAGGGCGGGGGTTGCGTTTGCGAAAACTTCGTCATTCGTGTTTTTAAGTGACCGGACATATGTGGCTCTCTCTCTCTGGCTTCTTTAGGCGATGAAAGGCGACAGATCGGGCGTGCGGAGGCTCCCAGAATATTTACGCGGCAGGTTGGGTAAAACATATATGGTGCTTGCAGTCAGCGTTATCCCCATAAAATGACATCGTGAGCTTCAAGCAAACTAATATTTGATTCGTGGTGAGGGGCCACAACGTCTTTGTGATCAGACCTCGAAGGAATCTCTTGAATATTCCGGTCCCTAAACAGGCTTCCAGCTGAAAAGCGTGTTACATTTTTCTTCCCCGTGGACACTGGCGCGTACGTACGACTCTCTCGCTTGATTCCCTACTTGTGCTAATGTTTTGCTCATAACACACGGCCGTTCTCAGCATTCGCGAACAAGTGGCTCCCCGGCATAGAAGGCGACGCAGTGACGAAGAATGGAAACAGCGCGTAAAATTTCCTCACGGGACTGCAAAGTCAGCGGACGGCCGGTAGCGCACTGAACGCAAATTCCACAATTTCAGTCGCCACCCGCCACGCTCTGCACTAATCAAGGTATCTCAGCAAACCGTCGGTGATATTGGCTAACCAGCTCGGCACAATTGTGCTTCCGCTGTCTTAGCACCACGCCCAAAGCTAGAGCACGGCCAGCTCTCGGAACATGGCTAAGACTGGATATGTAATCTAGGGAAACTAGCAGCGGCCTGATGACGAAAACAATTCGTAATAAAAGCTCGGGTCCTCTGTTGTAAAAATAAAAAAAAATAACCGAGTGGACGCTTTATGCTGTGCGAAAAATTGGAATATACGTTATTATGAGATCAGTAATGCGGTAATGGGACAGATTTGTTATCGTATGTTCTTCTTGGCTACAGTTGAAATCGAAATGCAATGGTTCGGGTTTACGTACAGTGAAATTCAAAACCGGGAGAACATTGATCTTTCCTCAAAACGCTTGTAGATGAAAAAAAAAACTGAACAAAAAATTCGTGGCGCCACAACATTTATACGGGGACGGGTTACCAGTGAAGAACTTTAGTCGGCACACAGGCTGCACACACTATTCAATTATACATTTTTTTTTTCATACGGCACCAGACTACCCCGACAGAAGCACCGCCGTAGTCACCGCACATCCCATGCATCTGCGGAAACCGCTGCTGCAGCCGCGCCGGCACCTCGGAAGCGCGTGACGTTACCACCACAGAAGCGCAGGCCACGCGCACAGCGCCTTCGTCACACTCTTTCTCCTTCTCCCCAACCCGTCTCCATTGCTGCAGCCTCGTCGCCACACTTTTTCCCACTCTCCCCTACCCTTCTCCTTTCCAGCAGCGCCAGCAACTTCGACGCGCGTGACGTTATAACCAGGGGTAGCACTACAGTGTACTAGTAGCGCACTCTCAAATTGAGCGAATGGCCACAGAGCAGCCACAGAGGGTGCAAAAACCGACCATGCGCCGATGCTAATAAAACAAGCACAGTAGCACCAATTGAAGGACGCCTGCATAAGTTGAATTTCTCCCGCTAGAGGCACCGTAATAAGCACAATTTTATTTTACAAACTTTCTCCCACAGTTATCGAAGCATTTTTATTACATAAAGAAGAGTAGAAAATTATCATTGCTAGTTAGATATTGCACTCTTTACTATAGTATCTTTGTCGTTCTTTTTTGGCCATTATAAATTCAAATAGCGTTCAGCATCACTGATTTTCCACGTGACCTCTGGCCTAGATTTCAAAGTTTTACAGATATGTTCGCGTGCACGGCAGGCACGGATTCATTGGGTCTTGCACTTAAGCTGGTTGCTTATATTGTGCTCAAACCAATTTGTTGCGTTTCGATGCCACACGTTATTGAACTTAGGGTGAAGAGATTTGTTGCGAGCGGAGATGTAACCCCGATAGCAAGGCTTCAGTCGTGAGCCATGCTGAACACGTCTGCATCGAAACAGGAGCCGGATTTTGCTGCGTCTGACGACGGCAATAACGGTGAGTTTTTTAATATTGCTGTTGAATCGTTATGTAATATGCGTCTCGTTAACTTACAGGCGGCGACAAGTTAACGAAGTAGATGCTGTATTACATATGGCAGTCAGGAGCCTCTGTTGCTGTTTCCGAAATAAACTTTAGTTGCGAGGCTTTCATTCTGCAAACAATATCGTCGAAGAAAGAAAGAGCGATATCGGAACGCGCGTCACATTTTACGTCTTATTGTAGCCGTGGCCATAGGCGACTGCATAGCCTTATCAATGTATGTATATATATATATATATATATACATATATATATATACATATATATATATATATATATATATATATATATATATATATGTATATATGTGTGTGTGTGTGTGTGTGTGTGTGTGTGTGTGTGTGTGTTTTCGAGTCCGCCGGCAACTTTTTCGTCCACAAAACTGAATAAGGAAAATGAAGTGAAAGGACAAAATTTAATGTATTAGACAGTTGCATTCATGATAATTCACCCATGTTTCGTACTTGTTGGCGCCAAATGTTCTTGCTGTTCTGTTTGGTTTACCTTAGGACATTTATTTTTGCAGTAGTGAAGCGGTACATCACGTTCGTGTAGAAAAAGAATGCATCAGTTTTAATAGCTTTATGACTTCCATGCGTTTGCATGTGGATCCAGCAGTGTGATTTCTTCTAGTGTATAAATGAGCGCCCAAATGTACTCATTTGTGATCTTAATAGTACTTAAGCTGTTGACATGCATTGTAGTTAGGCATACATCAATTGTATGGACAGTAGCAATATTTATTTAATATGCTGCTTAAGCACCCTAGAACAAACAGTGTACGTTTTCATGTGTTGTGTAGTCACAAACTATTACAAGGTACGTGTCACACCTTCTTGCATTTCATATTGCAAAACTGTGCATTTTTCAATTTCTGTTCCAGGCATGCACTAATGAGAAAAAAGCTTGCATTCAGAAAAAATTATACTTGGCCCAAATGGAATCAGAGCCACATGGGTGGAAAGGCCTGCAAAAGTATAAGCAGCACACTCCACGCACCAAAGAGAAGTTGCTGCCTGCTACAACAAGGCCATTGTGCGGACTTTGGCTGCTACTACAAGGTAAACTAAGTGCGCTTGATATAAATGAGCTTGAAAAATAAATGCGCTTGATATATATCGTATTGGCTTGCTAGTCTGGAGATACATGATTTTTGTTTGTAGCAGATAGTATGAATGTTTGTTCATATTTACGGTTCAGCATAACAGGCTCGAACATAAAAGAAAACACTACATGAGTTTAGATAATGTCTGCTGCATTTGATCTGTCACTATTCTGCCCCAACAGAGTATGCGCCAAGCACATCTTGGTCATCACAGGACCCTCATCTACACCAACAAGAAGTGACTGTAGCGAAATTTGGAACGCTTTTACGCCAGGAACAAAGAAGTGGATGCAGAAGTATATGAGTGATACATCAAGTCTACGGAGGACTGTGTCAAGACTGAAAAGAGCTTCAGCCATCATTCCACCATCACGGACATTGGCCGAGTCATCCAGGTACTTCAAAAAGGACTTTCTATAAATTTGTGTTGAAATACACCTGCCAAGCACGGACGACGCTAGATAAAAGAGTTCCGTCAGTTTGCCCTTAATCAGCTTCCTGGCCATGCCAAATTCCATTTGTGCCAAGTATAATTTTTTTCTGAATGCAAGCTTTTTCCTTTCGCATTCTCGTTAAAGATCGTTCTTCTTCCTTCAACCAGAAAGGTCAACCGATTCTTTGCTCATGCTTAATACCAGTCGCTGTCTAGTAGTTTACCATATCTGTAGCAGTATCTTCTAGTGTACGTTGCCATGTGCGATTCCTCTCCTGAAATAGCTGGTGCAGCATCGGCATGTGTGTTTTAATCTATGCACCGTGTGCTATGCAGCATTTTACTTTTTGGCCTTCAGTGCTTGCAGAGCAAAGTGCCTTTCTTTTTAATGCAAGCTTGCTCATTCCCATATTTATTTACTAATCTCGTTTTGGATTGCTCTTCTTGCTCGATAGCCTGGGCTTTTGCGCAAGCTGGAATGAAGTGATTGATTGCACAATCTGGTTTTGCTGCCTCACTTGGTTGTGGTCGCCTTGCTACATTTCTCGGATGTGGAGGCCTGGGCCGCAATTTCGTAGCGATGCCTTATGCCTTATTCTATGCTATTCTTATCATCCACCACACACGGCCGCCTCATCCCGTTGATAATGTGGGCAGACCGTCGCTCTGACCACTGGCCAAGCGCGAAAACCCTGAAAAAGCATAGAATCGGAAAAGGCATCGCTACAAAATACCGACCCTGGTCAGTTGCATTGGAAAGCAGGCTCTCGAAATAAGCATGTGCTCCTGCAGTCCGCACAGCGACATAGACTGCAGTATACACGCGCCGTAACTGGAGTTCCCCGTTCGCTCCTTTCTGCTGCAGCTGTGGACAAATTGTGCTTGTAACCTTCCTCGGCGGTGATTAGGTGAGAACGGAGACCAGCATATGTGCTTACATGGCCCGACGTGTATGAAGCTCCGAGCCACATTGGTGGAAAGGCCGGCAAAAGTCTATTCGGAAGGTGATGCCCAGAAAATTGATTTGTCCATATTGAGACAAAGTGGGGCATCAAGTGCGAGCCACACATTAGCGGCCCCTGAAAGAAAAGAAACATGCATGTTTAAAGGAGTTGAACACTTAAATGCTGGGTAGTCCATGTCGCTGTATTCGGTGCGGCAGCAGGTGCCCCGTCACCCGATTGCTTCGCAATGCATGTTGCTCATCTTTAACAGTGACTGTCGCTGTAAACAGGCGGGACACTCTGTCAAATCCGCTTGCGCTGCTGGTCGTCGCTCGTTAGCAGACCGCCATGTGCGACGATGTGGGTGAGCCGTTTACGAGCTCGCGTCAATGATTCCAGCGTATGCCAACGTGCAAATTTTATTTCTGCTCTTGCACGTGAATATACTGTAGCGAAGTGACGCAGCTGTTACTGTTCTTACGCATCAGCTCACTAGGGAGACGACGATGAAGGGGGATGAGCTCCGGCAGGGGCAAGTGCAGATCCGCAGGTACGAAGATGACGAGAGGTATCATTTGAATAGCTAGGTTTATTACCTTGGCGTGTACTTTAAATTTACACGGGACACATATTTACATACAAAAGGATGTCGTACCCGTCGTCGACGGCCGGCCTGACCAGCCTGGTCTCCCGTGGTGAAGTGGCGCCGTGTGCTGCTGTCTCCGTGCTCTTCTCAAAACTCCGAACGCTTCCTTAAATTAGTTTCTACAGCATTCAAGGGACCCGCCGACCAGCGGGAGGCGCAGGCTTCTCCACCAATGGCCTACTCCGACCAATCAGGCAGGCCGACAGTATCCAATAAGGGCTGAGTTTTATACCCCTATCACACGGGCGCCCGCAAACTCCTTTTAATTCCATCGTCTTTATCTCGAGGGAGATGCAGTCAGTGTCACATGGTCGTCCTTCCGCTAAGGCGGTTTAAAGGAGCTTTTGGTCAAGGGAGATCGGCGATCTCCCTCGGCGGCTGAAGGGAGTACTCTTGTGCCCATACTTGTTGTTGTAAAGACAATATTTTAATTATTGTTTGCATTAACATAAATGTTACGTGTGTTCAGAGCATTTCTGTTGAATTAAATAGAAGTTCAAGCACAATTCAGCTACAGTTATGCTTGCTGCTGCGCAATACTCTAGACCTAGGCCGCTTGGCGTGATGTTTTTCTCGTCTTTCAAGGCGTTGACACGAAACCTACAGAATCGAGTTGAGTCGGCTTGTCGCACTGCAATATGCCTGCCGAGTTCATGCAAACGCTAGCCGGTCAGATTGAACAAGCGTCGAGTCCGTCTGGGTCATCCCGGCTTCATGGGGCAGGACCAGCCCGACCCGTTTGCATCGTGCATCTGAGCGCACAAGGGTTCCGTTCGCCACGCCGAGACTTGCGCGGGAACGCAGGGACTTGGCTATTTATGCGTCAGCAGCGGGAAGAATATTAGGTTGAAGGTCAAAACAAGCCACTGTGCAGTACAACCTCATCGTAGCGATAAGACGCACGAAATAGAGCTGTTTCAGACGGCAGCGGGAAACCGCAAGCCCTGTGCAAACGCGTTGATGTCTAGGCTGGGCGCTGTGTGCCGTCGTTGTCCAGGATTGTCAGAAGCGAGTTCATGTAAACGCGGTCACATAGGGCTCGGTCCGCTAAATTACTGGCTCGACCCGCTCGCGTCGGGTTCGTGTAAACGTTGCATTTATCGTGCTAGTCCGGCAGTGGTCGGTGTGGTCACTTATAAATGACACCGCGGCACAGTACACAAAATAAAACGAAAGCCCACGAGGTCACCGCGCACGAAATGTTGCGTTTTGAGTATAGTTTGCAGCAGTTCGAGTTCTAGCCACCATTATGGTGGCTAGCAGCGCCGCAAAGGAAACCAGAAATAAGCAAGGGTGGCTAATATCGCTGTTCGCAATGCCATGTTTAGCGAGCGCACTTTCATGCTTAATATTGTATCGGCCACTGTGTGGTAGTGTGGGCTACACATTGCGAAAGCGTGACGTTTTCTTTCTACCTAGCTATGTCCCCTTTCTATTCCCTCTCTCTCTCCTGGATTACTATATAACCACCCTACTTTTGACAATAAAGGCTGGTTTTTTACTTGTCGCGTACCTAGGCGTCTACATAAGTTCCGTTCCTGCCATGGCCTATCGGCCGCGGCTATGTTACAGTGGCGACGAGTCAAAACGACCCCCACGTCATCAAGGTAGACCCAGACACTCCAGCCCTGAAGACAGCCGTGCCAGTTGCTTCCATGGCCTTCCAGATGCTCCCGAGCTTGGACGAAAGCACAGACAAGTGGAAGCCGGATTGATCAACGTGGAGGCGTATTTCAATGCAAATGGCATCGCCGAGTCAAGTAAGAAGAGAGCAATCCTTGTGGCTGCACTGCGCACGCAGACTATTCAAATCCTTGCCGTAAAAGTTGGCTCCCCGTGCGCCAACTCCTTGAGTAATGACGACGTTATCAATGCCTCGAATAAATACTATTACCCTAAATGGAACGAAATTTCGGAGAGCTACAAATTCTTAGGCCATTGCCAACTGGAACGAGAATCTATTCATGGTTTCCTCGTCGAGATCCGCCGCATTGGAGACAACTGCAACTTCGGCAGTTGCCTTGACAGGGTGATCTGAGAAAGGATTGTCTGCGGTGTACGCTCAAGTGCAGTATGGAAACAACTCCTGGCAAAAAGAGAGCTAACACTTGAAGAAGCTGAAGTGATAGCAATAGATGCTGAAGCCGCGGAAAACGACGCGCAAGGAATTTCGTCAGAAGTAACACCACTGTTTAAAATGCAAGCGCGATGCCGACCAACACCGAGAGAAAGCCGAAAATGCAGCGTGTCGGCAATGCGGAAGATGTGGAAGCTTGATACATGACGCTAACAGCTTCAGCTGAGCCAACGCGCGCTGTTATCACTGTGGTCAACGTGGACATCTCTCAAATATATTTTCCTACCCCCGCGACAAGGAACTCGGGGCGGCAGCACCTGCGCCTCATGGCCAAACATTAATAGTGCAAGAAACCACATCGGAAGATTGCTATGAAAATGATCATATCTGGACTTTGCTGTCGGCGTGAACGAAGAGTCTCAAGTCGCCAATTCGCCGCACATTCAATTGGGCGGTGTAGAACTAGCAATCGAAGGAGACACAGGATCACCAATATGCAACAGGTTTTCGACAAACATTGCAAATACTGGCCAAAATTGAAGCCTTCACATCTGAAACTTTCATGCTACGCTGGAAGGCTGCTTGTGTCAGGTGAGCTTCAGCTAACTGTTGCGCACCAAGATGTGTCAGTTGAATGCACACTCATAGTACTAGACTGCACCGGGCCAAGCCTGTGTGGGTGAGACCTGTTAACCCTGCTGGATATATGGCTGGAGTACCGGTACTGAAAGTAAGTAAAAGAGAAGTGCCTGTGACGGCAGAAGCCATCAGCCACGTCAACGCCTTACGCAGTAAGTACGAATATCTCTTCCGAAAAATTAGGCCTGATGAAGGGACCCCCAGCCAGCTTGGTGCTCAAGGACGGTGCTGTTAGCGAATTTTGCAAGGCAAGACCGCTTCCGCGCGCGCTCCGCGACAAAGTGGCAAAAGTGTTGGATCGGCTAGTCTCGCTAGGAATAATATCGCTCATAAAATATTCCGACTGGGTGACTCCCATGGCACCAGTGCTTAAGAAAGATGGCACAGTACGGATTTGCGGGGATTTTAAGGCCACCTTGAATCATGCTTGTGCACTTGAGCAATATCCCCTTCCGGTGATTGAACACATGTTCCCGTCGTTAAGGGGTGGATAAGTTTTTAGTACACTCGACCTGAAAGACGTCTACAACCAGGTGCCACTCGACGATGCTTCACGCAAGCTGTGCGTAATTAATACGCACCAAGGGCTCTTCTATTACTACAGGCTGCCGTTCGGCATTTCCTCTGCTCCTGCTATATTTCAAACGAAGATGAATATCATTCTAGCAGGCCTGCCTCGAGTTCAGGCATACTTAGATGATGTGCTTGTGTCTGAAAAGGCGGCAGAAAACGGAGCTCGGCTGAAAACTTGTGTTGCAGCGATTTCGAGAGCATGGCGTAAAGCTGAGATACGACAAATGCATTTTCAGCCAGCTATCGGTTACTTATCTGGCACACCGTATCGATCGTCTCGGTCTTCCCCCGACGGAAAAGAACGTGGAAGCTATTATGAAAGCACTGAGTCCTCGTAACGTTAGCGAGCTGCGTTCGTTTGTCGGATTGCTACCATTTTATTCAAGGTTGTTGCCGAACATGTCAACCATGTTGTGCTCGTCGTATGAGTAATTATAAAGGAATGCGCGATGGCAGTGGAACCACCCCCAGGAAACTGCTTTCGTCAAGGCCAAACAGTCTCTCAAGGATGCCGAAATGCAAAAGGATAGACAGTTGGGCGAGTTGGTTCGGTAACATGTTCTTGGCTTCTAGCGCGAAGTGAAACTCGGACACAGCGCGGTCGTCGTGTCTGCTCCTTTCTGTGTCCGTGTTTCACTTCGCGCTAGAAGCCAAGACCATGATGCCGGAATGCTTGCCCACTTTGACCCGTTAAGTGAGCTGAAACTAGATCGCGACGCTTCCCCACGCGGCATTGGCGCAATACTGGTTCACACAGTAGGCAGCGTCGACAGGCCGATCGGATTGCGTTCCAGAACTCTCACGAAAGCCGAAAGGAATTACTCACAATTGGAGCGTGAGGTGCTGGCAGTAGTTTCTTGTGTAACGAGATTCTGAGACAATGTTTTGGGCCGTGAATTCACTTTGATTACAGACCGCCAGCCTCTCATCCGATTGCTATGGCCCGACCACCCGACACCCTCTATGGCGACAGCCCGCATCCAGCGTTGGGCACTGAATCTCGAAGTATATTGCTACAAACTTCATTACACTCCCGTAATGCAACTGCTGAACTCGGACGCCCTCAGCAGGCTTCCGCTGCAATCACCCGGTCCCATTATGGAGCCCCATGAGCCGCAAGAGTACATTTTTTCTTTGGAATACCTGGAGGAAGGCACAGTCACGACACGAGAGCTGGAGGACCTTACAGCGGTCCACTCGACACTACATCGCGTCAAGCATTACAGGCTACATGGTTGGCCTAGAAGCTCGAAAGGCCTTGAGCCGTGCCGGGCGGTATTTTTTACTGTCGACTGGAGTTGTCCCTGGCAGATGGGTTAATTTATTGGGACCATTGAGTGGTTGTACCTGCTGGAGTGCGAAAATGATTGCTGCAGCTGCTGCATGAACCTCACCAAGGGTCTTCGCCGATGAAATCCATTGCGCAATCGTTGTTTCGGTGGCGAGGCCTAGACCGAGAGATTGAGGAAATGTCAGCTCAGTGCAAGAATTGCATCGACAATTTGCCCATGCCGCCAGCCGCTCCACCGGCAAGCTAGCTACAATCGTTTGAGAAGTGGTCGCTCATCCATGTGGATTTTGCCGGACCGATAGAAGACCAGATGGTGCTTGTGCTAATTGATTCGCATATCAAGTGAATAGAAGCTCCTCCTCTGAAGCAAGCTACCACGACAGCTAAAATCTACTGTATGCGGGACATACTCAGCCGATTTGGCGTTCCCATAACGATAATTTCGGATAACGGAACACAATTCTTTAGTGAATTTTTGCAACATTCGTCGAGAACAACATGTCGCACGTGAGGACCACCACCTTCGACCCGCAATCTAATGGGGCTGCCGGAAGAGCTGTCTGAATGGTGAAAGATGATCTTCGGAAGCTGAGGGAAGGCCAATTGGAGTACAAACTTCTGCATCTACTGCTCAATTACAGAAGGACGCCCCAGAAGAGCGGGAAGTCACTATCAGAGATGCTTCTAGGATACCAAATTAGATCGCGCCTGGATACTTGTTTTCCAAGGGTAGTCGAGACGCACCGTTTGATAGCCAGGAGTGGCTGCCATAGCTAAAGAGCCGTGTGCACGCTCGCAACTATGGGACATGTGACAAATGGATACTAGTACATGTAACATCTACATCTGGGACCCGACGGTTACAGTAGAAACACCTGGAGCAATTGTCCGGCCGTACGTGGCTCACGTATGCCTTCTGCCTACAGAAACACAGCCGCCGGACACTGCGGAAGACGCGTGCCCGGACGGCGCTACATTCAGGCCAGAGGAATCTGCGGCACAGCTCGATGCGAGACCGGAAGCATATGCTTTAGCGCCTGCAGATGGGGATCATGATGCAGACGGCGCGTTCCCGGCACTTCCATCATACAGAGCAGTTCGGATTTTTACCTGTCTCGTTCCCAGGCGTGTACGTATGTTCCGTTCCTGCCGTGGCCTATCGGCCCTGGCTATGTTACACATAATGAGGTGTATGTATTTCGCATTAAATATATTGAATAATATTCTTATGGAAGGAGCATTTATAATAGCTACGAGCCTAATTAGAAGCTACAGTCTTCTACTTGTGCAAAAAACAAACACCGCAGAATGCGCCTCTAGCGGTTACTTTTAAAACCTCGTTATTGGCCGCGTGACAAGACCACAACTTCCTTGCAGTCGAACTCCCTCATCCTAAAGGAGTTCATCGGTGCCCGTTTGACACGGGTATAAGAGGCCAAAAATAGTCGCGAAAACACCCTGCACAGACAACCAATTTGCCCACAACTGATCAATTTCTCTTCCGTTTCTCCATTAATATCACTCACACACATACACACTAATCAATTCCTGCCCCCCTCCCCCCCGCCATTACAACCGAGCGTGAGAACAGCGCGCGACACGTGCGCGAAGTGACTGTCAAGTATGGCGCCGTCTGCCGCGCGGGTCACGGTCATTCTGGCACAAAGGCTTCCCCCGCATCGACGAACCCACAACATTCGCGGAAAGAAAGAAAGGGGCCCACTGTATACTCTCTTGTGACACCTCCCCCCTATGGAAAAGAGTGCCCCACTCGTAACGAAGCACTTACTTCAAATGAAAAGGGGGCTCAAGAAATTAAACACGTAGATGAAGGTTTCATGTAGGAAAAAGCAAGTGGTGGTAAGGAAAAAATAAACCAAAAAGTACAAGCGCGTTTTACCAAAATGGAAAGAAACCCGAGACATCGCAAAAGACAACAAAAATACACATCAGTTTATTCACGCACGCTAAACAGGAAAATTTCATGAAAGCTTACTCCCTTGCGCTGTTAAACATATCGATGTCCGTGTCGTAAGCAGCGATGGTTTAAGCTACGGCCTCGTTATGGAACATTCTCCACTCGGAGTAAAGTTCGCTTCCAGCGTCCGAGTTTTCTACGACATTCACTCTGTCATTGGCCAGTGTCTCGCATACGCGATCACTACTCGAACCGCGCTCGCGCACACCGCCACTTAAGTCGCACTCGCGCACAGCACCACGTGGATCACACACTTCTCAATGTCCGTCAATAGACTCGTCGTCTGCGCTGTCATCATCGGAGCACTGTCTGACGTGGCACGGTTTTAACCGCGCAGCATTAACAACGTCGCGTTTTTTGCCATTCGACCCATTACCTCCCAGTTCTCGCCGATTCGCCTAAGACGGAAAGACACGTGGCATCAGTGAAGGAGTTTTGTTGTCTTTGCCCGAGGTTTGAAGGGAGTCTACAAATACACCAAGTCCTTCGCATGGTAGACTGCACTACGTCGTTTAGCGTCATAACTACATTTGTTTTTCACTTGCTTGCACCACTCCCGTTGGGTCACTAGTTCGTGAGCATGCTGCAGCCGGTGGACCATTTTCTTGACGTCAAGTGTGCAGTTGAAACCGCGTTCTGCGCCCAGCGCTACATCTATAGGAAGTGTGGGCTCATGCCTGTGAAGAAAGAACGCCGTGAACCCGGTGGTCCCGTGGGTGGAAGAATTGTGTGCAAAGAGTACATACGGAAGAAATTCGTCCCAGTCGCGATGATGCGAAGAAACGTACATACTGAGCATATTGGCCAACGTGCGTTTGAAGCGCTCGCACAAGCCGTTGGCTTGTGGGTGGTACGCTGTTGTAGTGGCACGTTCGCTACCAACACGTCGGAAAATTTCTTCAGTCAGGTTGGCGACAAAACGTTGTCCTTAATCACTTATAACTTTTCTAGTGCCCAGTGGCGTAAAACGATTTCCGCGACGAAGGCTTTAGCAGCTTCTGCAGCGGTGGCCCCTGGATATGCGACAGCCTCCACCCACTTCATGTGGTAGTCGGCAACCATGAGGATGTAGCGGTTTCCTGCTATGCTTTCAGTGAATGGGCCAAGGAAAATCCATGCCCACTTGTTGGAAAGGTCGACCCGCAGGTGGAATCGGTTGGGGAAAACCGATCGGCTTTCCGGTTGGTAGCTTTAGAGTCTGACAGTTAGGGCAGGAAAGGACATACTTGGTGACGTCGCAAAACATCTTTGGCCAGAAGTAGCTGCTGCGAGTTTTTTCCCATGTGCGCTTGACACCGAGGTGGCCCACCGTGGTGTCGTCATGGCAGTGCCTTAGAACCTCCGTTCTCAAGCGCTTGGGGACAAGAACTGCCGCGCATTCTTCTTGAAAGCTTTTCGCTCTTCTGTACAACACACCATCGATCAACCGAAAGCTTCGTGCCGTTCTTTTTGTTTTCCTAACAACGGGCGCACTCGGCTGCTCTAAGTGCTGTATCACTTCTTTCGTCCTCGAATCCTCCCTCTGCTTTTCTGCAATGCCCACATGATTGTGCGCGAGCAACGGTAAGGGGCTTTCTTCGCTTGCTGGTGCGTGATCGTGAGGAATGCGAGAAAACGTGTCCGCATTTCCATTCTTGAGGCCAGGGCGATGTCGCAACGTTATGTTGAACTCTTGAAGCAAGCATTCTTCACTTTGATTAGCCTGGCCAGGCTAGCTTACTCGCTCACGATGTGAACTTCGACCCAAAAATGTACGGACGAAACTGTCCGCACGCGTGTACGACAGCGAGACATTCTTTCTCAGTTGCGCTGTAGTTCATCTCAGCCTTATTAAGGTGTCGGCTAGCATATGCAATGAGTCTCTCTTGGAATCAGATTTTCTGAACAAGTAGGGTACCAATATCGTAATCACAGACATCAGTGTGCACCTGTAGCCGCGTTTACATGAATGCGACAGTGTCGCATCGCATTTCTAGCGCATAACATTCATGTAAACAGCAGTAATGCGCTAGGAGGGCGCATCGCATTAATGCGCCAGGCGAGGGTAGATTTACGGGCGTGAGTCGACTCTCGCGGAGCATGTAAACGCAGGATCGTCGCATTAGGAATGATAGGAAGGAATTAGCCATCAACATGGCGGCGGTCCCGGCTGCCCACTTCGAATTGAATTCGGCCTTTCTTTTGTAAAATGCACTTCGTTCGCAGCAAATGATTGCGTAAACGGCTTTCGCTTAGTCTCAGGCCGCTTCGACGACAGAGTATTATGGATACCTTTGTGGTGTTTTCGAGATCGCTTCACGTTTCGAACGAGTCGAAGCCTAACGAAAGAAACGTTCGAGATGTCAGCGCTACCTATCGCTAGAGTCGGAAAATAGCCGCAACGACGGCATATGGCCTCTGAGATCTGAAGATCTCGATGGCCAACTAAAGCTGCAAAACACGTGCGCGGCTTTGCGTCCGCTACACTATAGCGTATAACGTACGTTATAAGTTGCGTACGCTAAACTAAAACTGTCTATTTCTCGGCACTCAACCGCCAACGTGCACTCGGCCTACTACCGGAAACCAGTTACACCGGAAGTCGGTTGCACTTCCCTTATACGACACCATGTGGCGCTACGTTCTCGCGAGAGTTAAGGCGCTACATGTAAACGGCGTCGCATCGCCTTTCCCAACTGCGCTTGGAAATGCGATGAGCCACTGTCGCATTCATGTAAACGGGGCTTGTATCGGCTTGGCTGGTTCAAACTGACGCAAAATGGGCGCCGTGATAAGCTTCTCTATGAGGGATTGCATAGCTGCTTCGCAGGCCGCATCCCAGACGAAAGGAACGTCCTTTCTAGTAAGGTTAGTGAGTGGCCTAGAAATACGAGAAAAATCCTTTATAAATCGCCAATCGTAGTTGCCGATTCTGAGGAAGCTCTGTTTACCTTTCTTGTTTTTTGGTGGGGAAAATGTTTCAATCGCGCACACTTTGTCTCGGTCCGATACAATGTTCTCCCCAGTGAGAATGTGACCAAGGTACTTAATGTCCTGTCCAGCTAAGCTGCACTTTTCAGGCTTCGGCTGCAAGTACGCTGCGTCCAAGGCCAAGAAAACATTTTTTCGATCTTGCAAATGAGCGGCCATCCTAGAAAATTACGACGTCATCCAAGTAAGCTAAGAAAACATTTAAAGCGGACCACTAAATACTTTGTTAATCATTTTCTGAAACGTGGCCGGGGCGTTACATAAACCAAAAGGAACAACATTGAACTCATACAAGCTGGCCCCACAGACAAACGCTGTCTTCGGTTTATATTTCTTCTTGAGTTTCACTTGCCTATAACCAGATGTAAGATCAAGTGTAGCACGTTAAGAATGTTATCGATCCGCGGCAGTGGATGCACATCTTTCTTGGGAGCATAATTACCCCTTCGGAAGTCGGCACAAAAGCGCCATATGCCGCTTCGCTTTATTCGGAGGACGACATTATCCTTATAGCATAGCCTTATTATTCCATCGCGCCGCATTCCCTCTACTTGTTTCTCAATCAGGTTCCTTTCAGAATGAGAGTCACGGTGGGAATGCTGATGACTTGGTCGAGAATTGCCTTTGTCGATAACATGTAACAGGCGTCTGCTGAATGGGGTTGTTATCGGCAGCGAATAGATGACGGAAGTTATCAATGAGCGAAAGCAGCTCAGCCCTTTAACATGGACGCAGGTGGTCCCCAGTCTCCACGTCAAAATCCCTAGAAACTTGCGGGTCTTCGGGTGCGATGACTGCCGTTTGTGCGTAGTCGATAGAAGTAGCTGATCCAAGCTTTGTTCCGCTGAGCAAATTTACTGGTGACTTGGTGGGATAAACGGTGCGAATCATACCGGTCCCATGCATGATCTTGGTCACGGTACGCGCGACGCGAAGTCCGTTTATGAGCGTGCTGTTCGGTTCGAGGAGATGGACTCCATCCCATGCGATTTTCACTTAGACAGAGATTTCAGTGCGATGTTCTATGCGAATGTACTCTTGGCACTGTGCACTGAGTTAAATTCAAAGGAAAAGTTTCACCTTTGAGTTCGAGCTCACTCTTGCAGAAATATCGAAGTCGCACTGCTCGGTAAAATGGGAGGCCACCTTATAGCTTGTAGCTTTAATGCCAAGGTAGGCAAGAAGCAGGCTGGAGACAAGGCAGTGGGCGAATATGGCATAGGCACTAGGAATAGCAGGGGAGAGTTATTAGTAGAGTTTGCGGAACAGAATAATATGAGGATAATGAATACCTTCTTCAGCAAGCGGGATAGCCGAAAGTGGACGTGGAGGAGCCCGAACGCCGAGACTAGAAATGAAATAGACTTCATACTCTGCGCTAACCCTGGCATCATACAAGATGTGGACGTGCTCGGCAAGGTGCGCTGCAGTGACCACAGGATGGTAAGAACTCGAATTAACCTAGACCTGAGAAGGGAACGGAAGAAACTGGTACATAAGAAGCCGATTAATGAGTTAGCGGTAAGAGGGAAAATAGAGGAATTCCAGATCAAGCTACAGAACAGGTATTCAGCTTTAACTCAGGAAGAGGACCTTAGTGTTGAAGCAATGAACGACAATCTTGTGGGCATCATTAAGGAGTGTGCAATGGAAGTCGGTGGTAACTCCGTTAGGCAGGATACCAGCAAACTATCGCAGGAGACGAAAGATCTGATCAAGAAACGCCAATGTATGAAAGCATCTAACCCTACAGCTAGAATAGAACTGGCAGAACTTTCTAAGTTAATCAACAAGCGTAAGACAGCTGACATAAGGAAGTATAATATGGATAGAATTGAACATGCTCTCAGGAACGGAGGAAGCCTAAAAACAGTGAAGAAGAAACTAGGAATTGGCAAGAATCAGATGTATGCGTTAAGAGACAAAGCCGGCAATATCATTACTAATATGGATGAGATAGCTCAAGTGGCTGAGGAGTTCTATAGAGATTTATACAGTACCAGTGGCACCCACGACGATAATGGAAGAGAAAATAGTCTAGAGGAATTCGAAATCCCGAAGGTAACGCCGGAAGAAGTAAAGAAAGCCTTAGGAGATATGCAATGGGGGAAGGCAGCTGGGGAGGATCAGGTAACAGCAGATTTGTTGAAGGATGGTGGACAGATTGTTTTCGAGAAACTGGCCACCCTGTATACGCAATGCCTCATGACCTCGAGCGTACCGGAATCATGGAAGAACGCTAACATAATCATAATCCATAAGAAAGGGGACGCCAAAGACTTGAAAAATTATAGACCGATCAGCTTACTGTCCGTTGCCTACAAAGTATTTACTAAGGTAATTGCAAATAGAATCAGGAACACCTTAGATTTCTGTCAACCAAAGGACCAGGTAGGATTCCGTAAAGGCTACTCAACAATAGACCATATTCACACTATCAATCAATTGATAGAGAAATGTGCAGAATATAACCAACCCTTATATATAGCTTTCATTGATTACGAGAAAGCGTTTGATTCAGTCGAAACCTCAGCAGTCATGGAGGCATCACTGAATCAGGGTGTAGATGAGCCATATGTAAAAATACCGGAAGATATCTATAGCGGCTCCACAGCCACCGTAGTCCTCCATAAAGCAAGCAACAAAATCCCAATAAAGAAAGGCGTCAGGCAGGGAGATACGATATCTCCAATGCTATTCACAGCGTGTTTACAGGAGGTATTCAGAGACCTGGATTGGGAAGAATTGGGGATAAAAGTTAATGGAGAATACCTTAGTACCTTGCGATTCGCTGATGATATTGCCTTGCTTAGTAGCTCAGGGGACCAATTGCAATGCATGCTCACTGACCTGGAGAGGCAAAGCAGAAGAGTGGGTCTAAAAATTAATCTGCAGAAAACTAAAGTAATGCTTAACAGTCTCGGGAGAGAACAGCAATTTACAATAGGCAGCGAGGCACTGGAAATCGTAAAGGAATACATCTACTTAGGGCAGGTAGTGACGGCGGATCCGGATCATGAGACGGAAATAATCAGAAGAATAAGAATGGGCTGGGGTGCGTTTGGCAGGCATTCCCAAATCATGAACAGCAGGTTGCCATTATCCCTCAAGAGAAAAGTATATAATAGCTGTGTCTTACCAGTACTCACCTACGGGGCAGAAACCTGGAGGCTTACGAAAAGGACAGTATTGGACAACTACAAAATTTTTGCGAATACGTATGGAGTCGAAATCAAGAGTTATCAGCTTCACCTTGGGGGAGAGCAAGCTTCCGCCGATTCATTTGATGAAGACGTCTGTTCTTGATTTTCATGAAGCACATGTTTTTTCTCAGGACGGGGACCTTAGTGTTGAAGCAATGAACGACAATCTTGTGGGCATCATCAAGGAGTGTGCAATAGTAGTCGGTAGTAACTCCGTTAGAATGGATACCAGCAAGCTATCGCAGGAGACGAAACATCTGATCAAGAAACGTCAATGTATGAAAGTCTCTAACCCTTCCGCTAGTGCAGAACTGGCAGAATTTTCGAAGTTAATCAACAAGCGTAAGACAGCTGACATAAGGAAGTATAATATAGATAGAATGGAACATGTTCTCAGGAACGGAGGAAGCCTAAAAGCAGTGAAGAAGAAACTAGGAATTGGCAAGAATCAGATGTATGCGTTAAGAGACAAAGCCGGCAATATCATTACTAATATGGATGAGATAGTTCAAGTAGTGGCTGGGAGCTCTATAGAGATTTATACAGCACCAGTGGCACCCACGACGATTATGGAAGAGAGAATACACTAGAGGAATTCGAAATCCCACAGGTAACGCTGGAAGAAGTAAAGAAAGCCTTGGGAGCTATGCAAAGGGGGAAGGCAGCTGGGGAGGATCAGGTAACAGCAGATTTGTTGAAGGGTGGTGGGTAGATTGTTCTAGAGAAACTGGCCACCCTGTATACGCAATGCCTCATGACCTCGAGCGTACCAGAATCTTGGAAGAACGCTAACATAATCCTAATTCTTAAGAAAGGGGACGCCAAAGACTTGAAAAGTTATAGCCCGATCAGCTTACTGTCAGTTGACTATAAACTATTTACTAAGGCAATCGCACATAGAATCAGGAACACCTTAGACTTCTGTCAAGCAAAGGACCAGGCAGGATTCCGTAAAGGCTACTCAACAATAGACCATATTCACACTATCAATCAGGTGAGAGAGAAATGTGCGGAATATAACCAACCCTTAAGTATAGCTTTCATTGATTACGAGGAAGCGTTTGATTCAGTCGAAACCTCAGCGGTTATGGAGGCATTAAGTAATCAGAGTGTAGACGAGCCGTATGTAAAAATACTGAAAGATATCTATAGCGGCTCCACAGGCACAGTAGTCCTCCATATAGCAAGCAACAAAATCCCAATAAAGAAAGGCGTTGGGCAGAGAGATACGATCTCTCCAATGCTATTCACAGCGTGTGTACTGGAGATACGCAGAGACCTGGATTGGGAAGAATTGGGGATAAAAGTAAATGGAGAACACCTTAGCAACTTGCCATTCGCTGATGATATTGCCTTGCTTAGTAACTCAGGGGACCAATTGCAATACATGCTCACTCACCTGGAGAGGGCAAAGCAGAAGAGTGGGTCTAAAAATTCATCCGCAGAAAACTAAAGTAATGTTTAACAGTCTCGGAAGAGAACCGCAATTTACAATAGGTAGCGAGGCACTGGAAGTGGTAAGGGAATACTTCTACTTAGGACAGGTAGTGACCGCAGATCCAGATCAAGAGACTGAAATAATCAGAGGAATAAGAATGGGCTGGGGTGCGTTTGGCAGGCATTCTCAGATCATGAACAGCAGGTTACCATTATGCCTCAAAAGAAAAGTGTATAACAGCTGTGTCTTACCAGTACTCACGCACGGGGCAAAAACCTGGAGGCTTACGAAAAGGGTTTTGCTGAAATTGAGGATGACGCAACGAGCTATGGAAAGAAGAATGATAGGTGTAACGTTAAGGGATAAGAAAAGAGCAGATTGGGTGAGGGAACAAACGCGAGTTAATGACATCTTAGTGGAAATCAAGAAAAATAAATGGGCATGGGCAGGACATGTAATCAGGAGGGAAGATAACCGGTGCTCATTAAGGGTTACGGACTGGATTCCAAGGAAAGGGAAGCGTAGCAGGGGGCGGCAGAAAGTTAGGTGGGCGGATGAGATTAGGAAGTTTGAGGGGACGACATGGCCACAATTAGTACACTACCGGGGTTGTTGGAGAAGTATGGGAGAGGCCTTTGCCCTGCAGTGGGCGTAACCAGGCTGATGATGACGGTGATGATGATGACTTGTTTTTTCGGTGAAATGTGATGAAATAACATTCACCTAGGAACCAGTATCAATCCCGAGATTTGTTTCGGTACCATTTGCTCGTATGGGTACTGCTAGTAGCTGGCTACCTGACATAGTGCACACGGGACGGCCGGACTGGCTCCCTATGCCCGGCCGTTCTCGTTTCCCGAAGGGTTATGCTGCCCACCCTGATTATCGTTGGGCTCTCGCCGTTGGTTTGTGTCATCGCGAAAGCGCATCCAACACTGGTGCGCGACGTGGCCGATGCGACGGCATAGCTGGCATCGTGAACGCTCGTCGTCGGAACGGGAATTTCTGGCTGGCCAAAGCACTGGAGGACGACGTACACCTTCAATAGCCTTCACGCGATCTGATAACGAGGCTATAGAGTCCGCGATCGCCTTTAAGTCCCTATCACGGTGGGCGGCATCTCGCGGGAAATGATGCTCTGCCGCAACACAGGTTGCGAAGCATGTCGGAGGCGGCTGCATTGCTGCTAAAGCAGGTGTCACTCCAGCCGGAGGTGCCGAGAGGTATGGCTACCCCAATTGCTTGCCGGCAGAGAAAAAGGTTCCGATCACTTGTGGTAGGTGCGCACGGGTCATCAATCAGCAGGATTATTACGCTCCAAAATTTACATAAATGTTAAGCAAATATCCGTGTTTGCGATGATTGTTTGCTCTTGGACGTCCGGACGCAGGCAGCGCATGAGGTGACGCAAGCGTTCCTCTTCCGGTAAAGACGGATTAATTCTAGATCACAGCCGCACAACAACGCAGTAATATTGTTCGGCGGACTCTGATAGTAGCTGGGTCCGGTTTCGCAGCTGCAAATTGGCGATCCTAAATGAGTGGCCACTTGTGAAAGACGTCTTTAGGAGTGTCGCCTACTCTTCCCATGTATTAGGGGCCCCCGTTAAAATTTCAGTTGTGGGCCACTTTTTTGCGTCCCCATCCAATGCCAGATAGACAACTTTTACTTTCGTCCCTCCATCCCAGTTGTTGAGGGAGGCTACGTGTTCGTAACAAAGCAGCCCTTCGGAGATTGTTTTTTCTAGCGTGCCTCTTAAGACTGGCGGTCCGACGAAAGGTTTAGCTTGAGGGGTGGGCATGGTAGCGAGAACAGTAGGGGTTCGGTGATAGTCGAGCTGTTGATACTACAGTGTGGACTCACTTTCTAATTATCACTTAAGTATCACTTTCTCACTTTCTAATTATCAAAATCACTTTCTAATTATGACGCAGGCCGCAGTGGAAGACTGCGGAAATTTCAAGCATTTGGGGTTCTTTAAAGTGCACCTAAGTCTAAGCACACGGGTGTTTTCGCATTCCCACCCCATCGAAATGCGGCCACCGTGGCCGGGATTCGATCCCACAACCTCGTGCTCAGCAGCCCCACACCATAGTCACTAAGCAACCACGGCGGGTGCTTCCCCCGCATCGACGAACCCGCAACATTCACAGAAAGAAAGAAAGAAAGAGGTCCCGTGGTACACACTCTTCGCGACAATACACTGCTTGTCTTCTGCCAATAAAGTCGCACGTTCTGCTCATTCACTTGGGGCTTGTTTCTACGGGCGTCGGTCGAGGCTCTTTGGTCTTGGTATCCTGGCAATTAGAACGGACCAGTAATGTGGCAGCCAAGGCAGTGAAGCATGCCGCATAGCCAGCAGGGCGATCACGGCGCGTACCAACGTACACTACCGGGAAAAGGCGTCCATATTGGATTTTGTTCTAAAAAATGATTAATTTCTGCTTTCTGTTTGAGCAGCGCCATCCAGCATCCACCTACGTAAGTTCCATGCGCTTCCGCTACCTATTTGCGTACCACTGCGAAAGCTATAGTTTCCCTTCTCTAAAGCTGGTTCTTTATTCTATGTTTAAACCACAGAAGTGCCACCCACGTGCACAGGCATCGCGGCCATACACTTTCCCTCTCTCCCGCAAGTTGTTGGCTGCGCGTGCATTCCAGTCCACGCGCCATGTCGCCAATGCGGACGCAAGCCGCCCAGGTACCACCTCTCGGAACGCATACCGGGGAGGCATGCGTCCCATTTGTGCCAAACATTTTCGCTGTAAAGTTTGCAATAAGGGAGTGTGCAAGTGTCTTTTGTTCAAATACACTGTACGCATTGATGAGCTCATGAGGAACTGCATACATTATATGTTGGTGTTAGACAGTCTGAAGTAGAAAAGGTAATTTTTGCGTGTAAATCACCTCATATATTTTCTCTAAATCGCGCAGGTATATCCTGCTAAAATGTGGTTGCGTGTTGTTCGTGGAAATACTTATGCGACACATTGCGGTAACATTGTTCAGTGTTAGAAAGGAAAGTTTCCGGGCTTAGCGTGTTTTGTGCATCGTCGCGCCGCTCCTGAATGTCTATGTCTTCCAAGCTTGAAAATGAACTGCCAAGGTACAATCAACTGCCAAGGCACAAACAAGCTGATTCATTCATTCATTTGCAAGGAATGAAAAATTCTCTTCATCCATGGCAGAAACTTCTAGTCTACCGCGGTGCATGCTTCGCAAAAGAAGGACTTAATTAATTGCGTATTACTCAGCAACAGATGTTAAAAAATGCCATCAGTGGTTATGTTTCATTATAGAGTTTCGACTGAGCACCGCTTACACTCCGCTACACTCACATTTCATGCGCTGAAGCATTGCAGAGTAACGCGTTGGTTGCGTATTTTTCAATAATCTAGCTTGCCAGATAAGTTAGCGACCCCCAGTGGACTTGGCTGCAAAACCTAAAAAAATCTGAGCAGACCAGCCGTGTTGCATTGCCAAAGTGGCTCCTCAGTGGGACAACGGAAACGTTCAGCCTCTGGCGACCGACAGGAGCGTTGTGCGAAGGCATATCTTGTTGCTTACCTTTCCTGTGTTCCGAAATTTGCGCGTACTGTGACCACCACATCAAACTTACCTCTCGTCATTGGCATCGCTTTACGGGCTATTATGCATGCTATGTGTTGCGTAAGGAGAAATAGCTGCTGCCGGGGCAAGATCTCGTGAACTCATGACCTCGTAGGTAGAGCGCATGTTGTCGTCTCAAGATGTTCTGCATTCATGCTTTTAATAGGGCATACGCACATACGGACATACAAACATACGGTTATAATAGACTGCCAGTAACTTGTGTGCGAATTGTTAGGATACGGCGGCCTGACAGGAGCAGGCCACAAGATATCTGAAGTGAAGGCGCTGAAATGACGGAGGACAAAGAAGAAACACACACACACACAGGGCGCCTGTGTATGTGTGTGTTTCTTCTTTGTCCTCCGTCATTTTAGCGCCTTCACTTCAGAAATCATGCTTAACCAACACGCCGAACTATCCATCCTAACAAGCCACAAGTGTTCAGCTAAAGTTCGCGAACAACCACGGAGCGAAGAAATAACGGGCGACAGGAAATTACACATTCGCAAATTGTCGGTAGCTGCTTCAGCGTCACATTATCAATATCTGTCCGCTGTACCACCAAAGAAATGACGTCGAGGAAATCGATCCTGCGCTTCCTCATAGACGCACCTCTACTATGCGGCGGCACATGTTGTTCACTGCAAAAGGTTTTTTTTATTGAGATCTCCTGTAGACTTCATTTCGACACCATGACTCAACACAGCAAAGCACAAACATGACGAGTCGACGTATACATATAACGACCTGTATTAAAGGCAGAAATGTGCCACTCGCCGTTTCTCTCCTCTACAGAATCACGCTAGAAAAGAAACGAAAAGTAAAATATGCTCAATGCAACAAATACACCCCGCCAAGAGCCACATTCCTCTAGAACACCGAATGGATTTTTTAGACACTTGCTCTCGTTTCAAAGCGAACAGTTCTCCATAGATTTTTTTCCCGTCGTCGTGCTCCGACGCCTTCCAAGAAGGGCACTTCTGCTCGCACAGCAGAGTTGCGGAGGCGCACCACGTGCTGTTGCGCGAGACATTTGTGTTGACGGTATGCTTAGAAGGCACCAGTCGTTGGTAGCGCAGTGTCGCATGTAGATTGACGGTTGCGGGACACGTTTGTCGCTTGAATGTGCTGTGCGTCTACATGCGAGATGCGCGGAAATGAGCTCTTCCTTCATGGGTAACACACATTTCAATGTCATGTGATTGCAAGCCTATTTGTGACTGCGTTCATTGTTGCTATGGCACTAGGCATCCACAGACTTTGCGGTAATCTAGTTTGGCTCACAAATCTAATAGTCCTGAACTATCTTTTCGCGCGAAAACTTCTCACAAAAGCGATACGAAGCTTGAACTGTGAGAGTGCATGAACGAACACAAACACTTTAGAGAAAATAATGCTTTCCCCACAATGTAGCGCATCAAATTGGGTGATGAGCGTGTCAAACATCTAAAAAAAAGTCTATAGCGTCACATTTTATCACCTCCCACATACTGCGGCTACACTGTGTCAATGGAGTAAGTTTTCCATGGCGGTAGTTTTTTTTTTTACACCGTCTACACAAAATGAAGCGGAAAGATAGACATCTAGTCGACCGCCATCAAGTGCGGTGAGCGTATAAGGCGTTCGCAAGCAGATGCCGCTTTGCGGTAAAGATAACGTCATTAACCGGCATTCGATTGGGCCATAAGAAAATTAATTTATGGTGTTTTAACTGCCGAAGCAAAGATCCGAATATGAGACCCGCCGTAGTGGAGGGCTCAGTAATAATGTGGGCCACTTAGGGTATTCTAACGTGCACCTCAACCATACTATGCGGACGCTTTTGCATATCACCACTTTTGAAATGCGGCCGCCGTGGCCGGGATTTGATTCCGCGTTCTCCTGCTTAGCAGTGCAACACTAAATCGACTAAGCAACCACGGCGGATCAGATAGAGTAGCGTTTTTTTCCGTTATCCTTTAGCTCGGAGAAATAAAAGCTTGTCCCTTCCTTCCTACTAGCCAGCTATTTTTCACTCATGTAGCTGATAAAACTTACCTATGGACGAAATGGTGTTCAGGGACACTGTTCTAGTGTCACCGCAGGAATCACTGAATTAGAAACTTATAGGTCGCCACAACTTTGCAGGACGAATACATAACAGTTTAGCGCTCTCTTTGCACCGCATCATGTCAAACGGTGAAACATCACAACGTTACAAATTTCTAGGCATAGCATAGAAATCAAAGTGATAAGGAACGACCGTAGCAGCCGAGGTGGGGGCGTGGCTATTTTCATTGATAGCAGACTGCAGTATACAGCATTTGAGTATCCTTTAGATATAGAAACAGCGTGGTGTAAAATCTCTTTTGGGGTAAACGAAGTTGTTATCGGTGCAGTGTATCGCCCATCTGGGACAAGCGCAGCAGCTATCGAGAAACTCAATTTTTTCATGCATTGCCTGCGCGTACAAAACACGAACGTTATTGTAGCAGGTTATTTTATTGTTCCTGGAGTATTGTGAGACAGCATGTAGCTGGGAAGTTGGGAATGGGAGTCTGCCACCGCACTAATCGAAATGTGCTTTTCGCACAGTCTTCACCAAGTTGTCAATGGATACACTCGCGTCCAGCAGGCCAGCAAATCTGTCCTTGACCTTATATTTCTGAGTGAAAACTTGTTCCTCCGGCCACACAAAGGTAAGATTTTTCCTGGATTTTCTGATCATTCCATCGTTGGCATAACACTGACGTTACAGCAAAATGAAAATGTATCCAGACCTGTTTCGACTTACAGGGACTACAATATGGCCGCTGATACATTATACTTGATGAATTGGACATTCCTTTTGAACGCTTTAAGGAGCTTTGTCTCCAACAAAGCCCTTTTACACAAATGCATAACTCCTGGATATCAAGTGAAATTATCCATTTGAAAAGAAAGATACAACGATCCAAAGCAAGGTACAAGCGTGTTCGCGATCTAGATCTGTTAGAACTGATTATTGCACCCAAAAAAGACTTGAAGGATAAAATAAAGGAGTCCACATGGAAGTATTTTACTGTTACAATGCCAAAGTTCCTTAAAGACTCACCCCAGAAGTTCTGCAGGCACTTCTCGATAGATAAAAAGGCTATTTCTGAGTTCAGTACGACTGAAGGCATTATTACTAATGAAGATTATATTGCAAATGAGCTTAACAATTTCTTCTCCAGTGTCTTTACTACAGACAATGGCGAAATAGACGACTTTTGCGTTTCTCGTTGCTTACTTCTTCTAGGCGAACTCCAGCTTTCTGAGCGAGGTATAGTTAAACTATTGCTCAATCTAAAACAATGTAAATCATCTGGACCTGATGAAATTCCTAACGCATTTTTAAAGAGCTATGCAGAGTGGATGGCGAAATACCTCTTAGTTATCTTCCAAAAATCACTGTCGTCGGGGGCTCTACCTGACGATTGGAAATTAAGTAAAATAATCCCAATACCAAAAGGCGGAGGTCTTAAATGTGTTTCCAACTACAGGCGTATTGCACTAGCGTCAACAACATGCAAGATTCTTGAACACGTTGTCTCCAAACACATCAAAGAATTTCTGACGAGCAAAAATTTCTTCAGTGCCTCTCAGCATGGTTTTCGTAGTGGCCTCTCGACAGTGACCCAGCTTGTGGAAAAAGTGCATTTCACCTTTGAAGTTCTAGATCGACGAGGCCAAGTCGATATAATTGATGTATATTTTAGAAAGGCATTCGATACGGTTAGTCACACGAAACTATTATTCAAGTTAAGAGTCGTGTTAGGTAACTGCAAAGTTGTCCGATGGATTGAAGCTTTTCTAATAAATCTCCGACAGTTCGTTAGTGGTAAAAAAAGCCAGTCTACAATATGTGAGGTTGTCTCCGGGGTGCCGCAGGGCTCTTTGCTGGGACCCCTGCTCTTCCTAATATATATCAATGACCGGATAGCAGACCCATTGGTTTAAGTCAAATTATTTGCTGATCATCGCGTTATTTTCACTGAAGTAACCTCCGGAGCTGATCAACTTGAACTTAATTCTTAGATCAAATACGTGAATGGTGTAAGAAATGGCAAATGTCACTGAACTTGGATAGAACTGTATGCATGACAATATCGCACAAACACGTCCCTTTACAGTTCAACTACTCCCTATCGGGTACCCCACTAACTAGAGTGACCGAATACAAGTACTTGGGCGTAAGATTGACTGCAAACGTGCTTCACCTCCCTGGACCACGCTGCGCATGAGCTACCTTGGCACGGAGAGGATATAAACGGATCCGCTGTCGCTACAGCTTCATTGAGCAGCAGTCGCAACAACGAGAACGAACACTAATTCCTGCTACTTCTACTGGCTGCAGGTTGGTTTTCATTTTTCCTGGAAATTTTCCTACGTCACGGTTCTATTTGCGACTGCTGCTCACTTCTTTTTCGTTTTTGGCTGTGTCTACTTCTTCTGCTGCAAGATTCCTACTAATGCTGAGCTACGCAAAAAGATTGAGTGGCTCGAATCCTTGCTTGAGGGCAAATTTGATTCTATTGTGAAAGAGATTGCTGCAAGGATTGTACAAAAACTTGATGAGCAGTGCCCTGGCAATATTTCTGCACTTGCTCATAGTGTACGTTTTATCAGTCAGCAGTATGAAGAAATGAGGACGACGTTTGATGGACTGTCCGCTACAAACAAGGCTTTGACAGCACAAAATGAATGCCTGAAAAAAAGAATTGCATCAATGGAACAGTACTGCAGGCTGAACAATGTTGAAATTAAGGCACCCCGTCAACGCAAGGAGAGGATTGCTCCGCCAATTTGAGTACTGTAGCTGATGCAATTGACTGTGAAATTGATGTGGCGGCCATCGACACAGTTCATCGGGTCGCTAGCAAATCACCCCATAAAAATTTAATCTTTCGATTTTGCTCCCGTGTCAAGAAGAATGACTTCCTCCGTAAGGCTCGAAAGGCGCGCTGGAGAACCTCCATGATTGGGCTCTCTGGTAATAATGATAGCCCTATTTATGTCAATGAGCACCTCATATTTGAGAACAAACGTCTGTTCAGCCGAGCTCTTGCTCTAAAGAAGCAGCATAAATGGCAGTTCCTTTGGACAGACAACTGACAGATTAAAGCACGCAAGACTGAAAATAGCAAAGTGTTCTTCATATGCTCTAAGTCCGACCTCAGCGTCATCACCTAACCTGATTTGCGATTAGTCTGTGTTTTAGTCAATAAATCATTCCCTCAAACATGTCTTTGTTTTCACATTCTGAAGCTACGTCACTGCTTAAATCTGTTGGTTGTTCATTGCTTCACTGCAATGCACGAAGTTTGCGTAAGAATCATGATAACATATCTTTATTCAACGACACTTTTTCATTCATCTGCATAACTGAGACATGGCTTGGCCCGGCTGATAGCAATTTATACGGGTTCCGTGCCTATCAGGCTGAGTATTGTAACCGTGTTGCATATCAACATGGTGGTAGCAGGATTTTCGTCGCACCCCACATTAAATATAAACGTAGACTGAACCTTTCCATAGATATATTTCACTGCGAAACTGTTTGGATCGAAACCGATGCCTTGTCTTCTCCAAATTATTGTGGCGGAATTATTCTTAGCTGTATTTACCGTTCTCCATCTTTTTCCTTACCTGATTTCCTTCGCCATCTTAGCTTAGTTCTTCAAACAATTACTAGTGAAAACAAGCCTGTCCTAATTGTAGGTGATATAAATATTAACTTCCTCGATGTTCGCAATAGTACTATATGCGCTTATTCGCACTGTTTTTCTGGCTTTGGGCTTGAGCAATTAATAACTTCGGCCACTAGAATTTCCACTCAAGGAAGCAGCTCCCTCTTAGACCATGCCCTCACTAATATTTCGCCTTCACCAGAGTCTGGTGTAATTGACATAGACATATCAGATCATTACCCTGTATTCGTCATATTCAAATCTAACCCTCCTAGGTCATATTCCTGTTATCTTACGTCTCGTCTTGATATTATAAATTTTGTTGATGCAATTGACAAAACTAACTGGACAGTGATAGCTACCAAACTAAATCCAAAAGAAGCGCTGTAGTTATTTTCCTCTTTACTTTTAAAAGCTGTTCATGCTAACACTGTCACTGTTAAGTGCAAAAAGAAATTTAAATTTGCGCATAAACCTTGGATCACTAATGGGCTACTTGTGAGCATGAGGAGAAAAGAAAACATGTATAGGAAGACTAAAAAAAACAGCCTTTCAATGTTAATTTAGGATTACGCTATAAGAAATATTGCAACATGATGAGTAATGTATTGAAGAAATCAAAAAGGCAATATTACGAAAATGAATTCATTAAAAATAAGTTTCATCCAAAAAAACATTGGCAACTTATCAACGAGTTTTTGAACGTACCGCGTTCTGGCAGTTCCATTGAAAAAGTTATCTACAATAATGTGACTATCACTGACCCGCCTAGCATTGCTCGTGCGTTCAGTAATCACGTTTACGAAACTTATAATACTACCCATGTTCCTTCTATTTATCATACCAGCCGATGCGATAAATCTTTCCTTTTTTGTTTCCTTTAACATCTTAAGAAGTCCTTACTGAGATTTTCAACTTAAAGGACACAAGTCCTGGTTTTCATGGAATTTCCGCATTTCATTTAAAGCTTGTTGCTCCGACTATTTCTGATGCTCTCAGTAACTGAAGTAACTTTATGTTTAAGACCGGTATATTCCCTAGAAGTCTGAAAAAAGCTAAGGTCATTCCTGTTAATAAAGAGGGTGAGAAAGCTCAAGTCACGAACTATCGTCCTATATGTATTTTACCTTCAATTAGTAAAGTTGTAGAAAAATTAATACTTTGTCGTAATAAAATTTACCTTAACAAATTTAGCTTGCTGAAACCCTGTCAGTTCGGTTTTCTTTCAGGAAGCTCGACTAACTTGGCTTTGCTAGCATAAACTAATTATATTCGACATTCACTTGATCTCGGATACTTTGTTGGCTCGGTCTTTTTAGACTTTACTAAAGCCTTTGATAAAATAAACCACAAAGTTTTGTTTACTTAACTGAAATCTGTCAGCATTTCTAGTCCAGCTCTTAATTTATTAAAAAGTTATCTGTTTAATCGTGAATTAACAGTGTGCGCAGGCGGTGCTTTCGCTGGGTTTCGCTAGTAGCCAAGGAGTGCCTCAGGGTTCGGTTTTAGGCCCACTACTATTTTCCATTTATATAAATGATTTACCTGACTGCCTTAATTATAACCTGCCTATATTATACGCCGACGATACGACTGACCCGCCGTGGTTGCTCAGTGGCTATGGTGTTGGGCTGCTGAGCACGAGGTCGCGGGATCGAATCCCGGCCACGGCGGCCGCATTTCGATGGGGGCGAAATGCGAAAACACCCGTGTGCTTAGATTTAGGTGCACGTTAAAGAACCCCAGGTGGTCAAAATTTCCGGAGTCCTCCACTACGGCGTGCCTCATAATCAGAAAGTGGTTTTGGCACGTAAAACCCCAAATATTATTATTATTACGATACGACTGTTGCCCTCTCGGATAAATCATTACTTTCGCTAACTTTGAAACTAAACAGTGATGTGTCAAAAATTACTGAATGGTGTAACGCCAATTTTCTAGTTATAAACCCTACGAAAACGCAATTCATGTTATTTAAGTCATCACAGAGACATTTACCTTGCTCTCCGACCATAACTCTGAATGGGCATGACATTCCTGCCTCCACTTGTGTTTCTTTCCTCAGCATCAAATTAGATCCCCACCTTAAGTTTACTAACCACATTGCACACATCAAACGAAAAACAGCATTTGGCATTAGAGCACTACTCAAATCACGTGCATTCTTTTCCAAATGAGCATTATTATCGTTATACTTCGCTTTCATTCATAGTCATATCATTTATGGCATCGTTTCTTGGGGTAATATTTATCATTGTCATCTTTCCTCTATTCAGCACATTCAAAATTAGGCTATCCGCTTTATAACGCGAAGCCATTTTTTCTCTAAGGCCTCTTCACAGCTACGTACGAACCGCATTCTTCAAGTTACTGATTTGTTTAACTATCATTTAGCGATATTATTTTTCAAATTACTAACTCAACAAGTTTCTTACAACTTTATTAGTTCTGAGCTCCTCTTTAATCCCAAATAACACAAGGTTTGCAGCACAAGGAAATTTCTTGTTGCCTTTATGTCATACTAATTACGGAAAGATGGCTTCCACTTTTTGCGCGCTTAAACTTCGGGACAGTCTTCCATATTCCATTAAGTTGTCAACTACCTTGTACTCTTTCAAATATGAACTCAAGAATTGTTTGCTGTCTGATTAATTTCCTACAATGGTATTTTGCCATTTTAGAAGCTGCGGAATTACTATTGACTGTGCATCTTTCCACTTCCTTTTGTCTTTTATGTGTGTCGTCACTGAGTTTCTTGGTTATATTTCGCTTATTTCATGATTTGTTTCTCTGCTCTGTATTCCGCTTTATTTTTTTGTATAACTTCTAATCCAAAGGTCCCGGTGCAGCCTCTGGCTTTGGGACCCTTGTCTGTGTACCATATTTTGTAACAAATTGTTATTAACGAATAATAAACTGAAACTTAAAGATGCGTTGGACGACCCACATTGACAATATAGTAGGTAAGGCAAATGAAAGATTCGGATTTATTCGACGGACTTTCAAAGAAGCACCCGCGGAATCCAAGCTTATCGTATACAAGATTCTAGTTCGTCCTATAATGGAATATGCGTGCGAAGTCTGGGATACGTACGACCAAAAGAACGCACTAAAATTAGAAGGTGTGCAATGGCGTGCCTTGCGCTTCATTTTTTCCAAATATGGAACACAAGACTCGGTGTCGCCGCTTTATGAAACGGCAACCTTCCTTTACTTAAAATGCGAAGGAAATAGAAAAGGCTGAGCCTTTTTTACAACATTATGTATCACATTGTGCTGGTTAACAAGGAACGCTTCATAACCGAGACAACGTCGCGGGTAGTGAGGAACAAGCATTCAAAGTAGGTGAAAGAGGGTAGATTTTCTAAGGATTGTTTTAAATATTCTGTCTTTTTGCAGACTGCGAGAGAATGGAATAAACTGCTGGAGAGAGTGGTAAGCACAACAGGCTGCGAGAAGTTTCGGACCCAACTTCAACAATACTCTTCTTAGTTGCGCGTGATTTCAGTTTTTGTTACCCAATAGTGCCGTACTAATGTCATGAATTGTTCTTAATATTGTTCGTGTATGCCTGATCATATGCACTGTTGTGTGTTTTGGGTTTATTGTTGTATAGCATACCCGCGGTGGTTGCTCAGTGGCTATGGTGTTGGGCTGCTGAGCACGAGGTCGCGGGATCGAATCCCGGCCACGGCGGCCGCAGTTCGATGGGGGCGAAATGCGAAAACACCCGTGTGCTTAGATTTAGGTGCACGTTAAAGAACCCCAGGTGGTCAAAATTTCCGGAGTCCTCCTCTACGGCGTGCCTCATAATCAGAAAGTGGTTTTGGCACGTAAAACCCCAAATATTATTATTGTTGTATAGCATGTAATACGTTATTGTACTCATTCCTATGTTGGCCCTGTAAAGGGCTGATAGTATGTTCAAATAAATACATTTAATAAAAAGAATAAATGTTATTGCCATGGAAAGGAAATTATCAGTTTTCGCATCGAGCAAAACACCCGAATTTGAACCATTTCATACCCTGTGCTTCTGAAATGTTTGTTGACTTTATCGCCACATATCCGACCATGAGTGAATGACCATTGTAGCTGCTTTTATTCGCTTTTGGTTTAGCGTGATCAGTTTGCCTTCATTTTGTTATCATGATCACCGTTTTTGTAGCTACTCCTGTGTGAAAAGCCACATATTGGTTACCTCACCATTTCTCGTCCCAGCCGTCACTATTTCTTTCAAATGCGGCCGCCCAGCTAATATCGATGCGCACACAAGACGACGGCACCCACGGTATTATCTTTAGTAGAGAAAATATATCCTGTTCTTACTATTCCCTAACGTTATGTGGAGAGCAACAGCAGATAAAGCAGTGTCGGATGGCACTTGTAAGTGAAAGGAGGGGCCTATGGCTCGTTGAACATGTTGGACTGCTGAAGTACATGTCGCGCATGATCCCGTGTTGTCTTGTCCTTCCCGTACCTTTCTGTGGCTCAGTAGCGCGCTTCACTGACACCATGCGACCTTTTTACAATCGCTAGTAGGTACAGCGGGGCGTGGCGTTTCTCGCGGCCCTCGACGTTTCTGCTGTGGCGCGAGTAAGAGTGGGTGTGAGAGAGAAAAATTGCAGGACGCTTAAGCTTCGCCTTCAAGAGTGGAATGCGATAGCGTTATCGCATCCCGTTCGCACCGCCTACTCAAACGCGCTACGCCAGCCAAACGTCGCGATCGGTAGAGATAGCCGGGCCCCGACGCGCCATCAAGGCGGACGTGGTCATGGGGCGAGTGGCGCACCACGTGTCCGGGCAGCGCCGTACATTGCGAGGAGAGGGTCTTCTGTGTTTGCCGCAAGATGGCTCTGCGTGTGCGCAGAGCGCAGAAGAAATTTAGCGGAAACGTACTTCGCTACTCGTAAAACTGCGGCTTCTGTAAGTTACATGGTTATAATTACCGATATACACTGCGGTATAACTTTCTACGGCACGTTTCTAAGGCAACACCGCATTCATTAGAGACGATTTTGTCCTGTTCTGAAGGATCGAACTCGTGGCTGAGTGGTAGCGTTCTCCGTCTCACACTCCCGAGACCCTGGTTCGATTCCCACCAGCCTATCTTCCGAGATGTTTTTTTTTTATTTATGGAGTGTCTTCTGGGATTTATGGCTCATGGCCAACGCCGCCAACGCTGACGACACCGGCTTTTCTGCGACACGAGCTCCTTAACGCTGTCACGTTAAAATATTGGGTGCCTTTGCTCCTTGAATATGAGGTTCTGCCTAGGCACTACGGAGGAGGTTTTTTTAGCGCGTGTTATATGCGCTTGTCTCCTAGACATGCCGGCATTGCGGAGTGTGGTCGAGTTTGTCTACGCTCCACCGCTGACTGCCCGGGCGGTGAGGCAGCGGGCACGGACTCCCCATGTGGTTGGTGGTAGCTGTGTTTGAAGCGGCAAGGTTCTGACTGATGTTGTATAAGTCGCGGGTCGCTTTTTTAATCGCGACGATAGATTCCTTTTTTTTGTAACCACTACTGCAGGAGTGCACATGTCACCGGCAAGCGCAGGCCTCAGGTGAGCACCTGAGGTAATAATAAAGCAGGCAGCGCAGGATCTCTAAGGCACCCAAGGGGTAGCGGGCGGCTCAAAGCTGGCTGCAGGGCGGCCCGGCGAGCCCCAACCCACGGACCAGTCCGGGTTCTAGCTTTGTTGTCCTGGAGGCGCCGACACTAATGCGAAATAATGACTTCTGCCGGCACGCCTAGGGACAAACGCATACAACGCGCGCTAAGAAACTCCTCCGTAGTGCCTATGCAGAATCGTATGTTCAAGGAGCCAAAGTCCCCACATTTCCATCCTCGCACCTGCTCTTACTCGCGCATGCGCGCATACGTCTGGCGTCTCCGCAAATGCCACGCCCCACTGTACCTACTAGCAATTGTAAATACGCCACCGGGTGAGACTTTCTGTGTGACAACCGTACACAACGGCCAATATGCGCAAATGATCGACATGTGCAATAACTGTTACCCGTTATCTGAAATTATTACAGGTTTGATTGAACGTAAAGGTGAAAGGCCTAATTGTTTCAATAATCACAATGTATTCGCTCAAATTTTAGAGGATGATTTTGCGTAATTGCGTCTTCGCCTACAACCGCTGCGTTGGCAGGCTCTGTTAGTGCGAAATCAAAATGGGGTGAAAACCATTCAAAGGTCAGAAGTGGCTTTATTGCATACGCCAATACGCCTAACAAACTTTGCATTTTTCAGCTGCCGACTAGTCAGTACGCATATTCCATCTCATAACACTTTCTTAAAGGAATGAACGCATATTGAATCAATAACAGCCACCTTCTGTCGTGCGACGGGTAATTTGGCCGACGCCAGAAAGGCCGGCGTATGCTAGCTCGTATATATAGTCGTATATATGTCTCAATTTTGGAAGTCCTCTCAGCTGCAGAACTGCTCTTGTAAGACGACGGGGTCGACGCTCGCCCGAGGGCGTAGCCGAAAGGTAAAAATGAATTGGATGGGTTGTATGTGGTTCCGCAGTGCAAGGACTACTAGTGTGAGCCCTGTATTTTCAATGCTAAAACTTAGGCAGTGGAGACGACTAGTGACTGATCTGCTGGAAGCGATATGAAAAAGAACGATCACTGCCCACGCACTCCGTACAGATGGTTGACCAGCGAAGCTGAGACGTGCGGCCCCGGTGTTTATCATTGGAGTAATCCCGGCAGTTCATTAAACGACCGCTTGTTAGGCTGCCGGATCCTCGGTATGCAGTTGCTGCTTGCGCTCGGCTGCACGAGCCGGTTTTTGTGCCCGGCCTACAGCATCGGCGCCGCGTAGATCGAGCTCGTTCCCGCTTCTATTAGGGATATTGCTGACCGAAAGGTGTCAGGAGTGCGTATGACGCGTGGTCTACCCATTTCGGAGTTGGAGAAAAGCTGCGATGGAGAGTAACGACCGCAATACTGGCGCAGCCAATCGCGCGACTCTCTTTCTCATTTTTTTTTGGCGCGTGGGTATTCGGTTGCGCCGGAGGAGTTTTCTGTGTACAGGCGACAGACGAACGGAGGAATCGGCCAGCCATATACAGCTTGGCTATACAAATGAAAGCAAACATTCATCGTGGCAGCTACGTGCGCATCGCATTGTACATCGTGTTCTGTATGCAATATATATATACATACATATATATATATATATATATATATATATATATATATATATATATATATATATATATATATATATATATATATATATATATATATATATATATATATATTTCAGACGGGTTTAAGCGCAGCCAACGAGAACTTTTTTGAGACCAGTTCTTACAGGAGGCCGACATACTTCGCTGCTGATTACATGAGCATCCGCCGACTAAATACAAATTTCTGAATGCTTTATAAATGCCGATATTTATTTTCCATAGTGCTTAGGGGCAGTTGCATAAATAGCAAATCGAAATGCAGTAACACTTTAATGTACCCTCATTAAAAATATTTTTAAAGTTACGCCCAATACAAAAGGTTTATCATCGAAGTTGAACTGTAAATCCAGGCAATATCAAAACCGAGTGCCGCGGGACCACCGAAAAGGCGGCCCTGCTGTAACACGAGACCGAAACGCTCCGTCACGTCTCGCGCGAGGCACGCTTTGCCTGGAAAGCATAGAGTTTGTCACTATAACACCTAGAGGGAAATCTGGCGCCACCCTCTATGGGAGTTTCCTAAGGGGCGCTGTGCCATCATAGGAATGACGGTATATGTGCCTGCGAGGCTTGTGTTGGCTGCTGTTCTAAGAGGCTTTGTTCAAAACATGGATATGGCTACACAAATAACCCGTTCTTAAAGTCAGAATCTTCATAAAATGTTTCCATTCTCGCATATTACATGTTTACTCACCTACAATGCGTGATCAAGGGAAGAAAAGCAAGAAAAGACGACAAACTGTTTCAGAGCGAGCGTGAATCTTGTCGTTTTTCCTCCAACTTTAGCGGCCCGCTGATACTTTTTACGTATTATATAAATGTACATGCAGAACAAGTTCTCATAGTTAAACAAAACATGTTTTTGTGTAATAATAAAGCTGAAGCAGCTTTTACGTGCTGTTTTAGTAGAAAATGAATCATTGTGACAGACGGAATGGTGCTTGCCAGGCGCGTCTTCAAGACGTCCTGGCTCTCCGAGAACGATGCCAATCCGAAGTCACAATATTCCCGCATTGCCATGCATACCACAGCGCAGCCGCACCATATTTCCCTCTGGGTCATGTAGTGAGAAACTATATGCTGGCAAGCATGCGCCGCTGTGCGTCGGGACAGGATTTGCTGCGGCACGCTATCATTCGAACTTCGCCCTGCACCTCTTTACGGTGCGTTGCCGTCTGGGACGCAGCGGGGCTCAGTCTCGATATTGCCTCTACTGAGCTTTAAAATTTGATGTTAAATACGTTGAATCGGCGCGATATTCAAGGTTTGTGAAAGATGCGTCGGCGTGAAAATGTCGTTGCCTCCAAATATGTCATTCAGACAACTGCCCCCAATGCCCCAATAAAAAAGGAAATAAATGAACTTTTGGCAATTCGGTTTGTGATGTTCACCCTATTAGCAGCAAAGTATTTCCGCCTTGCCTAAAAATATCTCTGCATAAATGCTACGCTCACTGCGCTCAGTACCATTTTATAGATAATCTGTACGGCCTTAAATAAAGTGCCCCGTGTATGGTGTTTTCTTTAGCTGCTCCAATTTTTGTAAAATTACCTGCGGTAGGTCACACAATTGAACCCTTAATCTAAATTTCCCGATGAGGATGCCATTATTGTTACAAGAAATGAAAATGCTTAACTATATAATCGACATTATTACGCTAATTACTTTTTCATTATTTGCTTTGCGTCACACATTTGGACCTTCGAAATGTAGATAGTGAGTTTGCAAGGCGTATTGAATTGGAAAGAATTCTGTGGATGTCTGGTATCGAGATACGTGCCGTCAAGATAGCGGTAAAGATTCACTGTTGGTCCACTTACTTTTTAAAGAAATCGTTGTTTTATGCATTGAAACACAAAACCAACTGGAACGCCAATGCATTTCGTCGGGCCCATTTAAACTTAATATCTCGAAACTGGTGCAGTTCTGACAATTCGTTCGAAATGGGTATGCCTTGCAAACTCACTGGCCTCAATTTGTACATATAACTTTGTACCACAAAGTAAATAAACTAAACACGTAATTAGTGCGATTGCGTTAATTATTGAATTCAGTTTTTGATTTCTCATACAAGTATTAGGGCAAGGGTAAGGAATATGATAACTGCCATCGGTAATATTTAAGAGAATGGTGCTGTTAAAAAAAAAGAACACTGTATTTTGGAGTACTAATCTTCTATGTAAACTACGTTAAAATGACCAAACTAGAAAAAAAATGAAGCAAACCATGATTCAACTCTTTTTGTATTGCACACGTGTTAAGAATATCAGCTGCTCTGGCGCGTATATTTTGATCAGCACCCCATGTGTGCGCGCGCGTGTGCATGTATGTGTGTGCGTGCCTGCGCACGCGCGCGTATATGTGTGTGTTTGTGCGCGTGTGTGTGCGCGTGCGTGTGTGTGTATGTGTGCGTGCGTGCGTGCGTGCGGGTGTGTGTGTGTGTGTGTGTGTGTGTGTGTGTGTGTGTGTGTGTGTGTGTGTGTGTGTGTGTGTGTGTGGCTCCGTAACTGTCGGTTGTCTCTTATGTGGACACTTGAGCCCCTAACCAGCCATACACCCTGCGCTATGCTCATATAAATGCCCACACTGCGGTCAATGCGCAACGCTTTACCACATGGTATAGGCTTGCGCAGGCGCGCCAAAGTTCACACCCATAATACACCCCACCACACAGCACTACGAGGCAGTACTGTCCAGCCCCGACGCGACGGACCAGCTCAGCAAGGTCAATCGAGCGAGAAGGGCGGGGGAGCTACCTACGCTCATGTGCTCTTTTGCATCAAGTTAATTCTGTCTCTCTTTCTGCCTCGGTTGTCTCCTACACGTCGCAGAGAAATCATTTGCAGGAAATGGGTAAATAGCAGCGCACGAACGGATGCGCAGCACGTATAACAAAACAGGGAGAAAGAAACTGACGCGCTCAGACTTCTCGTGTTCGGACTTTCTTCGTGTCTCAAAGGCATTTGACTTTGGCTGACACAACAGCAGATGTTGCTCACTGAAAGACGTGCTATGATATTTACATTCTGGACAACGTAAAAATTGCAGCACGTTGACCTGCTCTAAAAAATGGTTCTTAATTGGTTGTTTTGACGGAAATGCCTTACCGTTAATCCTTCGCAAGTCTCATCTGAATGCATTCGTTGCTCCAACGTGCAGAAGACGTTGTCCTTCCGCCTCTGCGGCCTTTTCCGCTGGACGTAGCCGCCTCCTCTTGCTGCTTGCGTTGCTTTACCTCAGCTTTTCTTCCTCGTAATTCTAAATCGTCATGACACTCAGTTTGCCTTTGTTTACGCATTGCGTATACCACTGACCACCTGACGCTTAGCTCGCTTCCCTTTTCCTCCCTTACTGACCGACAATGGGGTTCCTCCTGTGACTCAGCAGCACACTTTCGGCGCTTCGATTCCGCCACTGCTGCCAAGCGAGCTTGGTTTGATTCGTCCCATCGTCACCATCGCATCGCATCGACCTTAGTTTGGCAACGTTCCACTGTAGGACTTTTCATATCGCTCGTTGACGGCACTTCATTCATTTTAAACTCTACTCAAAGACACGCACCTTACAAAACATGTCTGAACCTGTAAAATGCCACAGGCAATGTGACAAGTCCACTACAGTGAACTGCAACGTGAGTCCCTCCTCCCGACTGGTGGTCTGCCAAGTGTGGCTGTGAGCGCTGAAGCGCGATGTCATGTGCCACCTGCATTCCTACTGTTCCTCAGGGGTGACGTCACGCCATCCTGTCCCTCCTTCGCATATCCACTCTCGCCTCTGTGCCTTCCTTGGTTCGTCCTCTACCACGTCCCGAGGTAACCGACGGATGCCGCAGGGTTTTCGTTCGCATGAGTGTTCTGATAGTGACGCATTAATAAGAAAATATTTAGGCTGTAGTAGAATCAGGCGGCGCTGGCCACGCTGCGGGATAGGTTTGCGTACTGACCCACTGCTCTTACTCTCTCTTCCACAATTCGTTTTCTCTGCAGTTCAAACAAAAGAGCGAAATAGGAATGGAGGAAGGGCAGTGATCGCCTTTGTCGTAATTTTGTAGTTTGTAGCGATGCCCTCTGATCATTTCTACGCTTCTATGTCACTCTATCATGCACCGTTCACGGCTGGTCATTGATAACACGACCGGAACGTCACTCTGACCACAGAAGAAGCACGAAAAGCTAAAAAACATGCGTTGGCAAAGTTCGCTGGTGGCTAGCGAGTGTTACGTGGTCTTATACTGGTGGGAAGATAACCATTAGAGATCGCGCTACTCCGCTTATGCTGAGCAGTTTCTACAACAAAACCGTATGTGCCTACGGTTCCACGTAGTTTTCGGGTTTGTGCGTCAACAACAAAAAAAGATGATTGTGTGCCGATCCCTGAGATGTGCAATACTGAGCCGACCCGCGGTGGAGGTGAAGCAGTCTCAAGCACTCCACTCACTCCGCTCCTAATACTGACAGTAATATATAATAATAGATGAAATAAATCAAGATGCATTGTTTAAAGTTTGTAAGAGCACATGGACTCACGAGCAGGAGGCGTTGCCATATACCCAAAGGACAAAAAGTATGTACAACCATGAGCCCTTGACTCACAAGAGGACAATGCCACTAACTGTGGGGATGTCTGTGCCATACAAGCAAGAGACTAAATTGTGATATCAACTTTGTATATATCTCCAGGCGCAACCGGGTGTGATCCTGAGACGTTCATGACCACGCACATTGCCTGGGTTAGCTGTGTTGACACTACCACTGTGATCATTGTTGAAAATTTCAATGCGGACATTTCGAGACCAGACAAGAAAGGGTTCGCTCAGTTTGTGCTAGAGGAGTCGGGTTTGAAGTGCCACACCAATCCAAGTTAGTCAACTACTCAACAACAGTTGTGTGTAGATTTAACCTTGGCGAAGAATCTAACGTTGTAACCAAACCAATCAGTTCATATCACATTAATCACAAAGCTATTGAAACTACCATTACCCAACACTAGTCTCATCCGACCAATATTGGAATATGCCAGAGTTCCGTGGTTTCAGTACACTACACACAACATTCTCACGCTTGAAAGGGTACAAAGGCAAGCCGTGCGATTTCTTTTTAATCGCTACAGGCACACGGATTGATACACTTGCTACAAAAGGCTACAACTCGCTGGCTCCGCAACATTGCCTAGCGGAGCCAAAGTGCAGAGGTTAAAATTCTTGTATTTATTGCTCAACCACAGTTTCAAGCTAAATCCCAAGTCATTCATTACATACAACACTTTCGGGCAAGCGCTCAACAAAGATAGATTTACCCTGGAGTAACTTATTTCTACTAATAATTTGTTTCATTTCTTTTTTTTCCACAAGCAGTTAAAGACTGGAATTCCTTGTATGAATTTATTGTTGGTAAGTCAACGCTAGAATCGTTTATTAAATTCGTGGAAGACATCGTTTGTCACAGGTGTTGATCATGTTGCTGACTGACATTTTTTCTGTCTGTTGCATTGCCTGCTTGTGGAGACTTATCGATGCGCATTTTGTTGACGTATTCACTCCCACACCTGTAATAATCCCTGAGGGAGACTGACAGTATTTCAAAATAAAATAAAAAATAATAATGCATGTGACCTTGTCTAACACTGTGGGATGTGCTACACTTCGCCGGTCATCACCCTTCACAGACTGCAACGGATCCGAATTTTTTGTTACGTGTTGCGTTGGCCAGTCTATTGCAGGGCGCATTGTTTTCTGCTGTCTGAGCCACCATCTTATGAAGTATGTGCTTGATCTGTGACTGTGCAGCTATGTTGATTCTCAATAAATGTGCAATTTAAACTGTGTTTACTTGCAAGTGAAATGTATTGACTGCGCGCATAGAGTTCGACGCCGACATGAAGGAACGTCTCTGCGTTCAGTGACAGTCCGAGAACCGTGGAATGTGCGCTTATGTGGTTCGCTTTGTGGCCATTGTTTATTCGCTCATCAAAGAGTACCTGGATTTTCTGTCATTTATGCGACACAGCTGGGAGCCAGGCTTGCTTAATGCATTATTACGGAGAACCAAGGGTACGAAGTTGCTACCTGTGGTCAGATGCAGCCTTGCGCAGGCATGCCTGCTTAGCAGGTAATGCTAATCACTAATTGAATAGGTTGGTAGTTTAAAAGGCAAACTTCAAAATGCCTCAAGGCGTATTACATTAAAGATGGAGGTAACTCTAGAGAATGCAGCGACACAATGATTTACGTACGGTAGAGAGCACATTGGTCGGCGAAAATTTGCGGTAGATAGTACATGCACCTCTTGCCATTGTCTTACAAGATCCGCATTACAATATGTGAGGTTCCACTCGCGGTTGGTTACGCATGTGTGGGTTAATAATTACCGCGAAGACATGTTGTTCAACGGCAAACATCTTCATAGAGCTGATACGAGTGATTTGCTTATTTAAAGATGGACTTATCCTGTTTTACGTAAAGACTGTGGTAAGAGTAAATTAAAAACAAAATGTAATCAGCCTCCTCGGCTTCTAGAACTATAAGCACGAACAATTGATCTGATAACGTGCTCTCCAACAATGAACCAAGAGTTATATTTAAATGTTTCTCAGAGCTATTTCAATTTTTTAGTTCATAATAATATAATAATAGAGCACAACAGCGCAACATATACATTTAAGTAAGGCTCTATATGAATTGTGCGTTTTTCTAAAGAGCCCACATTTTTCTCCTGTGCCATAGGCATGTCTTGTGAGCACAATCGATTCTCAGCTCTGCCATCTTATGTGCCACAGAAAATGCCGAACTGCTAAACCAAATGGACTTTCATCAAGAGAGCCATTGCATATTTTTGGGAGGCACTATGGACAACTATTTACCTTGAACACGGCTAAGTTAATTCAATAACTCAAGCAGTCCATCAGTAACCCACAAAATGATAATGCAGTGTGTTGGCAGTGCGAGTCATAACACAAGTTATTCATTACAATATTTTTCACTAGCCTATGTCCAGGGCTCTCCTTCGGAGAAATCTTGATCGTGGCAGCGAGTCCGAAAAAAGGAAAAACGGAAGTAAAGAAGCGGGTCTTCGTTGTTCAAAGTTGTTCAAAGAATCATGGTATTCCAGCTGAATGTAGAGGTAAACATAGCTGTGGCATACATTTTTGCTTATCCTCTAATAAATTCTGTCGCTATATTTCAGTATGCGTGCTACTTGCACGTACGATGCATCATATTGTGCAGTATGTGCGGTGTTTGGTTCTGCTGCCTTACACTGAACTATTCGGCAAGGTGACTGCAGTTTTCCACTTTTCTTCGTGACTTCATCAGACAGCAAGACATGCACGTGCATATTTGGAAAAAAAGCTCCTCTGATTTACCGTGTTCGCTATATATATTTTTTAATAAGCCAGTGGCTCTTCGCATTTTGCGAATTTTTATTTATTTCGCATCTCATGCAAAGCCTAGTGTGTACGCTACAAGAAATACTGTGCCTGAAGTTCATACGAACTGCGAACTTTTCTACCTGACATAGTGCTATAATTTTCAATCAAATTGAGTAAATATAAATAGAGAACATTTATGAGAGAGCCTCGGCGGGACATATCACGAAGCGAGCGCCGTATCAAGGCCTTCTCGCGTTTTTTTCTTAACACAGGGGTAGCGTCAGGGCTGTGAATAGGCCCTTCCGGGCTGTTTTGCACTGCGGCCCTTTTCCTCTGAGAAGAGTAGCAGCCTAGAAAACTGCTTCCTGAGGCTAAGCTCTCGGCGTTTTTTTTAATGAATGCTCCTCAGCCTTTCTCCGATTTTTTCTTACAGTACAGATATTATATTATACAGGCATTCAAGCTAGGAAGTTAGCATGTCACATGGACCAGCCGAACTTTCGAAATATCTATACCGGGCGTTTCTACAAAGACTTTGGGTAGTATTTAAATGTGGCCGTTTGCAAAAAAAACGACGGTTCCTTGAGCGAGATGTCGTCAATGGTGGCCATGACGGAGCGACGGGCGACACGCGGCAACTAGTAGCCAATTAACAAAAATTCATTAATTATGTTTACAAGATTTAGTTACAGCGGGCTCATCGTAATTCGTAAACTGATGCGAACTCTCCGTACAAGCCATGGGCCCTATAACGTAACACTATTCCAATCTGCTGAGGTCAAATTTACGCATCGACCGATGCAAGCACCAAGCGGTAACCCGCCGCGTTGTGGGCAAAGCCCTGTCAAACATGCTCCTCGTTAATAGGAGGTCACTTCTTTTTTTTTTTGCATTCAAAGCGAATAGCATTGCTTACGTTGAGCAGATATTTTTATCGAATTGGCTGAGAAGAGGCAAGGAGTGGGCTAAAGTGGAGAGGGTTTCGATCGGGCCGAGCCAGCACATTGAAAGTTGATAACCAAATGAAAAGTGTGGTGCGGGCGTCTGCGATTGATGCGTTTGCCCTTAGTTAGCTAGCGGTGGCTGTTCAAAAATCGTGGCGGCGTGCAATTAAAGGTTAAAAATGCCGCTTGAAACGGATCCGCAGCAAAAAAGAGTTGGCAGAACGAAGTCGTATACATGCCAAAAGGGCTCGATAACGTTAGACTGCCACGGAAAAATGTTTATTACACGCAAATAAATCCATGCTCCAGGGTCGCTGGGGGTAGCTAGTCCCAGAGCAATCGGCAGGCAGATATCTTCTATTTCTTTCGGAACGGCGCAGTGCCGGCTATTCAGAAATGGTTTCAGTTTTATTGGGCATATTAAGGCGTCTTTAACGCGTACAGGTCACATTCACGCGGTAACTTACAGACAGGCGAAGTGGGTGCAGGCCGAAAACATTTAATGAGTGGCAGAGTATTATGGAGAAAAAAGCGTCGAATCAGAAGTAATTATTTTTCTTTCGTTTGGTCTAATCATGCATAATCAGCGTGAACGCATCATATCAGATGGGGCGATTTTGCGGTTGTCGTGCCGTCGCGTGACAGACAGGCGAAGCCGGGTGGCCCGTAAATCTTTTGATCAATCATGGAGGGCAGATTACAGAATTGTAATAGAAAAGTTTGCAATAGTTTCGCGTTTTAGTGGCCAACATCAACTTTTCAATTTGCAAAAATGCCTTTACCGGTGGAGCTGTGCCCCAACAAATATCGGCGCGAGGAGCACGGAGCCGCAGCACGCTGGATGCCCGCTCGCAGGTGACGTCAGCAGAAAGTAGCCTCGAGGGGCGCGGCCTTGTGCTCACTGCCAGGAGCCTGCCCGTTTCAATCTCGCGCGCTGCGATGGCCAAAATTCGTCGTACGAGAATTCCGCGGCTAATGGCGTTTTTCTTGACATATATGTACCTATATGACCCATATGACCTCGCCTCAATTTCCCAATTACAATTAGACAGTCGAAACTAAATGTTCTAAATTTAATAATGATATTTTTAACTACCGACTAATTACCACGTATCAACCATCATTCCCGAAATTCGCCTTGTTGTAAGGCCATTATAAATGCGCTCCCTCCGGTGTCTCGCGCTCTTTACATCATGAGACAGTAAGGTAGCGATACCGACCAGGACGCGACAAAGTGAGAGCGATGACGGCGCACCTAGGCTCGTGCGCGAATTCGCCGTTTTGCTAGTGGCTGTAAATAATCCCTCTAAATATAATCTCTCTCTGTCCGTCCAGGTTACAATTTTTGGTGGATGTGCGTTCCTGAATTACATTTACTTCTTGTTTGGCCTCGTCTATTCATAAAAACTGCAACTTTGGCATCCTCAAAAATAATGCGTCATTAATAAATTAATTATTAAAGTGCCATTATGAAAGCGCCCTAAAACTATGTTGCGGCGACATATACTAAGATTACACATGGAAATTCAAAGCGATAGCAGCATACGAAATGTTTCTGAGGGAATAGTTCCTGTTATGAGTTCATAAATCCTAACAATAAATAAGTATATTCCGGCATAGTGGCCGACCAAGAATACAATCGTTCATTCAGCGCGGTCACAAAAAGTGGTACTTTCGCGCGACAAGCGGGGCATCTATTGCTATAGCAAATTAGTGGAAAGCTACCGGAAGAAAAGCTAGTAGTTTTATCGGCTAAATAAACATGTAAACATAGGCATACTAATTGAATCAACAAGCATGGTGTCAAGCGCGCACAAGCATACATGAAAATATCACGCTCCATGAGCGCGGAAACTTGTTAGGACTTTTACTTCCTCTAAATGATCAAGTTCGGTCATCTTTCCAGCAGACCGGCGCAACAGAAATGCCACGCCGGACATCGGGTCGAAGACATCAATCCGAATCGTTCAATCGGTGGTAGCGACGGGCGTATGTGTACAAAGGACCGGGACGTCATGAATGCGAGCTTATGACTCGCGCTTACTCGGAATTGCTCATTCAAGGGGAACAATTGCAAGTCGCTATCCCCATCACAAAAGAAGTTCCACGGGTTACCCAGTCGTTTCAGACAGGGATAAAGACACGCTGCTTCCATATATGATGCCCCGGACATCTGAGGGCATCACATACCTGTTATTTCTCGGTTTCATGTTTGTAGGAGCCGCTTCTCTGTCTCAGATGGTTGTAAGGTGCTAGGAAGCCTGCACCTATATAATAGGCTAGCACCCGCCGTGGTTGCTCAGTGGCTATGGTGTTGGGCTGCTGAGCACGAGGTCGCGGGATCGAATCCCGGCCACGGCGGCCGCATTTCGATGGGGGCGAAATGCGAAAACACCCGTGTGCTTAGATTTAGGTGCACGTTAAAGAACCCCAGGTGGTCAAAATTTCCGGAGTCCTCCACTACGGCGTGCCTCATAATCAGAAAGTGGTTTTGGCACGTAAAACCCCAGATATTATTATTATTATTATTATATAATAGGCTAGCGTCTCGTTCGTTATCGGAGTTAACCAGACAAATCGCTCCACCAGCTAAGACCGTCATACACCACCATCCAACGCATGAAGAAGGAGCTCCCAATATGCCAATCCTCCCCAGTGTCCGGGCCGGGTAAGTTTTCCCTAGTTGACAGAGAAGCGAGCGAGTCAGTGGGAAAAGCATGCATGGAACTGTGCTGCTAAAACTCCGTTCACCACCTTTCAAATCAGCACGGTGATTACCCGGACAGCCCGGATGAAGCCCGTTCAGCTCTGCTGACTAAAATACAACGTTGCGCCTGCGCACCGTTGGAGCTACACCTAGAAAAGAACCACCTGGGCACAAAGCGGCTGGTAACTTAATAGGAAAAGGACAAATGGAACTGTGCTGCTAAAACACCGTTTGCCGTCTTTCAGATCAACACGGTGTTTACCTGGACAGCCTGGATGAACCACCTTCAGCCCTGCTGACTAACGGACAACGTAGCGCCTGCGCACCGTCGGAGTTACAGCTATAAAAGCAAGATGGCGGAACTACCTGGGTACAGAGCAGCGGGCGACTCAATGGGAAAAGCACACAGAGAACTGCGCTTCTAAAACGCCATCTACCATCTTTCATATCAACGCGGTGACTACCTCGACAGCCTGGATGGTGTTCTTTCAGCCCTGCTAACTAAAGGACAGCGATGCCCATGAGCACCTTTGCAGCTACAGCTGTAGAAGCAAGACGGCGGAACTACCTCGGCACGGAGCAGCGATTGAATCAGTTGGAAAAGCATGCATAGAACTGTCTGCTAAAACGTCGTACATCACCTCTGATATCAACACGGTGACTACCTGGACGGCCTTGATGAAGCACCTTCAGCCTAGCTGACTAAAGGGCAACGTTGCACCTGCGCACTATTGGAGTTAGAGCTATGCAAGCTAGACAGCGAAACTACCTGGGCCCAGAGCAGCGGGTGGCTCAGTGGGAAAAGCCCGTATACAACTGTCTGCTAAAACGCTGTTCGCCATCTGTCAGGTGTGTGATTTTGCTGCTTTCTTTAGTTTACCTAATCTGAGTCGTTCGCTGCTCTTCTCCTGAAATGGGAGATTAGGCGCCTAGTACTATCAAGTAATTGGCAAAGCTTGTGCAGTACATTCAATCTAAGCTAACAAAATTGAAACAATCAGTAAATACCTTGACGACATCAAGGCAGCCACTGTGTATATTAGCAGCTCCTTTGATGATTTTACGTAAAAGCTTGAAAGTGCTTGCGCTGATCTCAAGTATCCAAAAAGCGACAAGTACCAACTGAAAGAAGACTTTCAACTACCTTAAGAACTTGCCGCTACAAAGAAAGATGTGGCGCATCTTAGGCGAAAGAGTACAGCAATGAAGTTACAAATTAAGGGTCTCCCTGTCGCTGTCGGTGAGAATTTTGTGAATTCCGCACAGGTACTCGGAACTAAACTTGGGGTTGAAGTCTCTCCGTCGGTCGTTGATCTTGTACATCCTAATTTCACCAAAAATCAGATGAAATCCAACGTTGTTGTCCGGTTTGCATTCCGCAATTTCTGCGACAAACTGCCTCAACTGACCTAAAGTAGCAAGCTTTCAAGTATTAGCTTGGTATTCCAAAAGGGCAATCCTATCTACATTATAGACCACTTTGTCCAGAATCGAAAATCTTGCTCAGAAACACCACTCAAGGAAGGAAGGTTATCGATTGCAAGTTTTCGTGGGTTTCCAACGGGAAAATTCTAGCCAGGAAGGTTGAAATGTCGTCTGTCATTCAAATAACTTCTACGCAAGACGAAATTAATTGTGTAATATCCTTCCTCCACGTAATTCAATTCCAGAAATGTGTGATGTATCGTACCCAAACGCTGCCTGTTCAGCTACAAATAATCTGAAGGTACTACAATGCAATTTTAGAAGCGTAAATAAATACTTTGAATCTGTATTGATTTTATTATCTTCCCATTCTTTGGGTATGGCATCACTGCATTGTGAGAAACATACTTGAGTCCTAAAGAATTCATCAACATACCAAATTTGAATTCCTTTTCAACGATGGCTCGTGGCGGAGGAGTTGCCTTATATATAAAAGGGTATTTCTTTTAAACACTGCCCAAAAAGGACATGCCAGTTTCCTGAAGCACATGAACTCTTAATCCTCAGAAGAAGCTCAAATTTAACCCTGGGTGTTCTATACTTTCCCAAAGTTCACACATTAGTGATTTTAGACGCCTTAGAAGCGGCCTTAAAACAGTTTGCTTCTATGAATAAACCTGCTAATATATGGGGCGACTTAAACATATCGCTAGAATAGCAGCTTGCGCCTGTTGGTTTCGTCTTTGTGGTCTCGTCACCTCGTCTATACATCTGCAGTGTCTCTTCTACGTTTTGCGCTGTTGACACCAGGACTTAAACATTGGCACTTTAAATGAAAACAGTACCTCGCACCAGGACCTGCTTGAATCGCGTGGGTTTTTTAGTCAAATAAGGCAACCAGCTATAGTTACCCCCGCTACCACAACGCTCATAGACCACATCATATGTAATTTCTATATTTTTCTGGCTATCTCTCATGTTATTGATGCAGATATTTCAGATCATATTCCCGTTTCTTTTTCTTGGACTATCTACCCCGTTAAAATAAGAACTAAAAAAACGCGTAATTACAAGAGCGTATCATATCCTGAAAAGTACGCGTATACACATCTTCCAGATAAATCTTCAGAATGATATAAATATTAATAAAAAATTTGACCACCTGATTATTTTGGCGTTCCTTAAAGAAACAATCACTCATACAAAGTTTTTTTTATTCTCACCCGGCATGTCCCTCAGTAACCACTGATGTTTTGTCCGCTATACTAACCAAATACAACTGGTATAAAAAACAAATGGAATTTAAAGACAATGAGTACTATCGAAGCCTGTATAAAGCTCACAGACGTAGAACGCTGGCCTTGCTTCGAAAATGTAAAAAGCGTTACCATGCCAACCTTATTGACAATAACCAACATGCTCCGCGAAAGATGTGGAAATTAGTGAACTCAGTAAATAAAGTTCCTGGGAACGATCATGTACTATCGAAGCCAGCATAAAGTACACAGACATAAAACTCCAGCCTTGCTTCGAAAATGTAAAAAGCGTTACCAAGCCACCATTATTGATAAGCAATATGCTCCGCGAAAGATGTGGAAAATAGTGAACTCAGTAATTAAAGTTCCTGGCAAGGATCATGTACTACCAGATATTATCCAGCTAGTAGGAACCACAGAAAGCCTTGCTGAAGAACTCATTATTTTTGTAATATAGGGCCCGCTCTTGCAATACAGCTTACCACGTACGAAACCCCTAAGCTCCAAGCTCCTGTACTTTATTCTACTGCATGGTGACATTACTCATTTTATTTCAGTTTTTTACACATGCTGCAGCTCCTCTATGGGGCTATTGCAGGGGTGGGTTAGACAAAATGAAATCACACAGAAAAACAAGTAAACAATAACATGTAAAAATTCACGAGAAATAAGGCAGATGACAGAAATGAAACTCAAAATAACAGCAACACTTAGAGTGAGTACAAAAACGAGAATGAGTCAATAGATTGTAAAAACAAGAAAATACAAAAAATCAGGTGTAGTTTGGAAATAATTTCTACTGTTAAGCCAATTATACGAGGAAGATCAGCGGTTACAGATAAAATCCCCCTTCTGTCATTAAGCAACACACTGGGGAGCTCAGGGAGCACTTGACAAAATTAACATATCCTTTTATACCGCTACACATCCGGAGAGTTTCAAAATAGGTCGTCACTGCTGTATAAAAGTCCGGAAGTAAAAGTGACATTCTAAATTAGCGACCAATATCAATACTTAGTGCCCTATACACGGAATTTGACAAAAAAATACTGCTTAAAAGTTTTACTGCTTTTTTAGACACATATGAAGTCTTAGTAGATAACGAACATGGGTTTCGTATATACAGGTACACATCCACGGCTGTACAGTGTTTTTGTGAATTTAAGAACGAAGCCCTAAATAACAGACTATGTAGTTGGCATTTTACTGACACACTGTTAGAGAAACTCGAACGGTATGGATCTAGAGGCCAGCTAAACAGTCTCTCGCTAGCTGTCTCTTCGACAGAAAAAAGGAATGTGGTAAAGTAGACAGGTCTGTATCTAATGTTCATTCAATACTGTGGGGCGTGCCTCAGGGCTCTCTCTTGGAACCATTGCGTTTTACATTTAAATAATCTACCGAATGCTCTTAATTACGGCCATACTATAGTGCACGCGGACGAAATAGCTGCTCTCTTTTCCGGTCAGGAATTTGAAATGGTCGAAAGTCGCGCTAATATGGATATTTCAAAGCTATACCAATGGTTCTTGCAGATTAATTTGACAACAAATACGGCAAGAACTAAGTACATCGTTTCCTCTTAGTGCTTATAAAATCTGAAATAGTTTAACTGACTTATCAACTGGCACAAACCTTATATAACTATATATAAGGTTTTTTATATAACTCGAGTACGCAGTAAAATAAAACGAGCCTGTTTTGTGCGAATAAAAGCTGGGAAGTCCTACCCTCTTCTTACCCTAAACATTCTATATTATTGCCTTTTTTTCAGGCAGCATCTGTGTTCTTAACATATATAGTAGTCCCAACGAAAAAAGGCAAAGATTTAAGACTCTGCTCCGCAAGGCCGTAGGCATGGCAGGCTCAAGCCCTCTTATTGTCGCAGTGGACTTTAATGCCCCGCTTCATGTCTGGGGTAATTAAATATGACACCAATAAGGGTAAGCATCTCTGGCAGAATGCCATGGATCTGAACCTGACGCTGATCACTGACCCTAAATTTCCAACCCGAATCGGGACGTCCACGTGTAGAGACTTTACCCCTGATCTCATCTTCGTCAAGAACGTGACTGAGGCCAAATGGAATAACTTGGCTGAGAACCTTGGTAGTGACAACTATATTTGTGAGGCCCAGCTTCCTATCGTGGGTAAAAAACAACGCGAGTTCTCGTACACGGACTGGGATCAACTCCGCAAGGTTTGGGAGGAGAGGCCTCCCTCAGATTCCCGACCTACCTGAGAGAAATGGATGGTTCAGGTCCAAGAGGACGTTCGGTGTGCAACCTCTAAAGTCTGCATCGACCTTCCTGTTGAGAAAATGGACAGCAGGTTAGCCCACCTGCTAGAGGCGAAACAGTCCATTCTCAAAAGATGGAAGTGTCAACGACTTAATCGTAGGCTACGCAAAAAGATATCTGAGATTAACAAACACATTGAGGAGCATTGTGTCCCCCTCTCTAAACAGCAGGGGGACGAGGTTCGCAGTTCGATAGACGGCCGAATGCGCAATGGCAAAACTTGGAGCTTGCTTAAGCATTTGCTTAACAAGACCAATACTAAGTCTGATCAGAGGCATCAGAACCATACATGAGGCCACACGAATGACCTCTGAGGACGAATTAATCAGCACCCTTGCTAACAAATATCTCCCAGTCGGCTCAGGGTAGTCTCCTGTACATCTCGATTTCCAGGGCCAGGCCAGTTCCTACCTGGATGCGCAGTTTGGCGTTGAGGGGATTCGTAGGGTTCTATATGGACTCAATGGTAGATCCGCACCAGGGCCGGATGGTATCTCCAACAAGGCGTTGCGAAATCATGATGACAAATCAATCACATACCTCACAGAGGACAATAATAAAATTTGGAGGAATGGAACCGTCCCATTACCTTGGAAGACTGCTGTCGCAGTACCCATCCCCAAACCTGGCAAAACACCCAGCGTTGACAACTTGCAGCCCATCTCTCTTACATCTTGCGTGGGTAAGGTAGCGGAGCACGCGGTCCCGAATCGACTCTCCCGGTTCCTGGAGAATAACGACATTTGCCCCCATAGTATGATAGGATTCAGACCAGGCCTATCCACACAAGATACCATGAAACTGATTAAGCGTCAAATCGTAGACAACGACTCTACCGACACTCGAGCCGTTTTGGGACTTGATCTTGAGAAGGCCTTCGACAGCGTTCTACATTCGCACGTCCTAGCCTCGATATCTCGGCTCAATGTGGTGAGAAATTTTATAACTATGTAAGATCGTTCCTCTCGGATAGGAAGGCTACCCTCCGGGTGGCCGATCTCGAATTACAACTGCTGGAAATTGGCGAGAGGGGCACCCCACAGGGGTCGGTCATTTCCCCCTGTTTATTCAATGTAGCCATGGTCGACCTGAGGAGAAAGCTTCTCGAGATTGAAGGCATCAAACACACTATGTATGCTGACGATATAACTATATGGTGCACAGGAGGCAATGACGGTCAGATTGAGGGAACCTTACAGGAGGCAATAGACACCATCGAAACCTATCTCGAACCCACCGGTCTCAGATGCTCCACCTTGAAGTTGGAACTTTTGCTGTACAGTCCCAAGAAACGCGGTCAAAGGCGCAAGGGATGGACATCGTTAGAAGACAGAGACATTAACCTATATACAAGAAACGGTTGCCGTATACCCAGAGTCGATTCAATCAAGGTCTTGGGCATGCTCGCTGAGTCAGGGGGTACAAATGGCAAGACTATACGCATGTTAATTGCTAAAACTGAAAGTGCTGTTCGTTTATTTCGGAGCGTATCAAATCGGCATCACGGATTCAAGGAGGATAACCTCATTCGACTAATGCATGCCTTCGTTTTGTGCCACTTTAGATACGTGTCATCCATGCATAGATGGAAACGGACAGAGCGGGATAAATTGAAAGCACAGCTTAGGAATATTACCAAGCGGGTTCTCGGGTTACCCGTGTACACTTGAACACAGCGATTACTGCAGCGTGGCATTCGCGAGTGGAATAACCTAGATGTACCTGTAACTAACAAAGTTTCGCAGTCTGCTTTTGTTTAGGTATTAGAAGATGAAATAAGTAGCTAGGAAAGAATAGTTCTTATGCATATATAATCATTAGAACTCCCATTTTCTGAACTGTAGCTAAACATTTACCGCCTATGCTTCTTTCTTTGGTTTTATAACATTGTAATAATCCTTACGTACATGTAACCTGAAGTGTACTATTTCTGTGAGTTGCTTTTGTTATTCATATTATTAGTGTTGTAAAATTGTGTATGGAACATATTTGATGCATTTCATTTATATGCGTTCATGTTCTTACCATTCGGTATATAAAACATGAATTGTATGTACAATCATATGCCCACATGCTATGGTCTCGATATGAGACTGGCAGTATTGTAAATAAATAAATGAATAAATAAATAAATAACACTCTTGAAGAGATTGCAGAGGTCCAGGAGCACGCACAGCTAACTCGCCTCACAACAACGAAGGCAAGGAGACCCATCTTGCAGGAACTCGGATACACCCCGATAGAGTAGCGGAGGAGTTCTCTGACGTTCCTCCGTCGATTCGTGAGAAAATTACGGTTCCGCCAATACCTAGGAACATGCACCCCGATCATATTCGTAGTAGAAGGAGGGCAAGGGCGGCCAACCTCCTTAGGCAAATACACAGTGATCAGCGACTGGTCAGCATTGTGGATGCCGCTTCTTGTAAGGGACGTCGGGCGTTAACCATCGTCACTGTTGATGGTCGGCAAGGTATCACCAATGCTGCCTCGGTTCGGACGAGGGACTCTGAAATAGCTGAACCTGCTGGATAGCTCACGGGATGTCATATATAGTGATTCAAGATCTGCAGTCAGAGCACTTGAATAAGGCACCGCTTCCAAACAAGCCCTCACACTTATTGGGGGCAAGGCGATCACGCACCACTTCATTTATTGGTCTCCCGCACATCAGGGTCAGATAAAGGGTGCTCCTCCCAACCTCAACGAGTCGGCTCACGGGGCTGCTCGTGAACTTGCCCACCGCGCTACCCTCGACCAATCGGAAGCCGACTCCCCAGACAACAGGGTCACGCCCTCCACCTACAACGAGATTGCTAAACACTACTATCTCAGCCGTAGAACCTACTTTGTTCCTCCTCCACACCTCAATAGAGCTCAAGCATTAACGCTCCGTCTACTACAAACGAATACCTATCCGAATCCGGCGCTCTTACATAAAATATATCCGTATACTTACACCAATGCTACCTGCCACGATTGTGGAGAAATAGCCACGTTAGACCATATGCTCTGGCGGTGTGCTCGGTCACGCTCTATCATCGATAAAAGCTCGGCCAGATAGGAGGCGGTTCTCCGCAGCCCTCTTCTGGCTGACCAACTCTGGGCAGTCTAGCAGGCCCACGATGGGGCCGAGAGGCTCGGCCTTCCGGTTCCCACGTGGGAGCGGCCCGCTTCGTGAAGACTCACGATGTGCAGGGCTTCATTAAAGTTTTACCATACCATAACATACGTGATTTATTGTATAGAGTCGCGGGGTCTTAAATGTAATACGTATTTAAACCAAATATTCATATTACAAATATATCCCTTTTATATTACACCTAGGAAATTCGCAGATGGATCCGCTGCACTCTATTGTGAACTACTTGTTACACCATTCTTTGCTATGAGGGATGACAAAGTGACTTGTGTGGTGATACAGATATTAAATAATAACATTGTGCTACCACCCGTTTTTTTCTGTCTACTTCGTCCAACCAGAAATTTCTACTACAATCGCGTTAACCTTCCAATCTGTAATAATGTTTACGGTAAAAGAAGTATTATCTATGCTGCTGCCATAATATGGAACAAAGTGCCTACAAACTTGGAGTTATGTCATGTTTGAATTGCCGATATCAAAAAGTTCTTCACAAGTGGTCAATACGCGACTCCACTGCAAACTAACGTATCTTTTTTTCTGTTTCTGTTACTTTGTAACAGAAACTTTCTGTTACTTCTTAAGTGTCTTAATTTTCGTCTTTGTATGCTATCGTTGTATAACTTTGTTGCACACGAAATTGATGTACAATGTCGAGTTGTCCAGCTAGCGTACCTAGCACTTCCTGCGTGGGCCAGTGTGTAGACGAGAAGGCTTAGGGCCCCAGAAGATTTGCATGAACTTTTTTATCATTGGTTTGAATAAGCTGATTTAAAGAAAAAACTCGCTGTCAAGACGCTCGAGTGAGGAAGCCCGGCAGTAATAGCGAGCGCATTGACCATCGTGCTCCCTCTGGGATCAACGCGACCTAAGCAGTGAAAACACCATGGATGGCGGACCCTGTCCCTGCGGTAGATGGCTTTCGAAATACAGCGGCAAAACCGGGAGCCCGCGACCGATCGCACCACTCTGAGTAGAACGGACCCTGCCCCTTTCCTACCCACGGCGGACCTTGTCCCCATCGCAGATGACTTTCAAGATACAACGGCCAGAAGTAGAACACCCTCCCCCCAGGGCCTAGCGCGCGACAGAAGACGGCGCGCTTCCTTTCTGTTTTCCTTCCTTTTGTGCGTGAGATTGAGCCGCGATCTCCTACTACGCTTTCACTCACACATACAGCGCACGGCGCACGGAGACAATTTTAGCGCTGTTCGACTTCATAATGTACCTCACAGCGACGCCGACGGCAGAAATGCGCTTGGAGTGTTCATATAACTGCTATCGCAATAAAATAGGCAAAATGCGCAGGACCAGTGTGCCTGTTTGTGGAAGTAGTGCTTGCATATTGTCACTAAGCAAAGAAACTTCCGAAGGGCTCTGCATCGCTATAGATATGCGCCAGTACGTTTACGAACAGCTCTCCCGTATGTGTACGCATATGCTGAGGCACCTTTGAAGCGAAGCTTTATTTGCCGCTTTCCTCTCCTTTGCCGGTGGTGGCTCGGGGCTTCTGCCTATCCTTGCTCATTACACAAAACTTCGGTGACTCGGAATGTGCTGCTGGTTGCGTAGTGGAGTGGACAACTTGAGTAGTTTGTATGTGCAAATGGGCATGTACCACTGGGTATGCGAACATTCATGGTCAATTGGCCAAAATTGGCACTTGCCACTGCACAGGTACCAGAATAGACAAACTGAATCAGAAGCAAGAATGTAGAAGTTTGCAACTGAAAATTGAGGAAGTCAGCTACAGAGAAGCGGTGAATTAGGTGTCAAAAACAGATCAGTGTACAACAGAACGGTATCAGAGCCTGCATAGAGCGAGTAGCGTTAACTGCACAAAAGTGAAGACAATTCGCCAACCTGAATATTGAGCCAGTCGGCTACACGGAAGTTAGGAAGGTGGTGACTGAAGCAGCCGAGAGTGGAGAAAAGCGTTAAGTGAAAAATAAGACTGTAACAGAGCATGCAGCGAGTTAGGAGAGCTGAGCGACATAGAAGTGAATAAGTGAACACATTTTAGTAAATACCAGGGAAAGCTTTCCTTGTAACCGATTTCCGCACGTTGGTGGGATTTGTAAATTTTTAAATAATACTGTGAAGCTTCTAAATCAAACGTCGCTTTGTGGCTACTGAGGTAACAAATGTAAATTTTTACTACGCCGCGTCAGCAAACTTTTTGTCCAAATGTTACGAATTTAATCAAATATTCGCTCACACTTTTTTCTAGTACAAGTTACGAAACCAGTAGGTTCCCATAGATCTCGGGTTTTCTTTGCTGATAGTAAGAACTGAAAAAATGGCAAGCCGCTAATTTTGGCCCCAAAAGATAGCATTGTACTCGTCACTATCCGCTGCCCTAGCCACACAGTAGTGCAGCTCCTTGCAAGGATACGTCATTTTGATAAGATTCAATGCTTTCATTGCTGGCAAAAGTATCGTTGTTTTAAAGCTCGCCGTCGGCGAGACGCTGCTACGGAGAACATGATGACGATACAGTGGTACGTACAGTGAGCTGGGGCAAAAACGTAGAAGGCGGCAGACATACGTATTAACTCTCATGAGCTTTTCTTCGCTGCTGTCATTTGAAATTATCTTGACCTGCTTGCATTCACGAAAAGAGTCTATTTCATTTTATTGCCGTCTGAGTGGAGGAATAAAGGTAGTTTAGAATTGAGGATGACCTAAATGCTAGGAAATACAGTAATGGACTTTCGGAGAATCAATACTTCGGGTTCTGCTAACACGACGGAATCACGTCCCATCAGGGCGTAAATTCATTTTTTTTTAAGGCTTGCCACGTTCACTGGGATGCGTTTATTTGCTTTTAAATGAACCACAAGGCTGGCTTGTATTTTGGAAGAACTTAGAAACAATCTTGACGTGCAGACAAACGGAGAAGTTGTTAGGGGATGTAGCTACGGCCGTTGCGCTCACCACATTATAGAGGACGCGGCGCCGTCAACGTCACGACTCCTTCATTTCCTGCCAGCTCTTCACACGACTCCAACAACAAACAGACATAGCGAGGGCGCCAGAAGCCAATAAATGCGCTGATTTCGCTCTCTCTTGACAATGAAATATTACTAGGGCCACAGCATCCAATTGTGTTGTGTTCTTTTCCACATACAGTTGCAATCATGCTTTTCGGGGCGCTTTGTATCACGTTTTATTTGTAGTGCTCTTCTGGGGCGGCGTTCTTCGTTTTTCAGCGCGTCCGATCACCCAGCCGAAATCTTAATTCATTCCTATATTGGCCTTTCGCACGTCGCACCTCAGGCCTCTTGAATTTCTCTCTGTCGAAAACACGGAACGTCACCAATCCCCCACTTCTACGAAAGAAACACTCTTAGAACTAGACCCATCGACTTTATCGGTGGTCACTAACATGTAACATAAACATATATTCGGCATGTGCCCGCAAGGATTACAAGAAAAAATATTTCTTTATATTTACCACAATGAAGTTATCCGTGTGGTCTTAGTTTCTAAGATAGTATCTAGCACTAGCATTCGCCGGAGCCGTTGATACACTATTAGCCGGTAAAATTGTTGAGATGTATAGTCTGATACACTGCTACGACCACGTGGCATTTAAGTTCATGCAAGAATGTATTATGCATATGTGCGCAAGCTAAGAATATCGCAATACACCATTAAGAAAATTAAGAAATACCATCACACACGGTTTAACGAATTTGACGCACCATCTTTTCAATTTTTTTTTAAGGCGAAGCTTTATATGGCTAGGCGAAATGAAAACGTGTGTGTCCGCGCCCGTGAACAGCAAACTATCATCATCAGTAACCGCTCGAGCGTCGACGTCTTCTTCCGCAGCTAGCTGATTGGCGCCACACGGCGCAATCGCGCGAATGAGGTCGTGCCTCTGCTGCCGCCTTCGTCGTCTTCCCAGCTGGCTCCGTTGCCTCGATTCATTTCAGCGCAGAATTTCACTTCTCTTCTGCCGTCCAAATGGGAAGCCGCGTTTGCTGTATGCGCCATTGTTTAGGAGGGTATTGTCTTTCGTGTGGGTCAGATTTAATTTTGAAGCAGTTTAATTTGAAACAATCGCGAGCGTCAATGGCGGGCGGATGCTGCTAAGCACGCCGCCGAGCAAACTCGAGACATCGAAAGCAAGCGACGTCGGTGGACTGCTGGCATACCGTCACCGACATTGTTCTCTCCGTCACAGTGTGTGTAACCTCATTAAGAAACACAAAAAAGGTAACCAATAATTGAGAAGGACTTCAATGAACCATCCGGATTAACCAAGTGATAAATACCGGAGCAGCACGTTTCAGCTTCGCTGGTTAACCGTGTGTACGGGCTGCTTGGGTGGACATATTTTTCTTATTTCAATTTTTTTTACATAGAAATTTGAGGTTGGTGATACAAAAAGCAGTCGAAACTACTGCCTGACAAGCCTCACCAACGTTTGAAAAAAAAGCACGATAAATTATTGCGAGTGCCCAAACTACATAAACTACATTCAGAACTTCGTTACATGGCAGGTAAGTTTCATTCTATTATTAATATTGTAAGACAGCTTGCATGCGACAAGCATAATTTAAATATGCATAAGTGACACCAAATCGATTAAAATATCGGCGTAATAGGATGACATTGCATACATATTTGTATATGATTATCAAAAGTAACATCAATAGACCGTTATGCGTACAATCAGGTGGCGAGATATGCCGCAAACGGCAATGATACCGTTAAATACTTTGTTATATTGATGCATTTACAGGAGTGGAGAGAGGCCACCGTTCATAAAGCATGTACATATACAAGCGTATGTTGTACAATAGGGACATTGCGAAACAGAAATGAGAAACAGTGCCATAGATATCTACCCTAACAATATTTTTCGCAGAGCCGTAGACGACATGGATGCTATGTAGATGTGGGACCGCATTCGGAAATTTGGTTAACCTGTACTGGAGCATCTGGTAACCATAACTTGTTCTGCAATGAGCAATGTACATACCTTTCATTGTCGCACTTGATAGGGTGTTTGGTGTAATGATAATTCCACTAGTTGAAAAGGATATGAGTCGTTCCGTGCTATTGTCTTCTTATATAATAGGGCTGATCTATGCTCAAATATATTCTCTTTACGGCTGCTATAATATTAGCCGCTACAGCGTATGCAGTCCAGGGAGCCAGCTTTCGAGTGATCCCTATCTCGACTCTCTACACATGGCGTAATATTGTTCCTAAAAGCAATTTTTGAAAGACTTGTGAATCACGTGGCATCTTTCCAAATCAGAGCGTATCGCTGCCGAACCGCGGGAATCTGTGGCCGAGTGGTTTATTCGCTCGCATCTATTGTTCCGTGACATCCTGGCAGCGGTTCCCATTGCTATGCTTCGCTACTTTCCTAACACCACGTGCTACTTAGTTCCACAGTCTTTCCCCAGATGGCATAAACACACGATTCGGTTTCGGTTTTGGCGTTTTCAGGAGTGCTCTTTAAATACTACACTTTCTGATTCTACTTCCTAAACATAGCAATGCCTTGCTCATTTGGTAAGTCATCACTTTTCAATAAGATTTTATTCTTTGGACAACATAACTACAATCATGCGCATGTTTTTGTGTTAAGTAAAAAAAAAGTACTTTTGGGCCTTGTAACGTGGAATGCGCTTAAAACGCAAACAAGTCCCTGACACTATAGAGGCATCTATAATTGTCGCATAGAAAGGAAATAACAAACCTAGGTTTATAGTGCGTAAGTATTCTTTGCCAAGTACCCCATCAAAATCTGTCCGTCACGCGAAAAGTGTAATGCCTTGTATCAGCACATAAATGCATTATTTGTGAAGTTTCGGACATTCAACCATTATAATAGTGTAAATGTAACTCATTCGCAGGTTTGTAAGCAATAAGAAACTACTGAAACAAAAAAAAAATATATTTATCAGAAACAATGCCCATAGGGATACAGAGGACTCAACAGAATATGCATGGGCAAGCTTATTGTAGTGGTGGGCCAATGTAAGTTTTGAGATGGGCCAGCTTGAAGTTCGGGAGTGGGCCACCTTAAATATAGGGCGGAACATAAATTTGGGGGTGGTCGAACATGAAATTGGGAGTGGGTCAACTTATATTTAGGGATGGCTCAACTGAAATTTAGGGATGGGCCAAGTCAATTTTTGGAGGTGGGTCACTTCAAATTTGAGGGTGGATCAAGTAGAAATTTGGGTGTGGGCCATCTGCAATTTGCTGGTATGCTTGCGCCTACTAATACAACTCCAATAAATTTTCTGCACACTTTTTGAGTGGGAAAGCGGCAATGGGGCGAAGGCAGCCAGACGGCAGAAATGACAAGTTAGTGATCTGCATTCCTTTCTCTGCAAGAGTCACGGAGTTCAAAGAGGGATTACTGTCTCATAAGTGAAAACAGAAAAACACTATATATGCATTACCGCTGAAATTGTGGTCAATTTCTTTGAAGACCAACTGCATCAAGATTACGGGCAGCAAACGTGGCCTTGCTTCAGCAAGTGTAGGCAAGAGTAACCATCTTGTACAGTATAGCGATTCAAACAGAGTGGTGTGCGCTAGGATAAGCTAGAAAAATGCGCCTTATCAACACCGAAACTGACAGCAACGACACTACTTGCTGAAGTCACGTGGAATTCAGATTATTGAGAATGATCTAGCTCCAAACATTGATAATACGTTTGGGGCTTGCATCATCTCCGCTAACTACAGTGCGCACGCGCTGTGACCTTTAGTAATACTTCCTGGCTGTTAAATATTATGTGGATCGCACGCACTGTGGGAATCCATGTAAGCTAAGCTTTGTATGCTGTTTGTTTTGATTGACGACAATGAGCGGTGATGTTGGCGGCGACTGTCTCATATCTTCAGCGTTTAGTGCAATACGACAGTGACGAGTTGATGTTAAACGTTACCTTGTGTGCACCACTGCTGTTTGTCTGCGTAGTCCACAAAACACACATGGCGACGTATTTGTTGAGGCGTTGTTACGCGTCATTGTTCGTAATCTCTTAGAGTTGAGGATTATCACTGCTTCACATGACACGTAGCATCGAGGAAGTGGTAAACTTTGATTAAAGTATGGGCTGTACGTAATTCAACTAATTATTGTAAATTGTATGTATACATTGTATACAAACATTAGCGGCCTGCACCACGTTTTGCTGCATAGCGAAGACGCTCCTGTTTCGCGCGACACTTATTTCGGGCCTCGGTGTCCTCACGCTGAGTGAACGCTTTAGAGCCATTTTTCTGGCGTGTGTTTACATGCTCCTCCTGCATGCGGGACCAGCCAACGCCTCCTTGACAGCTTTGCAGGCCAGCGCCCAAAGCTGACACGTCACAACCCGCCGTTCGACAGCGCCACTCCAACAGCAACGACATCACTCTGCTAGCTTCCAACGCGGTCTGACGCTGTCACTTGTGCTCGTAGCTGCCGTTGAAAACGCGTTGTCTTCCTTGTGTGTTGCGCTGTGTCCATAGCGTCTACCGTGGATATTTGTTCACATCGTCACGTCTGACGGCACGCACGATGCCGGACAAGTGTTGTGTGCTGGTATGGACCGGCATTTTCAATAGTGGGAGAAAAGTGCTAGTCTTTTCTTCCCCAAAAGATGAAGACTGCGAACGGATGCGTGCCATTCCCCGAAAGGATTTTAAATCAACTGCACATACTAAGGCAAAACCTTTATATGAATGGAGTTCGTAATGCCATATTTCCTAAGCACGCATTTTTGTTGGTAGGTGAATGTAATTTGTGTTCCTGCAGTTAGCAAAGGACACAAAGCATTGCGATCTTATCGCATTCATGACATCGCTATTTTAGTATCGCTGTTTCTTCTGTATGCAACCGAATTCTTTTAATGTAACGCATAATGTTATCTGTGGAGGGATCGTGTAGAAGTTAGCCCGTGTATGGTTTGTGTTGTTATGCGTTGTTCTCTGTGTTGCTGTTAGCCACTTTGCTAGCAAAGTGTGCGAAATATTCTTTTGAGCATCCTTTGCAAGCAGATGAATGACACAGTACGTGTTTAAAAGAATAGAGCACAAAAAAAAAGGAAAGCTCGTATCTGGACAAAGAAATGAATATTGGCATCACTGACTTGCAACGCTAAATTGCATATTTCATGCATTTTGTTTGTTGAAAAAGGATCGTTGTGAACTTCGTGTACTTACTGCTGTCTTGTGACTTGTTTGGTTGTGTTATCTGTATTATGCGCTCCTGGCGGCAACTAAAAGCTGTGCCTGTTGTGCGCAGTCGAGTGCATTCATATTTTAACTGAATATAGACTGGTTTTTTTCCCTGTTCTCGGTATTGATGCACTTTATGTGAAGGCTTCTGTGCTGGGGTTGGCGTTTAAACATTTAGCACATTTGCATGTTACTCTGACAAATTGATAACCGAACTTCATGCATTAAAGAATCTTTATGTATCTAATTTATAATGCGTATACTTGTGAATGTTTTGGATATGTTCAGATCCTCCCTCCCTATCTGAACAGCCTAGTACATATTACTTAAACACTGGAGTAATTTGAATTCGATCTGATAACGAGGAACATGAGATTTGAGGGCACTCATACGACGGTGCTTCATTGCACATTGTGCCAATTTGTATGCTCTTGTAGCACTGTGTTTGTTATTGTCCTTAAAGCATTGCAAATAATCGAAATAAAAGCTAAGCAATACGGTTGTGATGTGAGTGTATTTTAATGAATGGGTTGATTATCCCGATGGTTAAAAATGTCATCATTAACAAATACCTGAGCGAAAACCGCCCGGCTTCAATCAAGTTGCCCACGAAGTCTTAATGTTGCTGACAGCCACTCCGGCTTTCATTATTGAACATCCCAGTGCAACTCAAGCAGCCTCCGCATCAATGTAATTTGTTTTCTTTTTTACTGAATACTAGTGCGGAACACAACAGAGACTGAATTGCTTGTAAAGAAAAAGAAACTTTATGAAACGGGCGGTATCACACATGAATAGAAACGAACCGTGCTTGAGCAGGAGCGAGCCGTCCAGTGCATTGTGACGTAGCCTACGTCATCTCACGTGACGCGCAGGCCTGGAAAGCTGTCTGGGAGGTGTTGGACCAGCAAGCTATTGAGACGCCAGCTCCGACCGCTGTCTTCAGGCTATCGGTGATTGCAATGGTTACACTATCACAGCCCAGCACACGAGCTCCACAACCCTGCACCCTCATTTTTGTCACACAAGAAAGCAAGCACGGCACGCGCAATACGCACAACCTACGCATCCCGGCCCGCGGCGCCGCCGGCCGGCCGGGATGCGCGGAGGCGAGCGCCATCTGGTGGTGTTGCAAGAAACTCAGCCGCTTGCGCAGCAAGAAAATCGCAGCGGCTGGAAAGTCGGCAGAAGAGGCAAAGAAAGCTTCGCTTAAAACAAAATCGCAGTTCCGCCCGAAGGCGAAGCACCGATTGCGCTAGCAAATTAATAGATAGCTGTAGTAATTACGGATAGTAGATTTATCGGCCGTATAAACTTGTAAACATTCGCTTACTAACTCTTTTGTTCCTGCTGCTCACCCGCGCGCTTTCTTAATACGGAATTCTTTTATTTAGTACAAATGACTGCGAACAATCTTTACAAGCATCCATCGAATCTGTGCCACACACAGTTTCACAAAGCAGAGGCAAGACGTCTTTCAATGAGGAAATGTTTATTTTATTTTATATAAATGCTCGTTACAGGCGATATGTGCGTTCATCCAACGTTGTGGCACCAGGTAAGCAGCAGTAGTTCTCGTACGAAGTTCTACCGGACGGCATCAGCTTAAAAATTTACAAGCTTGCGTCACAATTTGAAATACTGCGTGTAGAAGGGAAATGTGCGAAAGGGGTGAATGGGCTTCATTTGAAGCAAAACCTATTCCCTTTTGCATACATGGCCTAGAAAATACCCGATTCATACCAAACAATGCCATAAATTATGAACACATCTCATTTTCAAGTATTCCCCATTCCCGGTCATTGTTCCCTGCACTTTAACAGTACAAATACACGGGCGACTGTGCGTTTCCAAAACAACTTGGCCTCAGCCGACGCGATGGTAAGCTACATACGCAGAAGTGGCCACAACACAGGCTCTCAGCCAAACCCCGCTAGACTCTGGCAGAATTTCTTCTATTCGCACTCAATACAAATACGCGGGTGCAAAGTATGTTTTCAGTCGTTCAGAAGACAGAATATTGAAGTTCTTGGTTTCTCAGCTCCCCAGCGTTATGTTTTGCGCGTTCTGCCGGCGCAAGCAACACACTTCAGTGCTATCACTCCTGGCAATCGCTCGCGTTTTCGCAAGCGCGAGTACCGAAGGGAGGTGTACGTTGTTGCAGGCCAGAAAAATAGCGTCATAAACTTATCCCATTGAGGTGCAGTACACGCCCAACTTACCTTCTCAGCACAACCAAGCTGCATTTCGCTATCTGCGTCATAACGCCAGGCACGGCGTGCGTACCTCAATAGTATCATAAAGGTAAGTAACGAGATTACAATAATGGTGGGGTTCAGATAATGCTTCACGAACTTGTCCCAGCAAGCTAGATTCACTACACGCGAAACTGCATCCCACGGCAAAGCTTCTTTGCGCTAACTGCGTCACAACGCCGGGTGCAGCCACTGTGCTTCAAAAGTGCCGCGAAAAGTAAAGAAATTAGTCACAATAATGTTGGCGTTCAGAGGAAGCGCCAAAACTGGTCACAGTAAGATTCAGTACACGCGAAACTGGGTCACAAAGCTGGGTGCGGCGAGCGTGCCCAATAACTACCGAAAAAAGCTCAAATAACATTGGGGCTCATGGAAAGCGTCGCAAACATCTCCCAGTACCAGTCATTAACTGAAATTAACTACGCCAGGAAGGCCGAGCGGTTTTTCACTAACTGCATCACAAGACTCGGTTCCGTGCCTTAAACCCTAAATAGGTTGAAATGCGTCGCAGACTGTCAAACAGAATTTCTCATCTTGCCGTAGTCCAATAGTGCAGTGGTACTGTGTCGAAGTGCACAAGGAACGCAAGAATACGCCGGGAGCCCAACAGGCTACATCAAAAAATAAAGTAGGTCGCCGAACAGGCGAACTTCAAATACGCAGCCGGCCTCGCCCGCTTCGGTGGCGCGTTTGGCCTGCCGCTATTTTGCTGCTAGGTAACACAAGAAAAATAAATCTCACAGTATAAGTTCATTTATACAAAAAACTTGCTGCTTTCCTGTTTCCTGTTGCCAATTTTCGCCTGGTGTCCTTTCTTGTTGAATGTCTTTCACTATGGTGGTAGCGACGCTCCGCCCGCGTTATCAACGGGATCAGCCCGCCGTGAACGGCGCATGACAAGCGTGGCGCAGAATCGAGCGGAAGGCATTGCTATAAAAAAAATGTGTGGCCTCGACTGTCCTGCGTCGACCTGGCGAAGAGTACTGATATAGCTAGACTAAGGCTCGTGCGCTGTGTCACGCTTGCCGCCAACACCATCATATTTTTTTATCGGTAGCGCGTACACCAAGGTGTGTGAGGGGGGGGGGGAAGTGTTATAGGCATGTGAGTTTTAATGCAACACTTTCTTCGCTCCTTTACAAAACACTGAAGTACGTAGGTTTCCGTCTAACCTGGTTTGAGGCCTCTTCGATAAAAATCTTTTTAGAGGGGGGAAATTAGAAGTGTCATCTTTTAGCTTATGGCCGGATGCTCTACAGATGGAGTCATATACGTAGACTTGCACAGAGCCGATAAGTCTAAAGGTTATGCTTTGCGCAGCGCTGATTCCGGAACCGGCACAATTTTCTCTCATTTTGAGTGTAACACCTATTAATTATGTTACAAGGATGGTTTGACTATACGCTGCCCGTTAGCCCCTATACACTTCTCAAGCCATTATTAAGGCGAAAGCCTTATATGTCTCATTGGTCAGTGGTTTTTGAATGAGAAGGCTTAGACGACACGAAAGGCACAAAAAGGCAACGAACCCTCGACCTTTCGTGGGGCTCGAACCCATGACTTTTGGTGTTAATGAAGGTGAAGTTAATAGAAAGAGAGAGAGCGGGCTAGAAATAACATGTATATTTGAGAAATCAAGCCTACAGGAAAGGCATCCCAATTTTAAAGTCTTGAGTTCGGGTCACCTCTTGGGCACTCGATGGTCACAGGCCTAATCTGATCCTCGAAGTTAGAGGTGGCACTATTTTGCCCGATTTTTACATATAAACGCCTCGGGTAAATCGAGGCGCGAACTAAATCTAGCTCAGAACGTGGCTCAGTAAATACCAATAACGTCATGAGTGAATCAGAAAATAATTATTCGGTGTATTGTAAGAGTAAGTGGTGTCCAAATCCACGTCTGAGTGGCAGCCCTAACCAGGAATTCTTTAAACTTGCGGCGGAAGTAATTTTATAGCCGGGAAATATGCGGTGAGATTTCGACACCATCTGCACCATCTATAAGACACCTGCACAACATCATCAAATCTTTTGGCTATGTTTTTGGCTACTTATCGCTCACAAAAAATATGGGTCTGGTTATTTTTGGGCTCCAATTGCGGTCATTTGGCTACGTTTTCTTGGGACCATCTGGAAACCTTGCGCAGACAGAAAAACAGGTGTGTCGCTGATGTGACGCGGCGGCGTTGGCAGTTGTAGCGACACTCGACTACGAAGTGAGAGAGACGGCGAAAAAGGACGCTCGCCCGGGGCCTAGCGGATTGTGTGGTAGACATCGGAAGCACGCTACCGCCGAGGATGTTTGCCAAGCGAGAAATAAGGTACGACGTGCAAAGCGGCGGAATCAAGGCATTCTGCCATGAGTGTTGCCTTCCGCTGCTGAGAGGATGCAACGCAATTGTGTTCGGCTTGCGTTACAAATTTGTGACACTGGCGACAAGCATGCTGAACCTTTACGTAGGGCATTAAGTGCTCTCGTGTGTCGTTGAGGAGGTCGACCTTAATGCTCTACAAGTTTGGATCACACTGCGCCTCGTCATGTCTTTCAACAAGTCTGACCCGTCCGATCGTGTAATTTAATGCATTACCAAATGCGTAGCAGGCTTTCGCTTTCACGTGTGACAGGAGTGTAACAAGCTGCCAGAGCTTTTGTCTCTTTCAGTACCCCATCAGTAAGCTAAACATACTACGAGGTCGCAAATAGAAGACCGTAAACCTTCCTGATTGCCACCATTTCTGCAACAGGTTCTCTCGCAACGTCAGTGGCAAGGCTAATTTTCACGTCTCCGGGGCTACATTAACATCATTTCCGTCCCGGTAACTCGTCAATTACTCGATATCCTGGTACATACGTAGATCACAGTCTGGCCAAAAAGAAACTTGGGCCGACGCTCTCCGCCCATCCGGTCAATCACCCAATCCGCTTGGAGTGCCAGTAAATTATTCGACGGCAGTCGCCCTCGCGTAGTCGAACTGATCCGCATATGACAGGTCTTTCGTAAATGGCAAGACAAAACACCGAAGCGGGTGCAGAGTGTGGGAATGCGTGTTGATGATCACATTTGTCGATGGCCGGAAACGCTTATATCATGGCCCGATATTATTTCACAGCCTACCGGTAAACACGCAAGACACTGCGAACGGGCCAATTTTGAACAGGCCACAACGCGCGCGCACATATATTTCGCTTCTGAAATCTCGCCCCTCCCTCATTCAACTCCGGATATGAAATGCGTGGATCATATTGCTCTCTAGCCACTTGCGATTCTTACATCATTTGCCTTCCTTCCACTGTTAGTATTACACATGTCGGACGATCGCTTCGGATAAGCTGCCTGCAAGGTTGTCCGTGCATAGTAGTTCAGCGACTACGATGAAAATTAGTGGTGCCCGCTCCCTTGCAAAGAGGCAATTCTATTGGTTCTGTCACTAATTTGTTCTTATGTGCTAACTCGCTCGCATAAAGCACTTGATGGTAGATGCGACTGCACGTGCTCGACGTCTTCGGGTCGCGGACATTAGTTCTGCCCTCCCCTTATGCAACGCTATAGCTTGCCCGATGCTAGACAATAAGGAAATACAAAGGTTCGCATAAATCAGGCCCTGTAATCAAATCTGGCTTTTTGAATACTCAGGCCAAGCCTGCTCAAGGAAAAACTTAAGTAAAACGATACAAATCGTTCTTTTTTTCTGTTGTAGAAAGGAGGGAGTAGGATCGTTAATTAAGGGGCAGAAAGAAGGATTTCGAAACACGACTGCGATTACTACTTGACTTGATCCTTAAATTATTACTGCGAAAGCAGTTTATAAGCTCTAAACTTCGTTTGTCGTGTCCTTCCGTCTGCCCTGCCTGCCTAGCTGACGTCAGCACACCTCGCCCTAAGCCTCAGCACATGGCAAATAAGAAATCGTAGGCGAACCTAATCTTTCAGTTAGGTGTCTCTTATTGGCCCTCGCAGTCGGCGTTGGTGTTCTTTAGGTTAACTTTAGGCGAACGCAACGCACGTAGCGATCTTGGAGGCAACTGTTTGCCAGTAGTTAAATGGTTAAACATCATGCCACCTTCCTCTGTGTGACCTCATTAGTGACACCATTACTTCCACTTTCTACTTCCGCGTTTTAAGAAATTTTGCCAAATGCGTGCTCACCTGGCGGGTCTCTAAAGTCTACGATGCTGTGCTTTGGTGTGTGGTAATCAGTGATTTCTAAAAACTTCTAATCCTTCCAGACACTTCAGTAACTCAACTTGTAACTAAACTTGTGCTCTGGTATCATATGTATAAAAAAAACCCATCAATTTTGCACTGTACTATGTTTTGGGTGATTTTGAATTTCCTCCCTGGTTGTACGTTTCAGTAATTTCTAATTATTCCAGACACTTCAGTAACTCAACTTGTACATAAACTCATCCTTTGAATCATATCTACAAAGAAACCCATGAATTTTGTACTTTACTAATCTTTTGTTTTTTTCTGATTTATGTTGTATATCGTGTCCGGTCCTTTCATTCTAATTATTCGAGACACCTGAGTAACTGACTTTGTAAAGAAACTTACGCTGCGATATCACATCATACTAAAACCCGTGAATTGTGTACTGTTCTACCGTTATTTTTCTGATTTATTTTCAGTTTTATCCGCAGTCATCTCAGTCATTTCTAATTATATGTAATTATTCCAGACACTTCAGTAAGTCAACTTGTAACTAAACTTATTCTACGATATCATAGCTATAATGAAACCCTTGATTTTAGTATTCTAGTAGTATTTTCTGTTTTCTTTCCGATTTATTTTGGATTTACTCCTCGGACTTCTCACGAGGTGAACCGGAAGTGCCGCGCAACAAACAAGAATGTCACTCGATGATCCTGCCAATAAAAGGAAGCCTATAGCCCCCCAACTCACACTGAATATATAATCATAGCCCCCACGGCAATGCGGAGCTATAAAAGCCGGATGCGCGAAGAACTAAGCTGCCGTGCAATATTTTTTATTCCTTTATTTTCGATTGGCTTACACGTGCTCTGGACCCAGACAGGCCCGCCATGGAAACTGCCCTGCCAACGTATAACACCCGTACGTTAAGCTAGCTTAGCAAGCCTCTTTGAGGAAATATCAGGCACTGTTAGTTATATCATTGACCTTAGTGAAGTTAGAATAACTAGTGAGGTTATTCGGTGCTGACTAAAGGCCACGTCCTCTGATCTAGAGGACTTCTAGATAAGAAACAGTACGGAGTAGGATAATTAATTCCTATCGACATAGCGAGCAACATTGACGATTTCTAGAGCATTAATTAGAGAGTAGCAGTAGTCGTAATAAAACTTACTAAGAGGTATGCATTAAAGGTAGTACAAGCCTACGCTCCAACCTCCAGTCATGATGATGAGGAAGCAGATTAGTTTTATGAAGATATTGAATTAGCCATGAGAAAATTTCGAACTCGCTTTTCTGTGGTAATGGGCGACTTTAATGCAAAAGTGGAGAAAAAGCAGGCTCGTGAACAAGCGATTCGCAACTACGGCTTCGATTCTAGAAAAAATAAAGGAAAGCTGTTGGGACAATTCGCGGAAAGGAATAAGCTGCACATGCTGAACACCTTCTTCAGGGAGCGTAACAAACAACAAAAATTGTAGCTGGAAAATCTATAATGGGGCAACAAGAAATGAAATTGATTTCATACTTTCAGCCGACCCATGCATAGCACACAATGTAGAAGTGTAAGGTGGGTAGAGTGACCATAGGTTAAGGAGATCTAGGATTCGCTGCAATCTGAACAGACAGTAAAATTGGTCAAAAACAAACAGGGTAAGCTAAATGCAATAAGGGTAAAAGCAGACCAATTCAGGTTGGCACTTGCAAACAAACATGCAGCTTGAGATCCTAGAGATGAATATGACATAGGGATAATGAATGAAACCGTAACTAGGCTGATTTCAAAGGCGGCAATTAAAGGGGGAGTTAGTGCATCAAGACAACAAATAGGCAACGTCCCCCAAGCAACGAAGGACTTAATAACGAAATGAAAATAATCAAATTGTCCAACTCAAGAGATCACATAGATTTTGCGGAATCGTCAGAACTGATCGACAAGGACAAAATAAGGGATATTCGAAATTATAACGTAAGAAAGAGTAAGTAAAGAGTAAAACATGGGACGCAGCATGAAATCAGTGAGAAAAGAACTTGGCATAGGACAAGCCAAGATGTATGCTCTGAAAGATAAGCAGGGTAATATCATCAGCAATTTCGAAGATATAGTAAAAGCAGCGGAATAATTCTTTACTGACTTGTACGATACCCAAAGCGGCAATGATACATCCATTGTAAGGAGTAATTAACATGTTATAGAGGCTCCTTCTACAACTAGCAATAAAGTTAGAAGCGCCTTTCAAGACATGAGATGAGGAAAAGTAGCAGGAGAAGATGGAAAACAGTCGATTTAAACAGTGATGGAGGAGACATCAAGTTTGAAAAGCTTGCGGCCCTTTGTAAGATATGTCTCACGACTTCAAGGGTCCCGGAGAACTGGTAGGATGCCAACATTACAGTAATCCACAAAGGGGGAGACGTTACAGTCGAGGACGGCAGAATATTAGGTGAGGTGATGAAATTAAGAAATTTGCAGGCGCTAGTTGGACTCGCTTGTCGCAGGACAAGGGTAACTGGAGATCGCAGGGTGATGGCTTCGTCCTGCAGTGGACATAAAATAGGCTGATGATGAGGATGACATTTGCTGTCGAATTTCTTTAGTCGCGCGCTTTTTGTCCACCTTCTTTTAAATGTCATTTAAAAGAAGAATACTTTAGATGGGGCATTCGCTGCTGAGTTTTCCACACCACAAAGACTCCAATATTTCTAGCGCATGTCCAAGTATTCAGAAGGCTGGTTCAGGCAGTATTCGTTCGTGTAACTGTTCGTGTAAAAACGAAAACAAAAAAAAACTATCTTTGAACATTTCGTTGTGGGAGAAGAGTTCGTAGAGCATCTTCTGTTTTGTTCCCGTACGCTTGATAGGAATCGCAGTGATTCGTTCGGTATTGCCTAGGATGGTGTGATCGTTTAGGAGCACCCCATACAGTTTGAAATATGTTAATGTCTCTTACGTGGTTGAGGCTGGTAAACGGGTTCAGTGACATAGCGCTGCTACAGAGAAATGCGTGTCGTATATCTTGTTCGGAAACACAGCAGATGACTCCCAACAAGTAACTGAGGGCTGGAATCAGCGACATTTGAAGGTGTGTTTGATGATTAATAAGCAAGGAGCTAAGGTAATGTGCGATAACCGAACAAAGGAAGCAAAGTTCTTGCACGAATAATTGTCAGCATCTTGCGGATGCGCAAGAGTAGATTTGTCTGTAACATGGAGTCACAGAGGGCCCGGCTCATGAGAAGGGTATTTCCAGATGTGTAAACATGGAATGGAGTGTGTACCGCAGGCACTCCCGATGTAATCTACAGTTTACGGATGTATTTAGTAAGACTACGATCAGTGCACTGTACCAGTAGAAGCGTACTCGGCTCCTGACTTCCAATGCATCTTTATTCCGAAACAAGCTTCTAGGTGCAGGATCTTGGCAGTGAACTAATAGTGACGGCACGCTCTACATTGTTCTGTAGAACGTGCGTCAACACTGTCACAGTGTGTCACAGTGCGTCCACTGTGGCGTCACGCAGCTGTCACAGGAACAGCAGCGATTATTTCGCGGAAGTGACTACTGAGGTGCGCCGGCGAGTGCGCCCCGATCCTTGCATATACCGGCACAGAGGCATTCTGAAGCTATGGTCTCGATCAAGACAATGGCTTTCGCTGCTGCGTCCACAAGAGGGATCGATCGAAATGCTGGTGGAGGTAAATCCGGGAGTCTCATAGAATTGCGCATGACGGTGGTGGCTGCATATGTACTGAATGTACTGTCTGCTTGTTCGTGTTTCTTGCTTCTTTTGTGTCACGTTTCCGCTGTTTTCTAGCGGAGCCAGCTTTCCACACGTTAAGTACCCAGTTCTTTTGTTAATACGAGGCGAACGCTGCTTTTCGGAAACGAGTACCAGCTTCTACCCAATTTCTTTTCCGTGTAGTCAGTACACGATCACGCGCCCTTGTACGTGGTGGCTTCGTCTGCCTGCAAATTTGGTGCTTGACTAGGGGGAACACACTTCCCGGGCACAATACTTTCGGGTTTTGCGAACACGAACAATTGAAAACGTCATTGTGGAAAATTTCGCAAACACTAAACGACCACAACCAAAAAAGGACACATAAACCAGCACAGACTGGCAATTGAACCTTATTCCTAAAAGGTCACATAATGTCAGAGTTGTATTGCCTTGGGTATGTGCGAGTGGAGAAGAGGCTGAAGTAGCGCGGGATTTTAGGTTAAGCGTGATGACGAAGAAGACATTGTTGGTTTTTCGTTCCCGACAGATAAAGTGTACTTGTTGGTGGTGCTGCTCCGCGCCTTCGTCGATCCCACGTCGTTACACTGGTAGAGGTGCTGGGTATTCTCCATTCTTGACACCCCTTCGCGAAGCCGACTATGGAGACCGGAATCGCCATTGCACATCGAAACACCGGTCCACCGGTTCAGTCGTCGCCCGCTAAGTCTAGCGCACGAGTCCATCCCCTACAAGAAACATCCAGAAATCATTTGCCTGCTACAACTATCATGGCCACCGCAGCTCCATTGCAACAGTGCAGAATCCTAGGGTTTCGGAGAGCTTTGATGGTGGTACTTTTGAAGACGTCCAAGGTTGACTAGACCAGTTTGAGCGCGTCGCCAAGTACAACCATGAGACCAGCTCGATGGACAAAATCTTGAGTGTTTATTTCTATCTGAAGGGCAACGCTCGTGCGTTGAACGTCAACCGGGAGAGGAGCTTTGCCACATGGGACGACTTCCGCACACAGCTTCTGGATACTTTTACAAGCATCGACAGAAGCGAAAACTCGCAACGTCTCCTTGAAATCCCCATTCGAAATTCCAATGAGAGCGCTGCTATGTTCATAGAAAACATGGCCCCTCTTATCCGCAGAGGAGACACCGACATGTCAGAGGAAAGAAAGCTGCGGTGTCTCTTGCGGGAAGTGAAAGAGCAACTGTTTGCAGGCTTTGTGAGAAATGCACCGACAACAGCGGCGGAGTTCACAAAAGAGGCTATAGCCATTGCACGGGCCCTAAAGCAACGATATCGCCAGCATGTCATAAGTAACTCGGCGACGAACACTTCCGTACTGGTTGCGAGCAACGACATGCCTCTGCGTGAAGTTGTCCGAGAGGTTGTGCGAGAAGAGCTTCGGCAGCTCGGACTTGTAGGCGCAAGTCCGAGGCAAGTCCGAGCATCTGTAGGCGCAAGAGCCAGCACTAGCGTTATCTTTTGTAGCTGATGTGGTCCGCGAAGAAGTCCGGCAAGCTTTTTCATCACCAGACTGTGGTAACGTGCTGCGGAGTGCCGAGGCTGCTCGCCGTACACTCAACGGAACTTCGACGCCGTTGACACCCACAACTAGAACATCACCTGCGCTACAAACAGAGTCACTATCGTCGCCACTGTCAGCTCTACCGACCCCGCCGATCACGCCAGCACAAGCAATGCGTATCTTCGTCATGCGCAGGCCACTGCTTGGCTCCATGGAGAGTATCCGCCGAACTATCAGCGCCACAAAACCGATTTGTGGCGCACCGTCGACAATCTACGTTCGACCAGTGTGCTACCATTGCGACGAAGCTGGACACGTCTATCGAGTGTGCCACAAATGGAACTATCGCGCCGCTCAATACCCAAGCTTTCCTGCCAACTACGCATATTCTCCGTGTGATGGTCGAAGCGCATACAACGACGCTCCTGTGAACAGTCTGCCGCAAGATACGACGACGCGCCAATCACGTTCTCCTACTCTATCTCCTGCGCGCTACAATTGACAGACTCGTCGCAGTTTTTCCCGCGGTACTAGAGGCAGATCCCCTAGCCCGTGATGGCGAAACTAGCCGCAGCTACCTCCGGGGGTGAGGTCTCCACATCCCCTATTATCGGCGAACGACGACGTGAAGATTTCGATGACGAAGAAGACGCTGAATGCAATGACGAACACGACGGGCACAACTGCGAACGACGTAACTTATGTTATCAGAGCCGACTTCATCGTACGCATTGACGGCCACCAAGTAGCCACTCTTGTTGACATGGGCCCCCATTTTTCAATCATAAGCTTGCAGCTCGCCTACAAACTAAGGAAGGTGAAGACGCCATGGCACGGGCCCAACATAAGAACCGTCGGAGGTCAGTTGATGACACCTGTCGCCGGTTCAACCTTCGTCGCCACCCTCGTCATTCTTACAGAGAGTTTTGCGAAACTCATAGTGGGCATGGACTTCCTACGTGAGTACGGCGCCGTGATTAACATCCGTGACAGAAGCGTCACGTTTGCCATGAACTCGGATAATTTCACTCATGAGAAGCAACATTGCTGCGGACGACGTCATACTTTTGCCGCGGAGTTGCTCTCTCGTACCCTTACACTGTGACAGCCTGCAGAATGGGGCTGGAATCGCTGAACTCATAAATGCGCTAGCACTAAATTGCGGCGTTTACATTGCCAGAGTACTTATTAATGTAATTGACGGAAGCGCTCAAATCTTGCTGACGAATTTTAGTAAGGAACGTCGACATATCATTAGAGGGACCACGTCGCTTATTGCGACAAAATAACACAAATACAAGACTGTCCCTTAACGCAGGAGGCGGCCTCTACAATTCCCACAGCTGCACCGATTGTAGACGCTAGTCCGACGTTAACGGCCGTTGAGCGAGACCGTCTTCTTCAACTCATCAGTCAGCATCAGGGCTGTTTCTCATCTGCGTTAAGAGTTGGTCAAACGCCGCTTGTCAAACACCGCATCATTACTGATGTCGACGCCAGACCTGTTCGACAAAACCCTTATTCTTTGGCCCCAGAGGAACGCGAAGCAATCGAAAAACAAGTGAAGTCGATGCTGCAAGATGGCGTTATTTGACCGTCTAATACTCCTCGGGCATCGTCCATAGTTTTATTGAAAAAGGACGGTAACCTACGCTTCTGTGTCTACTATCGGAAGCTCAATCAGGTCACAAAGAAGGAAGTTTATTTACTGGCACGTACTGATGATTCCTTCGAGAGGCTGCGAAACGTTTGCTACTTTTCGTCAATGGATTTTAAAATATGTTATTGGCAGATCGAAGTAGATGAGAGACACGGCAAGAAACCGCCTTTGTGACGCCTGACAGACTTTATGAATTTCCGGTACTTCCCTTCGGCCTGTGTTCGGTGCCAGCAATATTTCAGCGTCTAATAGACACTGTGCTGTCTGGACTGAAATGGCAAACATGGCTGGTGTACCTCGATGACGCGACTGTATTTTCCGGAACGTTCGACGAACACATACGGAGGCTGAAAACTGCTTTTGAAGCAATGCGCTCTGCCGGTCTTCCTTTGTAGCCTGAGAAGTGTCATTTTCATTTTCAAGAGCTCCAGTTTCTCGCCACGTCATCAGTTGCCAAGGAGTCCGACCTGATCCGGATAAATGTGCTGCCGTCGCTAATTTCCCGACGCGATCACACAAAAAGGCCGTGCGACGTTTTCGGGCGATTTATTGCGAATTTCTCGTGCATCGCGTGGCCGTTAACGCAGCTCACCGGAAATGATATTCATTTTGCTTGGGGCGAAGACCAATAGCAAGCATTTCACGAGCTTCGGCAACGTATGCAAGCGCATCATGTGCTAGCGCACTTCAGCGAACACACCCCGACGATACTACATACAGACGCTAGTAATGTCAGCCTAGGGCAGTGCTCATAAAATAGCAGGACGGCAGCGAAAAGGTGATCGCTTACGCCAATAGGGCACTATCCCGAGCCGAGGCTTACTCCACCACTGAAAAGAAATGCTCGCAATGGTACGGGCAGTTCTGATATTTCGTCCGCGTTTGTACGGTAGGTCTTTCACCGTCGTTAGCGTCGTCACCGTCGTTAGGATATTTCAATAATTTGAAATATCCTTCTGGCCGCTCGCACGCTGCAGTCGTCAACTCCAAGAGTGAGACTGTATTGTCGCATACAAGTGGGGAAAACGGCACGCAGACGCAGACTGCCTCTCTAGGTCTCCTGTTGAGCCGGAAGCACAAGACGATGACGACACCATCTTTCTGGAAATCGTGGACACTGTCGATCTTTCACACCATCAACGGGATGACGTTTTGAATTGCTGCCGCTTATTTATCACCTGGAAGGGCGAACAAACAGCATGTCGAGACTATTTACAAGAGGGCTGGCGTCGTACTACTTGCAGCGCAACGTCCTCAACAAGAACTTCTCATCCAGTGGCAGCAACAACTTACTCATTCTTCCCTGATCACACGACGTAAAATCTTACACGCCTGCTACATCGAGCTGACCGCTGGGCACTTGGGCTACACTCGAACATTGGCACGGATTCGGCAGAGTTACTACTGGCCGGTACTTACTGCGGTCCTTAAACGATACGTTCAGACATACGTTCAGATACGTCGCCAACTGCCATCCGTCAAGCCTGCCGGCCTACTGCACCCTGTTCAAGTACCGGCCACACCACTTGCACAAGTAGACATGGATTTAGTGTGCCCTTTCCCAACGCCTACTACCCGCAATAAGTGGATAATTGTCTTCACGGATTATCTGACTAGGTATTTATTTATTTATTTATTTGTACATACTGCAGCGCAAACGCGCTCTAGCAGGACTGGATTTAAAGAGGAACGTTATACAAAGAAAAGCACGATGCAGCGATGAGGGTAATGTGCTAGGACCATTCATCTTGGATGGTAGATACAAAACTCCAAGGTGAGCATGAACGAATAGACCCAGGTAAGGAATTCCAGTCTTGTATAGCACCAGGCAAAATGCTGAATTTAAACATATTAGTGCGTGCGAAATTGGGCATCAAGTTGTGATGTTGTCTCGCCCATGGCTCTGGCGCGAGATTAGTAGAGTTGTTTTTCGAAAGTCTAACGGAAGAATTAACGATGCTGTGCAAGAAATCTAACGATGCTATGCGGCAAGGAGAATAGAGGGAAGTTAAATTCAAGGAAAAGGACGCGCAGAAGAGGCTCACAAGTCACGATTATAACGGTGACTACTAAACCTTAAAGCGTTTTTCTGAATTGCTTCTAGCCTGTTAATCTCACACTGCTTATAAGGGTTCCAAATGACAGATGCGTAGTCAACAACACGACGGATTAGCTATTTATATACAGTAGCTTAGTATATTTTGGAGAGTTAGATAGTGAGCGATGTAAATAAGCTATTTTTTTGTGTTTTGTTACAAATGTAATCAATGTGAGTGGACCAAGACATGATATCCATAAAAATGACATCGACATACTTATACTGAGGTACTCTACACACAATGTGGGTATTCATAGAGTAATGAAAAAGAGAGGGAGAAGATTTTTTACAGAACGACTAAGGACCGTTTCACCAAAGTTAATGTTCATTTGCCAGGGATTGCACCAGGTGCAAAACCTAGCAAAAGACTTTTGGATGTGGTAATGATTATCACAAGAGTAAATAATTTCATATACAACACAATCATCAGCATAAAGACGAATGTTAGAAGAGATTTTAACAGGCAAATCATTTATCTAAATTTAAAAAAGCAGTGGCCGAAGAACGGAGCCTTGGGGCACTCCAAATGTCACATCAATAGCAGTAGAGTCGGTCGAGCTATAAGAGACACACTGAGAAAAAAGTGAAAGAAAGCTCGAAATCACTTAACTAGTTGAGCATTATTTAGTACAGCACTAAGTTTAACAAGGAGTTTATAATGTAATTATGTGTGAAATGCTTTAGAGAGGTCTATAAGCATAGCATCAACCTGGCTGCCAACATCGAGATTGAGGGAAATGTCAAGCGTAAGCTCAACTAACTGCGTTGTCGCACTAAAACCGCGCCTAAATCCACGCTGTATGTTAGCAGATTATGTGATTCCAGGAAATGCGCTGTGTTTATGAATGATATGCTCTAAGATCTTGCATGACTGTAATGTTATTGAAATTGGTTTGTAGTTAGATAAAGACTGCATGTCACCGGATTTATAAATAGGAAGCTCTTTAGAGAACCTCCATGAGAAAGAACAGCGGAAGATGATACAAATTTGTTGTATATGAATAGCTCGCCGTCTTGATGGGTAGATCTAATTTACTGGCGCTCGAGCGGGCCGTCATTAACGCTGCGCTGTCTGTGCAGGGAAATTCTCGCAACCTACTTTGCGCATTTACCTCGACATGCTGTCAGCGTGAGGAATTTTCAAAAAGACATGTATGGTTGAATGAATGCTCGCGTACTCAAATGAAATGCCTTGTTGGCGGGGCATGCATGAGCAATGCGTGCGCTGCAGTTTTGGTAAGGCGAAAGTAACAGTATTTATCAGGCTCCTGGCAACCAATTTACATGTATGAAACCGAAAAAGTTTTCAGAGCAGGAAACTTGCGATAAGCTTAGTCGCTGAGCTTGACGCAAAATAATGTGAAAGGCCACAAGTCTGAAGACTAGTCCATAGAAAAGTGTTTTGAAATTTTTATAGCTGGTATATAGACAGTACTTGGCAAAAATTGTAAGGCCATAGGTATATTAAGTGCCTATAGGGTGGTCTATATGAATTGCCTATAGTTAGCCTGGAGCGGAAGCTACGAAACCTGCAAGGCCATAAGTCCATAGATAGTCTATGGAAATAATCTATAGCCAGTCTATCAGTCTAGCCAGTCTATATATGCATTTTATGCACAGTAGTGTACAAAAAGTGGGAATTGCCATCTCTAACGGCAACCTATAGAGAGTCTATAGACTGTCTATAGACTAGTCCATGGAATAGTCAACAGAAAGTTTGTCGACTTTATATACACATGGATATCAACTTTAGATTGTCTTTCAATAGAAATTGTAAACGAAGGGTTGAATTCGCGAATCACAGTTTTCGTGCTGTGTAATTCATCACTCTCTTTAAAACGCGACAGTATAAAGATGACGTCCCTAAGGCGGGTAGATCATCGACATTAGCTTGCTTGAATGATCGGATAAATGCATGTGGACTGTAACAGAAAACAAGAAGTCACAAACTAACTGTCGCGAAAAAGATGCACTAAACCAAGCGTGCCCGCACATACAGGTCGAAAGAGGTTTTTTCCACACATACGTTCAATGGTAGACAACCAGAGAAAGTTAGTAACTGTTCTGTGGAAATGTTCTGAACAAGCCCTGGCACAGTAACGAATCTGTAGTATTTAGTGTATATTTGTTGTCAGCAAAAGGTTACAGGCCATTCCCTTAAAAATATAGATATGCGGTGCCGAACAAAAGTATAAGCCAAACGCTGTAATTGCTGGTACCCGTTCTCACAAGTGATGTACACTGAGATTCCATGCCTCTAAACGAAGACCTCAAAATTTGGGTGGCCTGCATCTCCATTCAGTACGAGCATGAATCGTTGTAAAATCCCTCAAACCAAACCAAACCCCCAAGCTTTTAGATCAATTTATCTGGGCATCAGAAGACCATTCGAATTTGTCCAGTAAATGATAGGACTTTGTGGATGTTGGGTCTATCGGCAGAAAAAAACGCAAGGCTATCTGCGTGGGCCATTACGTTGAATTCATAGCTCAATATACCTAAACCCTGGATGTCACTACACTGAAATATGCTAATGCACAGAGGACCCAGTTTATGTGCCAATACAAGAGGCGACAGCGGATATGCTTGTTTTACAGAAGAACGTATCGGCATAGGTTTTCAAACAGCACTATGAACAATGCTGGGAGTGGACCTGGCGATTCTACAGCTGTGGGGAATACTGATCCTGCAGCGTGCGATTCCGTGAGCAGTAATCATGATTGACTAACACCTGCTCAAAATCTGTGTACTGCGCAGAGCTGGCATGCGTGCCACCTTTGTGTTTAGCAGGTCGACTTCACGAGTGCGGAGGAGGTTTTCAATTAAGTTTTCTTGCACCTGTAATGACAACGAATGAGTGCGTCTACTTCGTCTTCATTGGTTTCCTTATGGCTCTCGGTTTCTCCTCGTGATTACTGGATGGCGCTCACGTCGTCTTGTTTCCTTCAATGTTAGCGTGAAGCCTGCTAGTGTGGTAGCCCGAATAAAAATTTTAGAAAAGCCGGACGAATCCAGCATTTAGAAGCTAAAGGGTCGTTTTAGTGGATATCAGTGTCTAAATGCAGATAGGTAAGCGGAGGAAGAAAAGCCGTGACTATCAAGTTTGTCGTCAGGATGCGCAGCTTCCACAAATGTATATGACTCCCGCTTATTTTACTTTTGATAAGGCGACTGGTCGCTCACATCTGCGATGATCACTCCAACGTACACCGCAAGGAAAAGGCTTAACCTTACTGCTTGTATATATCGCCAGCTATCGCTTTTTGCTTGGCCTTCAAGACGAATCTGTAAGTCTGTATTTGAAATACATTCATCAATATGAAAATTCTACTTAAACTTCTATTTATTTATATGCAAACGTTCTTTTTTCTTGTTTCCAGCTCCAAAAAATTACTACCTGTGCCCTTAACCTGACACAATTGATCACTGCTCCTTGCATTCGGTGGAAACTCACTTTTATTAGATTCCGCAGAGAGCACCCAAGAAAGACGCCAACATCATCCCATATTGGTTTTCTTTGTGTTGAAAATGCTATGATATGCGTTCAAATGCTGTTAATGCTGTCCGGTGACGTGGAGTGTAACCCTGGGCCGAATCACGTCGAAGAAATGCTTAAAGAACTGTTGAAAGGCCAGAAAGATCTCATAAAAGATGTGAGCCAAATTAAGGCAAACCAACACACGTTTCAGGAGGAACTAGGTACTGTCAAACTAGAAATCAAGGAGCTGCGAAATACCCTAATGAGCTTGCAGGAAAGTAGAGCAGAACTTCAAGAAATGGCGCAGGAGATGAAATTAACGATTCAGCAGCAGCAACAAAAACTTATTGACTTGGAGGACCGACAACGCCGAAATAATTTAGTCGTATTTGGAATCACGGAAAACGCGAGCGAGACTACAGATGAACTTAAACAAAGAGTTCTGTGTGATGTTTTCGAAAAGCGACTCGGTGTGAAGGTTAGCTCTGTAGAAAAAATCCACAGACTCGGCAAGAAAACCAGGAACAGAGCACGAGCAGTGATAATAAAATTTTTTGACTATAACGAAAAGATGGCAGTACTAAAGAATTGCAAGAAGCTAAAGGGAACAAAAATTTCTGTATCGAATGATTACTCACAAGCAACGTCGCAAAAACGCAGAAACTTGTGGGCGAGCACAAAAATTGAAAGGGAAAGAGGGGTAAAGGTACGGCTCGTGCACGATAGGGTTTTTATTGATAACGAGGCGTTTGCATGGAACAATGAGAGAGGGTGCAGAGTGAAACTTGACCGGCAGCATGCAAGTGAAGACGAGTCTGCTTGACGTTACAAAGCAGATACAGATAATTTTATCCTGATCAATGTAAATGCGCGAAGCCTAGCAAATAAAACAGTTGAGCTTGAGCACCTTCTGATGCAGCACAATCCCCATGTTGTCGTTGTCACGGAGACTTGGTTGCGCACCGAAATTGCTGATTCTGAAATAGTTCCCCCTGGTTATGGGATTATCCGCAAAGATCGTGACACGCGGGGCGGTGGTGTGGCTATCATCTTTAAAGAAGGATTTGACGTCGTACGATTGAAAGAGTGTCCTGAAACCGAAAGTATTTGGTGCAAGCTTAAACTCAATGGAACTTGCTGTGTACTTGGGGCAGTATATAGACCCCCAAATGCCCCTCTAACATATTTGAAATCAATCCAAGACTACCTGTGCCGTAATGTACCTGCCAGCGCGCGCTTGATAATTGCGGGAGACTTTAATCTCCGGGTATACAATGGCTCAGTCTCGAAAGTGCTTCTTCCGACGTTGCAAACTGTGACATCCTGTTGGACATCGCATTTAGTCAAAACTTAACACAAGTTGTGAAGGAGATAACTAGAAGTGGACCGACGACAGAAACATTACTAGACTTGGTGTTCGTAAATGAAAAAATACATGAATATGAGGTGAATATTGAAGAAGGACTTTCAGACCACAAGCTTGTTATACTTTGCGTAAAAAACGGTCTACCATGTAAAAATAAGAAAAGGAAACAAATCCTCATTAGAGATTTCAACAAGGCCGACGACGTCAGCATTTTAGACTACTTAGAGAAGCAGCTGTACTCTTTCGACGGATCGGATGACGTTGATATGTTGTGGACGGAATTTAAAAGAATAATCAAGTATTGTGTAGAAAATTTTGTGCCTCAACGAAAAAAAACAGTCAGAAAGCGTAACCCATGGGTTAATCGGGAAATAATTCAGTTAAAACGCAAATTGAAACGCATGAAAAGAAACAACCTAAGACAACATCATGACATTTCACAAGTATCATCTCTGCTTAAGCGCAAATTAATCTCAGCAAAAGAAAAATATTTTTCTGAGACCTTACCTTCTTTTATGAAGTCCTCACCACAGCGTTTCTGGCGTCATATCGCTCCGATGAAAGACAGCATTCAGTACCTAGATTCCGGAGGCTACATTATAACCGACCCCACAGAAATTGCTGAAAAATGTAACGAGTTCTTCCACTCTGTATTCGTGCCTCCCGAAGTTCAAAGCGCAGAGCTCTGCGCAGAAACCATCCACGAACAGGAAGGCATGCCGGATATCACTATATCTGAGCAAGGAATATTATCGCTTTTGCTAAACGTTGACACAAAAAAGTCTGTTGGCCCTGACAACATCCCGAATGAGTTTCTAAAACGTTATGCAGAATGGGTGTCTAAATACTTAAACATTATTTTCAGCTTGTCCCTGGATAAGCGAAAATTGCCCTCCGACTGGTTAAGAGCGAAAGTTATACCTGTCCACAAAACCGGAAACAAACATTGTGTTGAAAACTACAGGCCAATTTCAATCACGTCCGCATGCTGCAAAATACTTGAACACATAATATCAGCAAGTTTATTTGATTACCTTGAGGGCCAAGATCTGCTTAATCCTAATCAACACGGCTTTAGACGGAAATTGTCAACGATCACTCAGCTCGTAGAAACAGTCCACGAGTTAGCAAAAGCAATCAACGATAAACATCAGGTAGATGCAATTTGTCTTGATATGTCGAAAGCATTCGATCGGGTCCCACACATAGAACTTATAAGGAAACTAAAGAATTTTGGAATTAATAGTACTATTGTCGCTTGGATTAAATCGTACCTTAAAAATAGAACGCAGTATGTGGAAATCAACAATGCGGAATCCGGCATTCTGAGTGTTTCATCAGGTGTTCCCCCGGGCTCCGTGCTCGGTCCCGTCTTATTTCTGTGTTATATCAACGATATTGCAGAAACAGTTTCCTCAGGTGTTAAGGTTCGGTTATTCGCAGACGATTGCCTGCTTTACTCACATATAACATCCAAAGAAGATCAAATTACCTTAAGCTCGGCATTAAGTAGTATCCATGACTGGTGCTCAAAATGGAAAATGAAAATAAATCACAGCAAAACGTCATTTATAAGAATAACAAACAAAATAAAAGACATTCTTCCTTTTGAATACGAAATTGAAGGACACAAATTACAGAAAGTAAGCTACTTCAAGTATCTAGGCATAACAATCAGTGAAAATTTAAATTGGGATAGGCACATTCATAGCTTATGTAGTGCAGCCGAGAGAAAAATGTGGACTTTACGCCGGAAACTAGGGAAGGCAACCACGAAAGCGAAACTAACCGCCTATTTGACACTTGTTAGACCAACTTTGGAATATGGCTGTATCGTGTGGGACCCCTACACAAAAAACCAGATAGCAAGGATTGAAAAAGTCCAAAGAAGGGCAGCTAGATTTATTCTGTCTAGATATATGTCCACGGACTCAGTCTCGGGGATGTTGTCAGAACTTAAATTACCCCAACTGCTAGAGCGGCGAAGAGTTGCTAGACTTAAGTTCCTCTATCTTTTGCGGGGTAACTTCTTTAACATAAACACCGAACTGTACATAACGAAGCGCTCGGCCCGAACATTAAGAAACAGCCACAACGAACAACTTACAACTCTTCAAGCTGGGATCAACAAATTCAAATATTCATTCTTCCCACGAACAATTGAACAATGGAACTCGTTGCCACAGCACATAACGCAAACAGACTCTGTCAGTTCGTTTGAAAAATCAATACACCTTTACTTTGACCTACCAAATTAACCACGACAGCTCGTTTATAGCGAATTTCACCTACTTGGAAATATGAATGTTGCTGTATGTGCTTCTACTACCGCACTTGTACTTTGTTGTTAACCGCAGGTTTGTGCGCAATTAATTTATTTTGTATTTGCATGTCTGCAAGGTTGTGATTGCCAATGCATTTACTGCATTGCAACAAATATTTTCCACCCTGTAACGGCCCAACAATGGGCTAACAGTATTAATAAATGAATGAAATGAAATAAAAATGAATGAATTGTTTAAATATCCCCGGTAATATGCCTTACGATATAGTTATTATTCTCTGTTTGCATAGCCCCTTGCAGAGTCGAGTGTATGACTTGCATGCTCAAACCCTAAGGTATATAGACATATTGTGCCGGCTGTCTGCAGTCTCTGAACTGAGTGTGTAACCTGCTTCAGGTGCAGCTTACACAGCTGTCCTTGCTGTATTAAAGAGTATGTTTCGGTATTTTTTGTGCAAGATCCGTTTCTTAAATTTCTCTTCATGTTGTTTGCATTTATGGTCTTACATAAATAATAGGTTCCGAAAGAAGCAAGCCCCATGGTTCAGCAGTCGAAACACCTGGATTACAGTCCGAAACTATACCCTTGAACCTCGCCACGGATAGGCTTTCATTTCTCTAAATGAATTGCTCTTGACAGCACTATATTTTGCAACAAAATTGCGACATGATTGCCCGTGAAGGATCTTTACAACGGCAATCACCATCAACAGTATTGTAATGATGAACAATAATGAACATCTTATCAGTTTGAGCGTAGCTTCAAAACCCCCAAAAAGCTGTTAGGTGAACTGATTGTTCTTTCTGATAAACAAATGCAGCACAGGTACAGAAAAAAATATTAACAACGAAATGAAACTGAAAGAACATGCCAGACTGGTTAGCCTACAATCAATGGTCCATATGGCGTTATTTGGACGAACTCAGTTCGCTTTGTCAGATTATTTCTATGTTACAACGTTCAACACAAAGAAAATGACAAAAAACAACGGTTTTGGAAAGAAAACACACGAACAACGTGGTTGTGAAAACAACGATTATTTAAGAGGAAGCTTTAGCTCGGTCCTAACTCCGACGCGTCCTATTGAAATACATGTTATACGCAAAAACGCTTTTCTGAGATAACCCCTGGAACGATATGAATGAAATTTATTGCATTTGAGAGAGAAAGATACATTCTAGCGGCTGTTCAAGCGAAATTCCGATTTAAAGCCTGAATTCTGTCGAACATTTTTCAAAAATTCGAAAGTTCGAAAAAAATAGGCGCATGAAGTTTATAAACTAATAGCTCGAATAGATAGATAAGAATAGATATCGCGGTTCTGTAAGCTGCATCCATTAGATCATGCAAAGCAGACAAATTCGGTATGCCAATTTAGATCTTACGTGAAATTACGTTGTGCTGAAGGGTTGTGCAAAAGCTGTATTTCTAATGTACTTATCTTTTTTAGATTCATGTGTAACAAAATGATTTTGTCCGCTTTACATGTACTACTAGATGCGATTCACAGAACTGTGATAACATTTTTCATTCCTGAGTTACTGAGTTCTAAACTTGACAGTTTTGTTTTCTGAAAATTTACGATTTTGCACAATTTTTAGTAAACGTTGACGGCCGAAATAAAAAATTGGAAACCAACAGTCCCTAGATAGTGAATTTTCCTTTCAAATGCAACAGACCTCGTAAATTTGGTGCAGTGGTTGCCGGAGAAAAACGAATTCCGCTTTTACATGTATTTGGATAGAATCACCCGAGCTAAAGCTTGCTCTTAACCTGCAATTACAAAGTGCGAACGTAAACAGAAACCCACCTTTATAATTAACTCGCGCAGTGAAGCTATACTCTGGTACCGGGTAGCAGTGCTTCCTCCAACGTCTACTGTAGTGATAAACTGAGGTGGCCTTAACAACACAGCTGGCGCCCACACGTTTGCACCGCGTCGTATTGATTGCGCTGATCGAGCTAATACAGGGTGTCTCAACTATCATGCATCAATATTTAAAAATATGTAAATGCCACCCAGCTGGACAGAACCAAGGTAATTTAGCCATCGCTTGGAGATACTCAGATCATTCTTTCCATCCCGCTTAATTGCATAATTAGTCATAATCAAATATTCAACTACCCAAGTATTATAATTCGACTAAAATTGTCGCTGAGATCAATTGTACAGCCACAACAAAATCTCCTGGTACAGGTTTCTGCTGTTTAGTACGTGCTAAATAAATGCGTTTTTCCGAGTGTCAAAGAAGCGCGCCAAAGATTTGGAGGACGCTCAAGCTTCGCCTTAAAGAGTAGAACGCGATAGCATTCCAAGATCCCTATCTGCTTCTCACGCTTTCCGGCAACTGCAGCGTATGTCACCGTAAGGTTGACCGAGAAACGCTGGCTGAGAACGGTATACTCGAAGGCGGGCTTTGTGGTAGAAACGCGGCCTCTTGAGTGGGGCGCAATGCGGGGAAGCGAGACGCACCTGGAGGTGTTGCAAGGAACCGAGCGCGCCCCTCCGTGCCCTCCAAGATATTCGCGTGCCGGCGCACGCAAATGGCGGACGCTGTGGCCAGTTTATGTATGGTAGAAACGCTGGAAAAGGGCTTGTTCGTGTTTTCGCGTAACTGAATTATGTTTTCTCGTCTATTCAAATTGCAGTCCGACGCTATCATGATTGTAGGTTGTGGCGAAGTCGTGCTTTACAATTGTTCTACGTATTTTAGCTTGAGAAATTCAATTAGGCCAGTAACTTTTTTGTGCCACATGGAGTGCCTGGTTATGTGTGGTTCGAAATTTCTTAGCCGAAACCACGTCCGACGCTCGACTCCGACGGGGGACGCGGGATGTTCTATGACATGGCGCCCTTAACGCTATCGCGTTGCGGAAAGTGCCTCGAGAGGCCAATAGTGTGGCAATTTCGCCTAAATTCCCTGGATTCTTTAATCCTCAAAAAAAGACTTTAATGTAGCACGTCTTGGGCAACAAAAAGCTGTATCGGGAGTTTTTGATGTTGCTGTAGAATTTTCACTTTTTCTTCAATTATAATATTTGAGGAGTTGTATGTTTGATTAAGACTAGTTATGAAATTAGGTGGCATGCAAAACATATTCTGAGTATCTTCAAGCGACGGAAAACAACATTACATTACCTTGGTTCGGTCCAGCTATGTGGCAATTGCACACTTTTAAATCTTGGTGCATGATAGTTGAGACATTCTGTGTACATGTACGCCGCAGTAAGGCGCGCAGGCCAGTGAGACGTAACTGAGTAAGCCTAGCTAACTTCACCTTACTCCTTCATGCAAGAAGCTGTCGCTTCATGCCAGCCAATCCATTCCAATCTTCCAGCCGCTTCATGTAAGAAGTGGCTGGAAGATTGGAATGGGCGCGTCGCCCTTTAATCCCAAAATTACGAAATAAACAAACATAAAGTAGCATTAGGGTGATATTAGCGGGGGCAAGAGTAAGCGAGACCGTGTGGAAGCGGCCGGCCGTGCGGGGTGTCGCTGCTCCCGTGTGGCAGTTTTATCCCTACAAGTGTCTCTCTCATCTTTGAAATGCCTTGAACTTTAAGTAATCAAAAAACTCTCAGCGCAGGAATGTTCGTTTTTATTGCTTCATTTTTCTACAGAAGTCACGTGATGAATTGTGGTAATTATCATAATGAGCCTATTTTATGTCCACTGCAGGACAGAGGCCTCTCCCTCCGATCTCCAATTACCCCGGTACTGCGCCAACTGATTCCCACTTGCGCCCACGAATTTCCTAATTTCATCACCTCACCTAGTTTTCTGCAGTTCTAGGTTGCGCTTGCTGTATATCTTGGCACCCATTCTGTAACTCTGGAGGTCCGCTTGTTATCTATCATCCACATTACGGTGCCTGCCGAGCTTAATTTTTTTCTCTTAATGTCAGTTAGAATACCGGCATTCCCCGTTTGCTCTCTGATCGACACCGCTCTCTTTCTGTTTCTTAACATTAGGCGAAAAATTCTCCGTTCCATCGATCTTTTCGCGGTCCTTAACGCGTTCTCGAACTTCTTTGTCAACCTCCAACCTTCTGATCCATATGTTAGCACCAGTATAATGCATTGAGTGTACACCTTTCTTTTCAATGATAGTGGTAAGCTTCCAGTTGGGATCTAGCAATGTCTGCCGTATGCACTCCGAAACGCTTTTATTATCTAAATTCCTTCTCGTGATAACGGACCCCAGTGATTAATTGTCCTAAGTAAACGTTCTCCTTCACAAACTCTAGAGGTTGAGTGGCGACCTTGAACTCTTGTTCCCTTCTCAGGCTACTGAGCATTAACGTCACTCTTAACTTTCTCTGTTAAGAGGAAGCTTTAGCTCGGGTGCTCCTATCTAAATACACGTAAAATGAGAACTCGTTTTTCTCGGGAACCAGTGCACTAAATTTGACGACGCTTGCTGCATTTAAAAGAAATGGATAAGATCTAGCGACTGTTGGTTTCAAATTTTCGACTTAGGTCGTCCATTGTTTATTAAAAATTGGCAAATATTAAAATTTTCAGAAAACGAAGTTTACAATTCTGTATTTCAGCAAGTAAAAAATGATAGCATAATTCTGTGAACTGCATCTCATAGTACATGTAAAGCGGAAAAAATTGATATGTTATACTAAAATCTGAAAGAATTCAGCAATATGCAAATACAGCTTTTGCAGAACCATTGTACACAACGCAACAAATTTACGTAACATATAAATTGACACAAGATTTGTTCGCTTTGAGAGATCTAAAGGATGCCGTTTACACAATCGCGATATCTGTTCCTGATGCAAAGCTATGAATTTATAAACTTTGTGCTTCTATTTTTGGAACTTTCGAATTTTGAAAATTTTTGTAATGCAATTCAGACCACTAATCAACATTCTGCTTCCAACAGTCACTGTAAATTACCTTTTTCTCTCAAATGCGAAAAAATTCACCAAAGTCGGTCCAGGGGTTATCTCAATAAACCGTTTTTGCGTTTTATGTACTTGAATAGGCCACGTCGGAGTTGGGCCCGAGCTAACGCTTCCTCTTAAGGTGCTCAATATTTGTTGTAATTTGTTGCATGTGTTGCTAAACAGGACAATGCCATTTGCAAAGCGAAGGTTGCTGAAATATTAGCCGTTGATACTCACTGCTAAGCCTTCCCTGTTTATTAGCTTCAATACTTGTTCCAAGCATACAGCGAATAGCATTGGAGAGACTGTCTCCTTGTCTGATCCCTTTCATCATAGACATCTTTCTACTTTTTTTTGTGGAGAAAAAAGGAAGCTGTGGAATCCTTGTAGATATTTTCCAAGATATTCACGTGTGCCTCCCGTGCTCCGTCATTACATAATGCCTCTATGACTGCTGGCATCTCTAGTGAATCGAATGCCTTTTCATAATCTACGTAAGCCATATAGAGAGGTTCATTGCACTCTACAGATTTCTGGAATACTTGGCTTAAGACATGGATGTGATACGTTGTAGATTATCCCTTCTTGAATTGAGTCTGATCCCGCGGTTGACTGGAGTGAAGTGTTACCCTTATTCCATTGGAAATTATTTTGGTGAATAGTTTATACAATACTGAAAATAAGCTAATGGGTCTGTAGTTTTTGAATTCATTAACGTCACCCTTTTTGTGGAATAGCATAATGTTGGCATTCTTCCATTTTTTGGAACAATTCAAGTGGTGGGATATTTCTTATAAAGTGCCGCAAGATTTTCGAACATGACATATCCTTCATATGTGGTTAAGTCGAGTCTTGTTTCATCTTTTCCTACCACTTTTCTCCCGTTCGAGTGTTGCAAGGCCCTTCTAATTGCACCGCTACTTATAGAAGGAGCCTCTGTATCCTGTCCATTACTACTTTGTGTGGAGGTAGCATGCCTGCTCTGGGTACTGTGCAGCTAGGTCAGTATAGAATTCATCAGCTGCTTTGTCTATATCTTCTAAATTGCTGATAATATTACCCTGCATATCTTTATGTGCATACATCTTGGCTGGTCATATGCCAAGTTTTCTTCTCACTGATTTCATGCTGTGTCCATTTTTCACTGCGACGTCAGTCTTCATCACGTTATTATTTTGAACATTTCTTGCTTTTTCCTTGTTGATGAGTTTTGACAGTCCCGCGAATCTGATCTCTTGAGTTGCACACTTTCATTCTTTGTCGTTTCTATTTTAGGTCCTTAGTTACTTAAGAGAGCTTACCTGCTGGTTTTCGTGGTGCCTTACCTCCCACTTTAATTGCTTTTTCTGAAGTCAGCCTAGTTATTGTTTCATTCATTACCTTTATGGCTTATTCATCTCTAGAATCTAAAACTGCAAGTTCGTTTGCAAGCACCAGCCTGAATAGTTCTGCTTTTACCCTTGCTGCGTCTAGGTTCACCTGTTTCTTCTTGGCTAATTTTACTCTTTCTCTCTTCTTGTTTAGGTGAACCCTAGACCTCACTAACTTGTGATCACTGCGTGTTATTCTATCTAATACTTGCACATTCTGCACTGTGCTCGAATCGGCAGAAGGTATGAAATCTATTTTATTTCTTGTTTCTCCATTAGGGCTTTCCCAGGTCTACTTCGTCTTGCTGCGTTTCATGATGAAGATATTCATTATCCGGAGCGTATTCTTTCCCGCGAATTCTGCCTACATCTCTCCTCTCCTGTTCCTAGAATCGATGTCGTAATTGCCAATAGCTTGTTCACTAGCTTGCTTTTTCCACAGTTCTGCATTGCGGTGGCCCATGATTACAGTATACTGAGTTTGCCCTTTTCTCATCACTAATTTGTTCATAGCTAGAGGTTATCATGCTGTCTGTACCTGAGCAGAGAACGGGTTGCTTTACTGATTGACGTAGACGCAATTGACGGCTATACACTTGGCCCTACTAGTTTCCAGTGCATACATGTTGTTCGGAAAGTTGGTTTACTCAACGGCAATAGTGGCACGTTTCGCAATCCTAGCATTATCATCATAGTTTAAAGCATATGCGAGAAAGGAAAGTTGAAGAAAGCTAGATCTATAGGATAAGATCATAAACGTTGACTAATTGCAAAGCGTGAGCTTCAATCTCTAAGCGGAATGTATTTTTTCTTGGCTTTTTCAATCAAACAGGTTAGACCACGAAGTCAGAAAACGCTATGTGGCATCAGCTGCTCATCAATGAGACTTAACACAAAACACACTTGTATTCAATAAGCATTGCACAAGGCGTTATACAATCGCGGCAGCCACAAAATATTGTGCCAGAAAAATGTAGCGAATCATCGTGCTTATTAACGTGAGACCAAGATCATTGTCCTAAAGAAAAATAAACCTGCATGTAATGAATTATGAAGCTAAACAATTATAACTCTGTTGATATGGGCCCACAACTCTGATGTTGCCAACAAAGCTTCAAAGCCAGTTGGAATTCCATATGTTCACAGAACTGCGCATAATCTGAAGAAGATAGCAACCAAGCATGGTGTCCCACTCGTTTTCTCGGCTCCCTGCAAGCTGACTCGCCTTTGCGCCCGCATTGGAAGACTTCACGCTAGAAAGAAGCAAGGGGGCTGCGGCGTGAAACACAAGAACCCCTATGTAGATTGCCAAGTTGGCGTCGTTTATCAGATTCCCCTGACATGCGGCAAAACCTACATAGGTCAGACGGGCCGATGTTTGAACGTGCGAATCCGAGAACACGAAAGATCAATTATAAACCTGGAGCAGCGTCATTTACCCATGCACTGCTTAGAATATAAATGCAGGCCTCTGCTCAACCAAGTTAAGATCCTGCGCAAGTGCAGTAACGAAAAAGCACGTGAACTTCTTGAGTCATATTATATAAAAAAGAAGGGAGAAGCATGCATCAGTGACACATCAGTCATACTTTACAATAGGGAGGCACGTTTCCTTGATAGTATGTTTAGGTGAGCCACGCCTTTGGTTTTTTCTGATTTTGGGTTGTTCTTCTGTTATGCTGCTGATACGCTGATGCGCCTGTGCTGGTAAGGTCTGATATATAAGTGTTTTTTCTGGAATAAACCTCAGTTGTTAGTTTGCGTCTGTCCTGTCTTCTTACTTGTGATTGTCTAGAAAGCGCAACCAATGTTTCCTATTATCTAAAATGATGTCGGAAAAATATAGGTTTGTGATCCCCATTAAAAGAGAGTTAAGGCGAGGGATAATTGGCATTTAGAGCTTGCGAATATACATTGGAGAGAAGTATTCTAAGAGAATGTCGGAATCTTGTTGGGTCATGAAAACAAGGCACATCCGCATGATCAGCTTCCGAATATTGGTAGACTGCTCATACATAAAAGCAGCCAACAGAAAACGCGCCGACACACAGCTCGTATATATTCTGTTTTATTGAAAGGGTGAAAGTTCCAAACCTAGATTTCGCTTGATCTTTATATGGATAGCTACAGAAATGATACTTTGTCATAGAAATAAACACGTATAACAGCACATTATGTATAATTTATATTCAAGCCCTGGTTACCACAGCGCAAATAATCGAGCCGCGAATAGCGTAGAAACGACAACTGACTGCTGAATTTCGTTTATACGCTTTTCATTTGCTCTCATTTGCCTACATGGTGCAACTAAGGCACTATGCCACTCTAAAAAGCAAGTTGTTGAATCAAATTTGAGCGTTTTAAATTTTTCCAACTCACCTGTCGATGCTCATGGCGGCCATGGTGAACGCTGAGCAGGCCACTGTCAGATTGGCCACAAAGTTGCTGAACACGCAGTATGGTTCACCGAAGGTCCAGTGACTCTCCAGCATGTAGACGAAGTTGAAAGCAGCATTGAAAACGGCTGTCATGAAGTCCGCCACGGAGAGATTTACCAAGAACAGGTTCGTGACAGTCCGCATGCGCCGGTGAGACACCACGCTCCACACAACCAGCGAATTTCCGCAGACGGCCACAAGCACGAGGGAGCCGAAGAGTAGCGCGTACGCGAGTTGCGTCCCTGCCGACAGCACCCACTGTCGCTCGCGTTCCACCGTCTGGCCGGCGGTCAAGTTGGCGGGCAGGAAACCAACGAGAGCGGACAGGTTGTCCCCCAGCTCGAGCGTCAGTGAAGAGTTGTCGAACTGGTCGATGACGTCTTTTAAAAGAGAAACCTGCATAGCTGGACGATTAACGTAGCTGATAGGGACACAGTTGCGGTAGACACGACCTCAGCGCTAATAGTGCCTCGTGTGACTATCCTTGTGTTATCCCAGAAATATTTCGAATAGCCAAACAAGCCACCAGGGCTGAGATTTCAATGGACGCTGTCGCTGTGATGCACAGTGAGATTCTTCTCTCCACACTTGGCTTCATTAGGGTGAAAATCTTGCCTTTGTACTAGGATACTAGCCTCGGCTTCTTTCCACGCGCTGTTTGCAAAATGTACAGAAGAGTTTTTGGAAACCTTTCGTCTGCGAGTATCTGCCTTAACACAGTTTATGCCTGTATGCAAAAAAGAATCGTACAGCTAGCGAAAAGTATTGCTGGAGCATGTATCCATGACTCAGGTTAAATAGATTGCAAAGTCAACGCATCACGGCACTTTGTTCTTCAGGCAGTACTGCGGCGGTACTACGCGCTTCCTGAACAAAACTAACCTGGTAATTATTCGAGGCCAGTCATCCTAGCACCGCTACAAATGGAGGTAAATTGTCAACAGCTCGTAATCCAGCAGTGCAGCAATGCCCAAACAAAAAGGTGGGTGGTCAATAAAACCAATTTTGACACTCCTAAGTCTCAAAGAAAATCCTTCAAAATATGCTTCACTATTTACAATAAATGTTCCAATTCCTAACGAACCAAGTCTCTTCCTGAAACAAGAGAAACTTCTGTGCACCTTTAACTGTTTCCACGATACAAAAGAGTTAGAATTAGGGTGTAGAAATAGCGCGCCTACAAACACTGTCGGTGTTGCCTTTGCTCTCCCTAGAGTAAGTACTTTGAAACAAAAGACAAGCCTTGCATCAATGTGCGGGAAAGAACAAAATGCTGCGAACTTCTGGCGAGGGTGCAACCTATTTTTAAATAAAGCCGTGAAGCTGTTTCCTTGATTCAACTTGGTAATATATCTTTCTTCACTAAATTACAGCATCTGAAAAGGGTAAAATATGCGCTTAAAAACAAATTTATATTCTCTATGACAGAAAGTTAAGGGAGCTCAGTACGATATTCATCGAAACAGACGTCTGGTGAAAAACACCATTTCTGGGCTACTGCATCGCACAGCAATACACGTGCTGCACTTTCACTGTCTGTTGTCGCCGCAAATTGTGCCAAAGAACTCGTTGCCTCCTCGCAAAGTTCTAGCACAGACTTGCAGGACTCACGTGGTTGCTCTCTTCGAAGAAGTCCAAAGCTGTGCTGTCTCGGACAAGTGAGATCGCAAATTCCTAATCGCAAAGCAAGCTTCTCTTCCGAGATAGTGCAGTTCAGGTCAGCCAGCAATCACTTCACAACAATACACGGCGTCGTTCTTCCTTTCCCTTGAACCGCTCGCACTCAGTCACTGCAAGACGTCCGACCGCTTCGGTGCGCAGTCGCTGAATACTAGCAGCTGCCAGAGGAGCGGAGACGCCAGCGCTCGGGACGCAGGGTAAGAGCGCGTGGCGCGCTCTCTCTCTCTCCCTCCAGAAGCGCCTGCCCATCGTCGAGACGACTTCATAATGACGAAACGCTACGTAGCAGTTACGTCACGTGCGACCGCGTATTTCTCAGTGGCGGCTTTGGCGCCAGCGTGCTGGCGAAAGAGTGATAGGAACGCGCTCGGAAGAAAGGGAAGCCAAAACGAAATCTCTCCCGCGTCTCCATCCCTTCGAGGAAAGGGCCCGCCGCTGCGCCGATACTTGTGGTGAAGTAGAGGCCTGCCTGGCCTCCGTCGCCAAGCATTCCCAGCTCGGTCAGGAGACGTAAGTTTACTGCGGTTGTTAAAAACCCAGCCTTCGGTTCCAATGAGGAATATAACACTATATGGGAATGATGCAAATGATGAAATATCCATTGCTAACAGCCATGACAATGCCATGACGAAAAGAAAGGACACCGAACAGTAAGAAAGAATCCGTACTGTACCATGACAAATTACAGTTGAACGACCGATTTGCATGATCAAAGTAAAGGAATGCCCGTATCAAACACAAATTAACTCTGCCTATGGGCTTCACTTGGCTGGGAAAACAAGATACAAGCCTCATTCAAATTAAAGTCACAACCAGTTAGATGACAGCAAGCGGTATCAATCAACTGCAAAGGCGATGAAACCAAGCTTCTACAATAATTTTAGGGCGTCTTCCCGCACAAATTGAGCATTATTGTAAATGCTAATAAGGTTGACAGATATCTTGCATTACACAGACGCATATATTTTTTTTTCTGTCCAGTCAGGTGTCATATAGGCTACTGGGACAATAAGACAAACATTACGTAATCGGCTGTTTGATAACAATTTAAAGATCAATGCAGGAATGATTACAACAGTGGCTCGTCGGTAATAGTAAGCTGTCTGTCTTCGACCATCATCATCAGCCTGGTTACGCCCACTGCAGGGCAAAGGCTTACTTCTCCAACTACCCCAGTCACGTACTAATTGTGGCCATGTTGTCCCTGCAAACTTCTTAATCTCACCCGCCCACCTAACTTTGGGCGGATGAGATGAATGAAATAAAAGATATCTTTTAAAAATATTACTGCCATTTTGAAATGAAGGTCGCAGTCGAGAATAATAACGAATATTGGTAAACAACACGTATCATTGGCGCTGCGGTTGTTCTGAGTCTTTCCAGTTTCCTATTTTTCCATTTGTTATTCTATATAATCAGCAATGTGAAGTGGTTATTAGGCAAAAGAAGGGTTGGAAAGATCAACAAAGCATGCGGTGCAACATGATGAGCGCAAATATAAAAATTTCTTCATGCTCTTAGACAGTCGAAAACATGTTTTCGCAATCACTCTAGAATCACCGAATTTGCGTAAGATTGGTCAGCATCACCAATACTAAGTCCCATCATAATACAATGTCCAGATTAGCGGGAATAGCTAAGTAGAATTCTACGAAATATGCACGAACTTCAGAATAGCATAATGACTAAATATATTGCAGGATCCCAGATACCTTATTGGTTTTGGAATGTTTAGTCTTGACGAAATACCAAAAGCAGATCTCTTACGTTTCAGGCATTTTCCCAACATATTTTAGAATTGCGTATTTCAGTCTTGTTTCATGGCTGCTTATTTTGTATGTATAGATCCTTATTATCAATTTCAGAATATGTTTGTTGCTCATGCCAAAAGTCATTTCTCTATCCTACCCAGCGCAGCTATTCATTTCTTATTCTAAACATTCAGACCCTTATCACTCCGTATTGCGCGTTTTATCATAATGTTGGATATCTTCAAGTGGGTACTTTCACAAGCTTATACGGCTTGCGGCACAGTGGCGCCGCCTGTTCAGATATTCTGGAAACCACGACAGGGAATACTGCAGTGGACGAGGACCACGTTGTGCGTATCGCAAAGAAGTTCTTCTTGAGGAGGTGTTGGTACGCGCCGTGACACTACTGCTGTTGCAGCAAATGTCACTGCATTCTGGTTTTGTTAATGATGAGATACAACAATCTGCATAAGAATTCTATTTTCAGCGTGAGTGATCGAATAATGGCGGAAAGAAAGTACCTAGGAGTCAGCACGACGTCACGCAGCTAGCACTCGCGTGCCAGTTATCCGTTAAGCTCTCGCCTTCGCTTTTATTCTGCCATGCCTGCAAAAGTCGGTCCAACACGTGAACCTCCGCGTAGTGGTGACGGCCATTTGTTTGGCTGCAAGTAAGTTTTACGCGATTCGTAGGCGTTTGGGCGCACTTTGTCAAGCGTTATCTGCATATGTTATACTGAAGAGTAGCACTGGGCAAGATAGGTTTGTTTACCTTGACAATAACTTCAAAGGAAGCTTGAGCTCGAGCCGAACTCCGATGCGGCTTTTTCAAATCCATGTAAATCACAGAAACGCTTGTATGAGATAACCACTGGTCCGATTATAATGAAGTTTGCTGAATTTTAGAAATAAACTTAAATTATAGTGACTGCTGGAAGCTAATCTTCAAATTAGGGCGTTATTGTTTTATAAGGGATTTTCAGAACTTCTCAAGTTTGAAAAAATTTTAAGCACAAAGTTCGCTAACTCGTAGCTCTGCACCAAGAATAGATATCGTAGTTCTGTCAACTGCATCCATTGGAGCATCCTGAGCGGACAAATTTGATATGTCAATTTATATCTTACGGCAATTGGTTACATTCTTTTATAAGGGTTTCCAAAAGTTCCACTCACGTAATATTGGTTTGTTTGACAGAATTGTACAATGTATCAATTCTGTCTGCCATATATGAATGTACTATTAGGTTTACTTTACGGAATCGCTTTTCATTGCAGAGTTGGAGTTGTAAACTTGATAGTGTTGTTTTCTGAATATTTCCAATACGTGCCAATTCTTAATAAACTATTTGTGAACTAAATCGAAAATTTGCATCGAACACCAGCTAGATTTAAAGCTTTTTTTTCAAACGCAACAGACCTCATCAAATTTCCTGTAGTGGTTGCAGAGTTAAGCAATTTCTCGTTTCCCATGTATTTAAATAGCAACCTCCGAGCTAAAGCTTCCTCTTCAAGTTAAACTGAACGGTTTTGAAAAACAACGTAAGAAGTGGCGTCCTACTGGTCGACTGTGGCTTGCCTGACAAGCCTGGGCTCTCGTGGATGCGCTACGAATTGCCTTCTTGGTGCGGTGTCATTTCTCAGTAGGTCCAGCTGTTCCGGACATCGCCGTGTAGTTCGTGTCGATGTCACCTCGGGCTGCATGACCTTTATATTTTTGAATCTCGCGTGATGTTGTAAGCTGCGTCGATAAAAAGAAAGCTCATTTTGGACATGCAGGGCTTCACGACCAAGCGGAGTTGGCTGGCGTTCTTCGTCATTTAAGATAAGAACAACACAGGCAACCCATTGCCTGAAGGTAAATATTCTTCGATTATTTCAGGAAGATACGATGGAAGTTAGACTAAACGTGGACACGCGCAATGGGCCACTCATATCACTGCTTCAACACATTACGTTATTAAACTGCTTTCTATATTTACTGGTGGTAATGGCCAAGAGCTTCGTAGCTGATGTTATACCAGTCAACAATAATTTGGAATGGTTATCGCCCGGGCACTATTCCTACGCATCAAAAATGGTTCCAGAGTACCGGCGCGCACGATTGCTATTGTACTACATGCAGATAATCGACGTACTCGACCACTCAGGAATAAATTACTACCATCCGCGTTCACACGCAGTAAACCAGCGCACTCACAAAAAAAAATACTGCGCATATGGAGCGGTAAACCGAGCCACATGAAGACACAAAGAAACTCACGGCAATACACTCACGTGGAATGATAATCGCCAATACAGCAATTTTATACTAAAATCCTGCAGCTAGTAAAATGGCCGAGCTACAAGTCCGCTTCGTTGTGAGCACATACGCATAAGTGCAACACAGCAAAGCAGCTGATAACAAGCGAGAGAGTAATTTTCAGTTTGCTGAGTGCACCACGACACAGCTCCCGTGCCGAACGTGCCAAGTGCGTGTTGTGGTTGAGGATGACCTCTCGCACCCAAGCCACGTCGCCAGTACGAATGCGTGACCCAGCACCAACGCATAATGGGCCTAGCGCGCACTACGAAATCAGACAGAATGTCATCCTAAACTACACACAGCCTGTTATCATGGCACACACACCTTAACGGCGGAGCGGTCAAATGCGCGACAGGAAGGTTCCTTCCTCTATGATGCGCGAGCACTGGTACGTGGTACTGGATTAGATTAGGTCGCTGACTCTAAAGCTCACTTAGCCTTATTAATGGCAGATGTCGCGGCAGCCTTCGCATGGATGGATGGATGTTATGAGCGTCCCCTTTGGAACGGGGCGGTGGGTTGCGCCATCAAGCTCTTGTTATTCTACTGCCTAATGTCCTACCTTAGTTAAAAAAAGAAAAAACAAGAGAAAAAATAAGCACGATAAATTCTCATAACCAAACTTTCTGACCCCCAATTGTGAACTTTGTTTTTATACGTCTGCGTTTTTTGTCATTTCCCTACTTTTCTTCCACCAGTCTTCCAATCGTCTCTTACTAATCTCTATTGCGGACATGTTTACTTTCCCCCTGCTCGTGCTGAACCCAAGGGCTTCAGGAAAACCAGTGGTGCCTAAATCGACCGGTGGGCAGATGTCTTCACATTCTAATGTGACATGCTCCGTCGTTTCCCCAGCTTTACCGCAGCAAGCACATGCTTCTTCTTCCGTCTTATATCGCTTTGTAGGTGCGTGTTCTAAGGCATCCTGATCTCGTTCGAAAAGTAATGGGCTCCCCTTTGAGTTACCATAAATTATTTCTTTCCTGACTTCGTTTCTTCCTCTGAAGTAGTCACTCTAGGCAGCTTTCTTTTCCATTGCCGCCACCCATGAGATTATTGCACCGTCTCTGACTTTTCACTTGACGTACTTTGTTGCTGTGTTTCTCACCCTACAGACCGCATACTTGCTGGTAATCTTCCTAGTTCTCTTCCTCCACTGTGAATCAATGTTTTTTTTTTCTGTACTAATACCTCAACACACTCCCAGCCCATTCACTTTCTTCCATGTTTCTCAGTCGTTCTTCATAATCAATTTTCCTGTGAGCTTCCCTCACATCAAAACTTGTCCAGCCCATATCCCCCTGCACAGCTTCATGTGTAGTCTTCCCGTTAGCGCCCAATGCGAGACGTCCCACTGACCTTCGGTTGCCATCGAGTCCTGCTTCTACCCCTGATTTCAAGCAAACAATCGCATGTCCAAAAGTGTGTCCTGGAACCATTACACCTTTCCACATACCCCGGGGCGCTTCGTACCTATTGTATCCTCACAGCGCTCTGTGCTTCAGTATGTTCCCATTTCGCTTCCCCTTTACTCTTGTTCTTTTTTCCTGTGTTTCCATATATTTATTGCCTTCGTTTATCCATATACCAAGATATTTTTATTATTTTGCCAGAGGTATTTCCTGGCCCTGTATTGCCACTGTCTGTTCACTATTTTCATTGAATACCATAACACGTGATTTTCTAACGCTAGATTTCAAACCTAAATACTCGGGTTTCTGTCCACAGATATCAGCCAGACGTTGCAAATCACTTTGCTTGTTAGCTAGCTACACAATGTCGTCCGCATAAAATAAACCTAGAAGCTGCCACTTCACTACTGTACCCACCTGTTTGCATGAGAGACTAAACCCCATATTACTTCCTTCTAGCGTGCCCTCCATCCTCCCCATGTACATCATAAACAGCAGTGGGAATAAAGGGCACCCCTGCCTCACTCCCTTGTTGATATCAACGCCCTTCTCGCTCCTCATCCCGTCTCATTCAACGCGAACGGCATTTTCTAAGTAAATCTCTCTCAGAAGCCATGACAATCGTCGCCTGAGCCTTTCCTTCCAGGATACCCCAAAAAATGTTGCGGTATACGTTGTCATACGCTCCTGATGTCTAAAAAGGTCACATATAATGGTCTGCTTTCTGCTCTTGATATTTCAATGCACTGAGTAAGAACAAATAAGTTATCTAAACGCCTACCTATTCGGAAGCCAGCCCGAAGTTCTCCCGAAATGCCATTATTCTCTGCCCATGCTTGAAGCCTCAATTTGGTTGCCTGCATGGCTAGCCTGTATATTACCGATGCAATGGTAACCAGGGTAACGAGTGAATTCTATCTATTTTTTGCAAGTACAAGTGCTTTATTTTTCTTCACAAAATCATGGTTATACAGATATCTGGACCGATAGTCAGGAAAGGCTAGTTTGCAGTCTAGTGACAAATTATAAAAGACAGGTCAGGCGCAGATTTTAACTGCACAGTATTCCGGAGGATGTCATGAGTTATAAAGACTATAACATTCTGAAGATACTGGTACATAATGAACTCAAGTAAGTTAGAGATTGTGGTTATCAAGAAAAAAATTGCTACACTGCTTGAAGTTCCGTGCGGTTTTAACTTCTAGGGGAAAAATATTCCAGATTTTTGTGCCACTGAATGGAATTAGCCTTTCGCCGCATACATTGTAACACTTTGGGAAGTTCAGGTTACCATTTAAAGCATGTCTAGCACTGCGAGTTGGAAATGAAAAGCCGTTTCGAGGAATAGGAAAGTTAGTGCGTAAAATATTATTAACTGAAATAGTGATCTTGTGAATAAATAGTGCAATAACGGATAACACATTTTGTAGTTGGAAAACACCATTAAATGTATCACTGGTATAATTTGAAGCGCTGATTATTTTCAGGGCCGTTTTCTGTAGTTCTTGTAAAGGTTGTAAGTATGTCATCTAAGTCACGCCCCATGATTCTAAACAATAACTAATATGGCTATGGCAAAACGCATAGTAAAGGGATTTGAGTACTTCAAGTGGAAAATATTGTTTTGCTTTAATTAGGGAGTAAGAACCGTACAGGACTTTCTTGCATACATTATGAATATATGCTTCCCAATGTAAATGCTGGTCATATATGACGCCCAGATATTTAAACGAATCAAATTCTTGGATGGGGCTTTTGTTTAACGTAATATTTATTTGACTGGTGTAAACATTGTTTATCCTCGATCGAAAAACTACATATTTTGTTTTATTGCTATCTTTCTCCCCCGGACCTTTAGAAATAAATAATTCGACTATGTTGCCGACTGTCTGGTATTCTATCTTTTAAGGTTTTCTCCACTGCTTTCACCAGAGCTTCCTTACTTTTTGGACATAGTTTATTAATCAGACTAATGGGAACCTGCTCTTGCCCTGTGGCTGTGCGCTTATGAATTTTTTCTTTGGTGTTCTTCCAGAGGAAATTCGTCAGTGCCAGCTCTGTTTCCACGTGTTTATCTTTCATGCTCTTTTAAAGCGAAAGCTTTACTAGCCGCGAACTTACGATTTTGTCGTGGTGGTGCTCCGAGGAGGCGGCTGTATGGACGGCGACAATTCTGATAAGCAGGAGGGGGCCTGGAATCAACTTGGAAACGAGATGAAGATGAAACGAATCGGCCAGGAAACATACGAAGAGCGTGCCGAACGACTGGCTAAACGCCGCAACATAGCTTGAGAACCAGACTAACCTGGACTTGCAATCAAGATTCACCAAGGCTAACAGTGATCTGCCTCAGCTTTCGCTACGTATATCGTCGCATAGCCGAGCTAAGCCACTGCCAATTTATTTCTTCAAATACAACCTCGTCACTGCCTTGGAAAGATTCGGCTGTTATTTTTCTGATGTAATTTAATGCCGCTTCCCATTCCAGTTTGTTTCCAACTTCGTCTAGGATATGTTGTATTGTTGTTGACTTCCTGCCTAATAACTTTATGTGGTTCCAAAATATTCCAGGTGCGGCCTTCTTTTTCTCACGTATTTGTGACAACCAACGTTCACTATCACCTTTTATCTTTTCTCGCACCAGTACTTGAACCAGGGACGCTTTCTCCCGGTATATTTCCGTTTTACTGGCCACTCCATCCTGCGGCAACTGCGCCTTCTTTGCTTGCCTGTGCTCTCGGGATGCTTTCTGTTGTGCGGCGATCGCTGCTCGTATCTCCCTGGTCCACCAGCTTTTCGGTTTCTTTCTTCCTTTCGAAAGAACATGTTGTTTCTCTTTCCGTATTTCTGTCGTTATTACACTTAGAAGCTCCTTATATCTGCACTCTTGGCCATTTGCAAGGTTCTTTTGACTCTTTTGACTACAATTGTTAATCGTTGAACGTTCAAATTTGTCCTGGCCATTTTGCATTCTCTTGCTGTCTTTCCCAACTACATATTTCATTTTCAAAATGATGTGTTCATGGTCACTTCCTACGCTGCTATACCGTCCTCGTCAATGACCATTTCTCTCAACTTATCATGAATTCGTTCTGTCATCAGACAGTAATCAATGGTGGATTGCCGGTTTCCCACTTCCCACGGAATCTGCCCTTCACACTTAGGCCCTGTATTCCCGATAACGAGATTATGTCGCTAACAAAGATCTAGCATTGACTTCCGGCTGTTTTCCGTATAGCCATCTAGATCCTGTATGGGGACATTCATGGCACCTAATAGGATGATTTCGGCATCAGTCCCGAAACCCTTACTTTCAGCACTTGGACATTCCTTTACTTGTTCATTCTTCCCTTCGCACTTATTTCCGGTCCACAAATACGTAACGCCTCGCCAAGATTTCTTCCCACTCATTGTACCAAATAAGCAAAGATGCTCTTGACATTTTGAATTTACCTTTTTCCATTTGGCTCTCTGATGGATGAGCATTCCGACTTCCCCTCCCTTTCTTTCTGACTTAGTTCTGCAGAACCCTCCCGAAACATAATTCTCAATCACTGGCAGCTATTCCAACTCTCTAAGGTGCATTTCTGTATCCGCATACGCCCCTATTTGTTCTCTATTTAACTGCTCCTCAATCTCTGCCCACTTTCTCTTTCTTCTGTCGCCCTGCATGTTGATGTAGCTTATTGCATGTCGAGCTCTCTTTCTTGTTTTCCTCCTTTTTCTATTACGGACGGCGATGCTATTCTGACGCTCTCCTAGGGGATCTTCTTCATTACTACCTGCTCTATCCTCCTTAGCACCCGTGGGCCCCCGAAAAAGCCAACAGCGCGACCAACAAGTCATCAGCCCACTTCTCATGCCAGCCTGTAATTGAAATGGATCCCGTCTCGTTTAAAACCATCACACCTTCTCACTTCCCTGTTTACTTCGACCACCTCGAAGCCTTTCTCTCGGCTCATTTTCCATATTGCCTCATTAGCAGCCATTACGGCTCTTTGTACGTGACTGTCACCTATAGGCACCCCCGGCACCGTGCGCACCACAATCTGCACCCGGGGCCCCTCAGGCTCGCGCAAGTTGTCTACCCCCTTCTCCAAGTGCTGCACTAGTTCTGTCCCTTTCCTGTTTAGGACTTCAGTTAGGCCACCTGCTAGTATGACAAGCTTGCGCACGTGGGCATATTCCGTGAGCTTTTCTTTTGCTCGCTTCATGACGTAACCCTGTGTCCGCCCTGGAAATGTCCCAACCGCCGCTCTTTTATAGCCTTTCACTCTAACCACCACGTTAGATGGTAGCGACCACCATCTGGCACCGACCACAACTCATCTTTGCCGTCACCACTCAGATTGCGCGTCACCGCTCATCTTGGAGCAGCTTTAACGGAATGTAGCAGATTTGAGCGATTGTAGCAGCAATGCCACCACTGCGTGTGTGTTGTCATTGCACATGGCATTTTTTTAACTGAACCAGATTTTTAATCATTATCTGTGGCAGGTTGCCCGATCCTAGCCCTTGTACTAAGATACTCGATGAGGCGGCCTAATATTCTTACGAAAAATTGAATGCTTAATTGAATCATTACATAATTACGCTAATTTACTTTTTATTATTACTTTACTGCACATATTTCAATCTACAACTTGTAGATAGTGAGTATGCGAGGCATTTCGACTTGGAACGATTCTGAGGATGGCACTGGTTTCGAGATATGCGCTTTCAAGCTTGCGGTAACCATGCACTGTCGAACTTAATTTTTACGGAAACGCTGTTTTTTGCACTGGAGCACAAATTACTCGGAACACCAATGCATTTCGCTGGACACTTTAAAATTGACAGGTGGGTATTATAAATTTTTTGCAACTTAAAATAAAACATCGTGAATATCGGAACACATAATCCGTTTTGCAACAAAAAGGTGACATCGGGTCAACATAAATATGTTGCTTAATAAAATGCAGACACTTGTAAATTAGCTTTCTGCATGTTGGCCCAAGAGTTGAGAAATTACCTTTTCTGCCTTGGAAGTAATTAGTTTTCCGTTAAGAATGGCCTATCGTTATGGTAACATAATAGAGAAGACCTCCCTCAAGCAGCGTTCTGTTTACCAGCGCTTAAGCTTGCTGATGCAACGCTACAAGCATCTGATTTTGTTCAACGCTTCACGCTACCTCTGAGTAGGGCCACATACCTCAATTTATTCAATTATTCAGATACCTCAGAGGCACCCACCGGAACATCGATTGAAGAAGCATTTACCATATGCCGCTCGACCCTTGCGCTACCATTTCCGCCAGCTACCAGCTTGTTTATGTGCATTACATAAACCGCACCTTGCGTGAAACTGCTCGATACAGCTTATGTCGATACTCAATAAATTCTCGATACAGTTTATCGAGAATGCACCAACCAGACTTGCACCGGAGACCACCGTGGCAATGGTATAGAACGAGGCATAGCGCTATGCTAAATGTTTGTAACAACCTTAAAGTTGCAATTTCTGTTCACATCCCGCTAAGAGGTTTGGAGGAAATCGCTATAGGAGAGTAACATTCGACCGGCCATTCCATGAAGCGCTGATAAAATAAAAGGTAACAAGAAACGAAGCAGCAATAAACAACAGCGTGGGAACGCGTAGCTGGCCTGGCGGGATTTCTTTAACCAGCGAAACCCACACAGACACAAGGAAGGGCCGTACAAAGGGGGCGAGTTTTATGTCCGTGCGTATGTGTGCACCTCCGCAAAATTCACAGATCCAAGAACTGATGACGGGGCATGTATCGCAATCTCTGTCTGGCGATGGCTAAACCGTACATCTGTTTCATTGTGGCATCATAGTAGAAGTTTGTTTAACGTTATGAGATATGACCATAAGAAAATTTTTCGGGGAATGATTCCATTAAAGCACAACATAATTCCGTATCATGATTTATGTGGATCAGTGACTCTGCTAATGATAGAAATACATACGCGATGTTTCTGCCATTATTCATCACAATCGCAAGGTTTAAATCAGAGAGACATGTGGATTATGAAAACCTGTGTCTTACAAGGGCACTCGGCACAGTATAGCAATGTCGCTAATTGTCAAAGTCATTCACTCATGTCTACTAATGGAGCGTATTGCACACTGCGTGCATGACGGATATTTTTGTCAGCAGAGGTTGGATGGCTAAAAACTGCAAGCAGAGGCCCAATCCGAAAAAAAAAGTCACACAGAAACTCCTTTGGGGTTATCTAGGTATACGTAAGCATTGTGCCACTTTTCTCCGAACAGCCTCGTGTTATTATGAATGTTATGAATTCTAATTCTACCAGTATAAACGACAACGATGCGGCTACACGGACTGCTGCGAACGGCGGCGCAAGGTGAATGATGACGCAAGAAAATTACTGGAGATGGGGCAGGCGTGCTGATGATGTTCCGCTGATTATAAGTCGTTATCGTTCCTTAGCACTTTATCCATCCGCATCGAACCATATTCTAGCAGCAGCTGCGTATCGCGCGGGCCTGTCCTCGGAAGCGGCCTGTGATGGAGACAGTCTCGCGTTAAAGCGAGACGTGCGGGCCCCAATCTTGAAAGCGATCTGCGACGGCGGCAGGAAATAAGGCGAGTTGAGCTTCGTAAGCGCTGTGTTCTCGCCGTTTAGTTTGCGTTGAAGGCGAATTCGCTCGCGCCTGCGGTCCCTATCATGAAAGCGATCGTCTTCTTGGACGGACGGGCGGTTTTTCTTGTTAGGTAAGCATAGCAATGATCACGCATTAAAAAAAAAAAGATAGAGAGAGCGAAAAGTATTTACACACGGGAAGCGATCTGAATTGAGAAATGCAATGAACCTTTTGTCAGCTCGGCACAGCGGAATGTTACGATGGGGCGCGTTACAAGTTTCGTTCACGTGGTCTTTTCGGTATAAATGCTCGACTCAGGTACATGACAAGCCTGTAAGTAAAAAAAATTTATGGGGTTTTACATACCAATACCACGATCTGATTATGAGGCACGCCGTAGTGGGGGACTCAGTGTATTTGGAGCACACCTGGGGTTCTTTAACGTGCACCAGTATCTAAGTACATGGCTGTTTCCGCATTTCGCCCCCAACAAAATGCAGCCGCCGTGGCTGGGATTCGTACCCGCGACCTTGTGCTTTGCAGCCCAACACCATAGCAGCCTGCCATATTGTTACGGGATTTTGCGCGCACAAAAGAGTGAATTTGCAGTATATACACAAGCAGATTCAGTGTAGCTAAAAAATAGCAGACCAGCAACAACAAGCAGCAGCCGGCGTCTCGCGTTCTTCTTCTTTCCTCTTCTTTTATCCTTCTGTAACAGGACCCCCGGGTGCTGAAGCGCCATCTCGGCGCATGGTAGGTAAAGAACTGCGAGCGAAGTATGGCTTCAGATTCATAGGCGTCAGACTTGAGGATGCATCAAAGTGTAACGGTGAAATCTCATAATTTACGTCGTTAACTTGACGCAGGACATCATAAGGCCCTTTTTAGCGAGAGAGAAGCTTCTGGGAGAGGCCGGCATGACGACACGGTCACCAAAGGAGCACCAAAGCATCTGCGGCGAACTTAACATCGCGATGGCAACGGTCATAACGCGCTTTTTGTATATGCTGTGAGGCTATTAAACGAGATCGGGCGACTTGACACGTCATGTGAGCGCGATCAATGACTTCACGAGCGTACTCCGTTGCAACACGTGGCACAGAAGGAGTGATGGTGTCAAGCGGCAATGTGGGGTGGCGACCATGCAAAAGATAAAAAGATAAATATCCTGCGGTGTCATGTCGGGACGAGTTGTACGCGAATGTCACGTAGGCCAGCGTGGCGTCCCAGTCGTGGTGATCGTTGGAGACGTACATTTACAGCATGTCTGTGAGTGTTCGGTTGAGACGTTCCGTAAGACCATTCGTTTTTGGGTGGTAGGCGGTGAACAGCTTCTGCTCAGTGGCACAAAAGCAGAGGAGGTCGTCAAAAACTCGACACAAGAACGAGCGGCCATGGTCACTAATAACTGTCGAGGTGCACCGTGTTGGAGAATGACGTCGTGGAGGCGAAAATTGGCAACGTCTCGTGCCCAACTTGTAGGCAACGCATTTGTGATCGCGTAGCATGTCGCGTGCTTAATAGATACGGCGAACCACTCATTCCATCTAGTTGTCGTCGGAAAAGGGCCATGCAGGTCAAGGCCTAGGCGAAAGAAAGATCCAGATGGAACTTCAATTGGGTGGAGTCGACCGACAGGTGGTAGGGGAGGTTTCTTCCGGCGCTGACACAATTCGCAAGATGCGACATAACGACGCACAGAGCGGTAGAGACCCGGCCGAAAAGCCGCCGTCGTACACGGTCGTATGTACGCAAAACTTCAAGGTGTCCCGCCATCGGTGCATCGTGAAGTTGTTCGACACCGACGGATCGCAAATGACGAGGAAGGACAAGGAGCAACTCAGGGCCGTGAGGGTTAATATTTTGGTGGTAGAGGATGCCGTCGTGCAGCATGAACATGCGCCACGCGCCGTCGGTGCTGACAGATTGCACTCCGGCGATGATGGTTTGTAAGGATTCGTCGCGTTGTTGTTTAGCGCTCATGTCGGTCATGTCAGTAAAAGCCATAACGCAGGTCACCGGGGTGATAGCGCAGCACGTCATGCCGCATGTGTACTCGGTGGGCTATCTGCCATGATCCATGTGACGTCACATAGCGATATATATATATATATATATATATATATATATATATATATATATATATATATATATATATATATATATATATATATATATATATATATATATATATATATATATATATATATAATATATAACATTACATATGTCAGTAATATGTGATGTATGAAAGCCTCTGGCCCTCCAGCTAGAATAGAACTGGCCGAACTTTCCAAGTTAATCAACAAGCGTAAGACAGCTGACATAAGGAAGTATAGTATGGATAGAATTGAACAGGCTCTCAGGAACGGAGGCAGCCTAAAAACAGTGAAGAAGAAACTAGGAATAGGCAAGAATCAGATGTGTGCGTAGAGAGACAAAGCCGGCAATCTCCTTACTAATATGGATAAGATAGTTCAAGTGGCTGAGGCATTCTATAGAGATTTATAAAACTGGCCACCCTGTATACGCAATGCCTCATGACCTCGAGCGTACCGGAGTCTTGGAAGAACGCTAACATAATCCTAATCCATAAGAAAGGGGCTGCCAAAGACTTGAAAAATTATATACCGATCAGCTTACTGTCCGTTGCCTACAAACTATTTACTAAGGTAATTGCAAATAGAATCAGGAATACCTTAGACTACTGTCAAGCAAAGGACCAGGCAAGATTCCGTAAAGGCTACTCAACAATAGACCATATTCACACTATCAATCAAGTGATAGAGAAATTTGCAGAATATAACCAACCCTTATTATAGCTTTCATTGATTACGAGAAAGCGTTTGATTCAGTCGAAACCTCAGCAGTCATGGAGGCATTACGGAATCAGGGTGCAGATGAGCCATATGTAAAAATACTGGAAGATATCTATAGCGGCTCCACAGCCACCGTAGTCCTCCACAAAGAAAGCAACAAAATCCCAATAAAGAAATGCGTCATACAGGGAGATACGATCTCTCCAATGCTATTCACAGCACGTTTACAGGAGATATTCAGAGACCTGGAGTGGGAAGAATTGGGGATAAAAGTTAATGGAGAATACCTTAGCAACTTGCGATTCGCTGATGACATCGCCTTGCTAAGTAACTCAGGAGACCAATTGCAATGCATGCTCACTGACCTGGAGAGGCAAAGCAGAAGGGTGGGTCTGAAAATTATTCTGCAGAAAACTAAAGTAATGTTTAGCAGTCTCGGAACAGGACAGCAGTTTACGATAGGTAGCGAGGCACTGGAAGTGGTAAGCAAATACATCTACTTAGGGCAGGTAGTGACCACGGATTCGGATCATGAGACTGAAATAACCAGAAGAATAAGAATGGGCTGGGGTGCGTTTGGCAGGCATTCTCAAATCATGAACAGCAGGTTGCCACTATCCCTCAAAAGGAAAGTGTATAACAGCTGTGTGATGCCAGTACTCACATATAGGGCAGAAACTTGGAGGCTTACGAAAAGGGTCTTGCTGAAATTGAGGACGACGCAACGAGCTATGGAAAGAAGAATGATAGGTGTAACGTTAAGGGATAAGAAAAGAGCAGATTAGGTGAGGCAACAAACGCGGGTAAATGACATCTTAGCTGAAATCAAGAAAAAGAAATGGGCATGGGCCGGACATGTAATGAGGAGGGAAGATAACCGATGGTCACTTAGGGTTACGGACTGGATTCCAAGGGAAGGGAAGCGTAGCAGGGGTGGCAGAAAGTTAGGTGGGCGGATGAAATTAAGACGTTCGCAGGGACAACATAGCCGCAAGTAGTACATGACCGGGGTAGTTGGAGAAGTACGGGAGAGGCCTTTGCCCTGCAGTGGGCGTAACTAGGCTGCTGCTGCTGCTGCTGCTGCTGCTGATGATGATGATGATGCGGCTATGAACTAAAAGACGACGCAGTCGAGAGAAGTAAAGGGGAGAGGGAAGAATGAAGTATAGTTCGTCGTATTTGGAGACACTAACATGGCGTCTGTTATGTGCATTTTCTGAGGTAAAAAGGATAGATTTAAAATCAGCTCCAATAAACCCTGTGTTGTTAGATAGCACTGTGTCCCGTGGTTTCTATTTGCGTCCGTTTGTTGCGTGCGCTGGAGTGTGCGTTAGTCTGTGTGCAGTTCTATTACAAGATATACCGTGTACTGCAGGCTATAGTCCACTGAATATAGCAGTTTGAAAGTTGAAATTTTGCACGGCGCTGATTATTCTATGGGTGAGGACTATAGATGAATTTTATTTTTTACTATTGGACACAGGCTAGAAGCACGCTAAAGTGCAGCGAGATCAGCTGAGCAATGACCGGGACTTTACAATATTCAATGCCTACCTTCGCAACTCGTGATATGCATGCGAATGGTGCTCGCGATACGTAAAATTATTGCTTTTGCGTGCTTGCATTTGGGAACACATGTGCGGAACCTTCTTACAAAGTGTGCCACGCATTTACGTGCAACTTTATATATGCGCAAGCAAGAGCACTGCTTGGACGGAACCGGGAAGACGTAGAGCGTACGCGTTATTGTTCAAGCCCGGTGTCGTCGAGGCTGCGCAAGCCTTAAAGTTCTATCGAATAGCGGCAAAAGAATTTGACGTCGAGGCCTAGATGGAAGAAGGCATTCATACATAGACGAAAAGGGGATGAACACGTAGGTAAATCTTGCGTGGCAGTGCACAAGTGGGTCACTGACTTGATGAATGCCTTGCCATCCCTAAGCTAAACTCACTAGTTTCCTGAAGCCCGGAGTGCAAATATTTCCAACAGAGATGTCGCATTCTGAAGCCGATTAAAGCATTGACGAGGTGTTCGTCGAATGCGACATGCTTGACTTGTTTTGTTCTGACAATGTGGACGGGTTTTAAGATTAACTACTCTATGTAGAGTGGGCACGGCGGACGCAGCCTGGCAATGTCACTGACCAGAAATCTGCTCTGTATTCTGCAGCTCGTCGCATCTACGGAAGGAAGTGGCTACACGTGTCCGCAAGCTGGTGGCATCATCGACACCTATCGACTACGTCCTGATTATTCCGCCTACAAGATTGCAACAACGGCATTAACTGACAACGTGACTCTGCTGGCGACGCCACCTGGCAGTCATGGCGTGACGTCACCTCACTGTCCAGCTATAAAGCAAGCACCTCATGAGTTCATCTTCAGTGGGCACGGCGGACGCAGCCTGGCAATGTCACTGACCAGAAATCTGCTCTGTATTCTGCAGCTCGTCGCATCTACGGAAGGAAGTGGCTGCACGTGTCCGCAAGCTGGTGGCATCATCGACACCTATCGACTACGTCCTGATTATTCCGCCTACAAGATTGCAACAACGGCATTAACTGACAACGTGACTCTGCTAGCGACGCCACCTGGCAGTCATGGCGTGACGTCACCTCACTGTCCAGCTATAAAGCAAGCACCTCATGAGTTCATCTTCAGTGGGCACGGCGGACGCAGCCTGGCAATGTCACTGACCAGAAATCTGCTCTGTATTCTGCAGCTCGTCGCATCTACGGAAGGAAGTGGCTACACGTGTCCGCAAGCTGGTGGCATCATCGACACCTATCGACTACGTCCTGATTATTCCGCCTACAAGATTGCAACAACGGCATTAACTGACAACGTGACTCTGCTAGCGACGCCACCTGGCAGTCATGGCGTGACGTCACCTCACTGTCCAGCTATAAAGCAAGCACCTCATGAGTTCATCTTCAGTGGGCACGGCGGACGCAGCCTGGCAATGTCACTGACCAGAAATCTGCTCTGTATTCTGCAGGTCAGTAGTCCTTACGGCAATTCATTGCGCAGCGATTGTCGTAGCATTATTGTCCTGCCGTGCCCACGGAAATGTCTCGATCTAGCCTATGAGTGTGTTCATGTTTGTAAGCTACTTCTTTGTGGCGACATTGAGAGCAACCCTGGTCCAACACAGAAAGAGCTGTTTGAACAATTACTAGAGGGTCAAGATACTATTCGTATTGACATTTCCGAAATGAAAGCTCAACTACCCAACGCCGATAAAATGATTGATAACCTTCAACGAATACTCGCTAAAATTGAAGAAAAACTTTCAGAAGCTTCTCCTGCTCATGATGATCAGGTTGAAACCACCCTTAAGTCACTGGAGCATGTTATTGATTTCCAGACAAAAAAATTAACAGATTTGGAAGACCGAAACAGGCGGTCAAATATAATTATTCATGGCATAACTGACATCCCTGATGAAACTGAAGTGCTGCTTAAGGAAAAGATAATCACTGAAGTAATTAAAGATAGGTTGAAAGTGGAGTGCCATTCCGTTGGCCGCATTCACAGACTTGGCCGAAAAGGTACTGACCATCCAGTAATCATATATCTCCAAGATTTCAATGAAAAGAAACTGATATTTGATAACTGTAAAAAACTTAAAGGAACGAGCATAAGCATTAGGAACGATTACTCACAAGCTACACTAAAAAAAAGGAAGCTTTTGTGGGACAGCGCGCAAGCTGAGAAACTTGGGGGTAAAAAAGTGAGCCTGATTCATGATAAACTTAAGATTGATAAAGATATTTTTTTCTGGGATGAGACAAAGAACATGCGCGTAAAAATAACGAATAAACGCTCTTCGCAGCAAGAAACCTGACGCTCCTCCCAAGAATGCGACAAACACTTGCGTATTATTAACCTAAACGCTCGCAGCGTCCTAAACAAAACAGAAAATCTTGAAATTACTTTATTAGAGCACAGCCCACACATTGCTGTTATAACGGAGACGTGGCTGCGATCTGAAATAGGTGACGAGGATGTGTTCCCACCTTGTTATCAAATATTCCGCAAGTATAGGCATTCTAGGGGAGGCGGTGTTGCAGTCCTTATTAAACACCATATAGAAGCTGTTCTACTGGAAGACGATAAAAGTCTTGAATGCTTGTGCATAAAAATCACATGTTGGGGTCACAAATTCCTTTTGTACGCAATTTACAGACCTCCCGATGCATCACCTGAATATCTAGTCAAGCTACAAGAAAGCATGTCCCAATTCCAGTCAAACAAATTGTTACTTGTGGGTGACCTGAACTTACCTGACGTCAATTGGGAGCGTTTGCAAGCACTTTCACGGAACAATAAACATTTAAACAGCATGCTTAACATAATGCTAACGCATGACCTAATTCAGGTCGTTCAGGAACCCACACGTGTGCAAGGACCTTGCCAATCTTTGCTTGATCTGGTATTTTTGCCCAGAATGTTAAGTGAATATACCGTTGCAGTTGTAGAAGGCATATCTGATCATCTACTTGTCAGTATCGATGTATCAATAGTCTCTTCCACCCCATCTGAAAAACCTGTGAAGCGTTCCTTCAAGGACTACTCATGCGCAAATGATGCAGCCATATTAGAACATATGCAAACATGTCTCACCGACTTTAGCGACAGTGATGTGACAGCACTCTGGCACCGTTTTAAGAACATGTGTAATTTCTGTATTGATAAATTTGTGCCTGATAAGTACAAACTAGTCCGCAAGCAAACGCCGTGGATGACACGTGATATTATCCATATGACCCGCAAGATAAAAAGGTTGAAGAAAACACGTTTACAACCTGATCGAGTTAAAGAAATGAAAGAAAACCTTGCGCGTGCAGTATGCACCTCGAAGGAACACTATTTCAATATAGTACTACCAAACTTTATTGTTGAACAGCCCGAAAAGTTCTGGAATTACTTGAGCGAAAAAAAGAAGCCAGTAGCACAAATCTGCATCGATGGTTCAATCATTACCGATCACAGGGAAATTGCGAGTCACTTCAATTATTATTTTCATAGTGTATTTTCTAACTCTCGCATTAGTTCACCTACAGACAAAACGTTTCACCCATCCGAAGCTAATTTTATTTCATACCCTGGCTTAGTTTCGATGCTAGTTAACTTAAAACCTGAATCTTCTTGCGGTCCTGACAACCTTCCGAACATTTTTTTGAAACGTTATGCTGAAACTATTGCAAGGTTCCTTCTTATTATATTTCATGCTTCGTTGCTTGCTGGAAAATTACCGGATGACTGGAGGACAGCCAGAGTTGTACCCGTATTCAAGAAGGGCGACTGTTCATTGTTAGAAAATTACCGGCCAATATCATTAACATCCTCATGTTGCAAACTAATTGAACATATTATTGCCAATCAGATTAACGAATTTCTAGATAAACATTCGATACTGTCTAATTTTCAACACGGATTTAGAAAAGGCTATTCAACAGTTACACAACTTGTCACCGTAATTCATTCACTCGCCTCATGCCTCGATAAAAATGGTCAAATTGACGCCGTATTTCTTGATTTTAGCAAAGCCTTTGATACAGTTCCACATGACAAATTAATACTAAAACTTAAACATTTTGAGCTCCCTGAAATATTAATCGCATGGATAGCAAACTACCTAACAAATCGCCGCCAGTTCGTGGAAATTAATCAGCAACAGTCTAGCTGTCTTCCGGTCACTTCGGGAGTTCCTCAAGGAAGTGTCCTAGGGCCACTGCTCATTTTACTCTATATAAATGATATTACTACTTCAATCCATCCCAGCGTGCAAATTAGGTTGTTTGCTGACGACTGTGTGCTTTTTAGGGAAATCACTTCAACCAATGATCAAACTGATTTGAATGCTTCTCTAGCTGGCATTACTGATTGGTGCAAAACATGGGGAATGCGGCTTAACGCTGAAAAGACTGTCTTTCTTCGCTTCACTCGTCAGAAAGCTCCACTAACCTTTAGTTACAAATTAGGTTCGTTGGCCTTACAGGAAGTAACAAAATATAAGTATTTGGGCGTCACAATTACTAACAACTTATCATGGAATTTACACATTGATAATATCTGTTCTTCAGCCTTGCGTAAATTATACTTTTTGCGGCATAAACTTGATAATTCCCCACCCAATGTAAAACTGCTTACTTATTATTCATTAATTAGACCTAAACTTGAATATGCATGTGTTGTTTGGGACCCGTTTACTAAACAAAATATTAAATGTCTCGAAAGGGTACAGAAAAAAGCCGTACGATTCATATATTCTAAATTCTCTCGCTATGATTCCCCCTCACGAATAATGCGTGATAATGGCATTGAAGTCCTTCAGCAGAGAAGGCAACACTTAAGAATTCGATTTCTTACCATGCTTAATAATGGAGACTTATCAATTAATCCTGCATCGTATCTGTTCAGTACAACGTCTAGGCTTACTCGACACCATCATCCCAATTCACTAACACCTTATTTTGCACGGACGGATGTATTCAAGTATTCTTTTTTTCCCCGAACTATAACAGACTGGAATAACGCGTTGTTGCCTGTTTCAATTGATTAACTCATTGCATTACTGTTGTATCTTACCACCTCACTTGATTGAATAATGCATTGTAATATTGTTATGTTTAACCACCCTGCTTGGACCTGTTTTAGGTCTGCAGTATGAAATAAATAAAAAATAATAAATAAATAATAGTCTAATAAATAGCCCAAACTTTTCCTGGATGAGAATAACAGACTTGCTTCTCTGCTGTATACTGATTCGTCCCTACAGAACATGCAGCCGGTGCGCACTACACACACACAAAAAACTTAGTTTTAGACCCAAATTGACCCCTGTGGGCTACACGCACCGTGGGAACTGTAGTCGGAAAAATATGGTAATCAACATTCAATTATAAAACCATTTGAATCATTATGTACGTAGACATTGTCTTTTTTTAGCGTTGACACTTGCGGCCCTATAACGTAAAACTATTCCAATATGTTTCTATTTGAATTTCCTGACGTCAAATTTGCGTAACCACCAGCGCAAGCACCGGGCGGTCACCCGCAGGGTTGTCTGAATAGACCAATCAAACGCTTTCCTCGTTCATAGGAGGTCACTTTTGCTTGCTTGAAAAACGAATAACATTGCCTGAGTGGCTGTCGTATCTAATTGGCTGACAAGAGGCGAGGAGAACGCTCAAGTGGAGAGGGATTCGATGGGGCCGAGCCACTGCACTGAAAGTCGATAACCGATTGAAGAGGGTGGTGCCGGCGTGTACGATTGGTCGGCTTTCCGTTACTTAGCTTGCGGTGGCTGGTCGAAAATCGCGGCGGCACGCAACGGAAGCTCAAGAATGACGCTAAAACGGACCCTCAGCAAAGAGGAGTTCGCAGAATGAGGGGGTAAACGTGCCGAAAGTGCTCGAAAACGTTACACGGCCACGCGAGAAGCTTTATTATGCGCAAACACATGCATGCTCTCTGGCAGGTGCCAGTAGCCAGCGCCTGAGTAATCGGCGGCAGCCATCTTTTATTCCTTTCACAACGGGGCAGCCTGCGGCTATTCCGAAGAAAATTCAGTTTCGTTCGGCATATTAATGCATCTTTATTGCGTACACATCACTTTTACGCGTTGAGTTCTTGCGGTTTTGTGACGTCACGTGACAGGCAGGTGAAGTGGGTGCAGCCCGAAAAATTTTACCAATAGCCGAGGGCTAATGGCGAAAAGGGATCGAATCAGAAATAACTGGCTTTCTTTTTTCTGTCAAATCATGCATAATCAGTGTGTACGCATCATATCAGATGGGGAGGTATCGCGGTTTTTGTGACATCGCGTGACAGACAGGGGAAGTGGGCGTAGTGGAAAAAAGTTTTTGACCAATCGTGGAGGGCTGATAGCAGAATTGGAATAGAAAAGTTTGGAATAGTTTTAGGTTATAGCGCCCTTGGTTGCCGCTTTTTTTTCTATTAACGCTTTCCTTGCGTAGGGTAGTAAACGAGACGTGGGTGTTTTTAAACTGCCTACCCTTTCATTCCCTCATAGTTCTCCCCCTGCTAAGCAGCAAGAGCACCAACCACCCACCCCCAAGCCTTATATGCGGAGGTAACAAGTCTTTCGGGCAAGAAAAGTCTAAGTCAGCTGCGAATATCGTCCCACGCTGTCATCATAACCAAATATGTCTTCTCCAAGACTTGATGTACTCGCACAATAACATAATCCCCTGGAAATCATGAAGGAAAGACAAGAAACAAGACATACGAAAAGCGAGAAGAAGTAGTCAAAAGTAAGACAGGACTAGGCATCTGCCGATTGATCCCAGTCGGTTCACTCCACGTCCGCCATTTATGTGGAACAGTGGCTAAATAGGCGTGTTACCTCAAGTAAACCCTGTCCGTCCACGTGCCACCACCGTTTTGGCCAAGTAGCGCCAACCTTTGATGTTCAATATTGTTCACTGATTAGTCAGTCACACCTGTTCCGCTCCTGCAACTTCCGTTCCCGGAGTTTCAGTTTCCGTTTGTTCCCCTTCCGAGATTTTTGGTTCCCCGATTTTTTTCTCGTCGCACGCTCGCATCTCCGAGCAGCCGTTCCGCTTGACACCCGAGCATGAGTGGGTGAGCAATGGATGAGTGTGGAGGAGCAGTGGTTTGGCATCGCCTAACCTGGTCGCCAAAATGTGTAGATTGATTTTCCCTTCAATTAAAGGGCATTTGACGTAGGAACACTCGCCATTGGTTCAACTTCCTGAGTCCTTTTTTCCGGCCACTGCTTAGCCACGCCGGCTAAGCGCGGTGGGAGGGCGGTGAGAGGGTTTTTTCGACTCCCATGTGCTCGGCTCTATCGAAAGTCTAAATCAGCTGCGCATATCATCCCATGCTGCCATCATAAGCAAATATGTCTTCTCCAAGACTTGATGTACTCGCAAAAGAATAACATAATCACCTGGAAATTATGAAGGAAAGACAAGAAACGAGACATACGAAAGGCGACAACCAAATGTCTTCTCCAACCTTCGTTCTACCGCATATCGCGGTAGAACGCAGCTAGAACGCAGGCCCCTCTGAGAGCAAGAAGTGGGTTATCATTTTCTGGCCGTTAATGACTTGAGTACTGACATGAGACTATTGCTGTTTCCTGTCAGCAAAGCCTTAAGCTCCCTAAGCTTACAACATCTCAGGCAGTTCGCACCGTTATCTTTACTCGATAGTGATCTTGTATTCGGGATTGCCATGTACTGTTTCTTGTGTCACTCAGTGTACAACAATATATTTTAAGGAACGCCTACTACGCTGCAACATAAAAAACTGCCTTTGTGAGATGCCCAACAGCCGCTGCCCAATGAAAGACATTGGCCAATGGCGACTGTCATGTGATATGTAGCCGGAAGTACTGTGCCAATGTTTGTACTACCTGTTCTGATGATGTAATGTCTTTAGTTCTCGGTAAGCGTTCATAAGGCGCCTGGACGTTAACTGGCACACTGCCAGAAGCACTCCGCAGGTGTTGCATCGGAAGTGGCTACCACTGTAATCTTGAAAATTGTAATATCAAGGACAGGGTTATCAGCCCAAATCTTTGGTTACAGAGTACGAATGCTTTGCCCCTACTTCATGCCAACACGTCCTGCGGAATTGTGGCCAAACTGCGGAGATTGCGCAATTTCACCGCAGCGGTGGTCATTTGTGAAGTGCACCGTAAGGTCGAGGCAATACTCTGGAAGCGGTGACCCGTCAAATCAACACTTCTGTGCCCGCCGCCGTAGCTCTGTGACGGGGCATTGCGCGAGGCCGCGGGTGTGAACTTAGACAGTGATCTGCTCGCAGCTAATGAGTGTGTGTTCCTGTGTGTCTTCCTTTCTCTCGTCTTTTACTCGCGCTACCATAGACCCCTTGAAGATGCATTATCAACAAGCCCACATTGCAACCCTCGTGTTACTGTAGTGCGTTGCATTTCATTGATGTGCACGCATTCTTTTCCTCTTTAAATTGAACCTCGGCTCTCCTGTTTCCTTCCATTCCCTTCATACCAGGCGCGACGACGACGACGACGGGGAATCTAGTCAAGCAGTTTGGTCAATATAGTCAAGCTAGAAAACACAACATTGCTAACATATGCCTGCTGAACGTTTTCAAAAAGTCATGTTCGCTTTGAGCCGCAGAGAGTTTTTTTAAGCAGATTGACCGACTAGAAGAGGCAGGCTACCCACGACTTGTGCTAGGTTCTGTAGCAGAAAAAAATTCTAAAGAAGTCGCAAACCCGGCAACTGGCCCGGTAACCACCTCATGAAAAAGAAAAATTAGCCGCCATTCCATACATACACCGCATATCACATAATTTTAAGAAAATTGCCGAGTGAGCTAACGTAAAAGCGGTGTTTTCTGCCCCATGCAAACTTTCAAGGCTCTGCAGAATGACCAACCCTTTTAACGCAAGGCACTGGTCTGTGTCGCAAATGACAAAAATAAATACGTCGACCTTAAGACAGCAATCGTTTATGAAATTCCTTTGTCGTCAGGTAGAAAGTACGTGGGCCAAACCGAGCAATGCCTGCATGATAGGCCAAGGCAACATCAAAATAATGTTAGAAATGAGTCAGAACCACTTGGCAATTCATTGCAAAGATTGCAAATGTAAGCCAAATTTTCACGCCTGCGCTGTGATGGCCATAAGCCATGAAAAATGGGTTACATCGGTAATTGAGGCAAAAAGGACCATTGAGGCAGGTGATAAGTGCATGAGTGTTGCATCAATCTCATTATTGCAAAAAGAACTGCCTTACCTGAATACCAGTGTGCAGAGAGGACCTGTGATAGCGCTTCTCGTACAAAATAATGGCGTTTTTTTCCTAATTAACCATTGTCGCAAGTAAAAAAATGGCGCCCGGAACATGCTCAACCAACACCCCAAGCTATCCATCCTAACATTATAAAACTAGGGGTCGATGGTTTACTACAGAAAGCAGAGCATTCCATATGACACTTCACATGTGCATAAATCATAAGATATTGTGAACAACATGCGAATGTGTCGGACTTTTGAAGTAACAGCACTGTATTTGAAATTTTAGTGGCAGTATTATCCTCAATGTCCATCACTACTTAATATGGATACGATGAGTGCATACGCAGTGTAAATAAGGCATCCAAGCCATGAAAATAGATGAACACATGTGATGCCTTGAAGAATCAGCCAAAAGTAGTAAAATAAGCTCAATTGCGTTCTCCACGTTCTGTACAAACATCTTTCACATATACCTGTCCTCTTCAAAATCATCTCAATGTGCTTAGGCTTGTGGTTGATTTCACAGTCTTCTTTTGGCCATGGCGTCGTGCGTCTGCTATGTGCCGGGGCACGAACACGCTGGTGTGTTTCTTGAAATGCACCAGCCTGTATGACAGCCTGTGACTGGCTCAGTGATCAACGCTTGTGTGTAACAGTGAAGACTGGGAACTTCTTTCTTCCTTCTCTTCTTTCAACCCTCTTTCCTACTTCCGCACTGCAAGGTAGTAACCCGGCTCAGCCTGGTTAACCTCTCTGCCTTCCCCTTACGACTTCTCTCTCTTTCTCGTAGTCATATTTCGTCAAACGTGCAGGTAATAACTAATTGGCCCACATTGTCAGCTGGCACACATGGGCACACATTTATGTCCCTTACACTTACTGGCATTCAGATGCATTAGGGTTTACTTAAACTCGCCCAAAATACCTAAGTGACTTTCCACTCTTGTGAAATCAACAGAAATAAGAGAGAGTCCTCTTGTATGTGTATCTACGTGTAGTGATTATACAGCCCGTACAAGTCGGTGCTTCATTGTCGTCCGCATGCAAGCAATATTGTAAACACTTGTCTCTTCCTGAGGCGCTCCACACTTTCGCGCTGGCAAAATATCAGCTCTTCCTTCGTGCGCTTCATCACAAGCATATGATCTTTGCGCACTGCAAGGAACACGCATTCTGGGCCTGATTTTGGCTTACCGGTGCTGTGGTTCACTGGATAGTAGCACTAGAGAGCAGGGGGCTCTTCTTTCTTCGGCCGCTTTGTTATTAGCGTCGACCTTTCCCGCTTTATTCCTGTATAGAAAAAAAATTAGTTAGGTGATAATAAAAAGAGGTTGCAGAAAATTTATAATTCGATAAACAAAAGCTCATAATTAAGGTCTTCTTAAGGCCTATTTTGAGAATAGTGGGTATATCATTGCCGAAAGTAGACGCTACGTAGCAATCACTACACAAAAGCAACATCTCTAACTTGTTGATATGCTTTTTGGGTTCTTTCATAGTTGTTTTTCAACGAAGCGGTGTTTTATGACAACATTAGAAAACGACGTAAGTATTGAAATGCACAGATTTTTCAGTCGGTAATGAAACTTGAAACTTGAAAGGAAACTGCTCGGCGTGAGATATCGCGCCATTGAAATTTTGCAAGTTGCATAGAACTTCGCCCCTTCTACAAGTAACAAGTGTACTGATCCTCTCCAAGAGATTTTGAGGCAAATTCTGCTTCTAGCGCATTAAACACTTACAATCAGGGGAAGCAACAATTACCCTACCGAATCGACCCTGGTTCATTGCTGTACAGCATGCGGACTCGGGCGCGACGATCCATCGCACATGGCGGCCCGCCGCCGCTGATGTTCACTTCCACGAGTTGTAGAAATTGCACTAGGTTCTTGCAATTTACGGTAACATGGGTAGAATTGAACATCACTGAGATCACCGACAGCTTTCATCGACGCGGGCAGATGACTTCGCAACCCGGATACCATCGAATAACGTCGCTGGTACAAAGATATTACGATAATAACCACGGACAACAATCGCCTCGTCCACCGGTTCACGCCATTAGTTCTTCCCGGCCGGCGCAGTCTTACGTCTTCCTCCGCCATCAAGCAACGCACAGAGGCGACGACTTCTTTCTTAGTCTATTCGTTCTCTCCTTTGGCCTTCAGCCTCTCTTTCTCCTTCACAGCATCTCCCTCATTACTCCTACTGCTTTTGCTTTGCAGCAGTCTCAACGCTTCGGTGCTTTTGGGTGCCAAATTTGCAGGGCTGCATACAAACATTGCGTTTGTACATTGGCCACATACAGCCCTGAGCACCGGGTCGACCGTGTGTTGCCAGCCATGACCTCGCTTGAAAGTACGCTTATATGCGGTGGTCTTTCCAGAACTAAGAAAATAGCGTTTATACGGATGAAGTTATGCAACACTTCGTTAAGGGTGTACTGATCATGAAGCAATTGCATCTTTTTCAATATTCCAGTAGAATGCTATGCTTAAGGTATTATCTTTAGTTTTCTAATACTTTCACAAATTTATCATTAGTCTTGTGCTGTCTTTTAACACTTGGTCACAATTTATTAACGTATAAGTTTGTCACGTTTACATGCTTGTAGCAAGTATACATTTACATTTATCGATGCATTGTTTTACGTCGCCGCTGTATACTAATTGCATATGTTGAAAATTTGTACATGCATAGAAGAGTAAGGGCTGTTTAAGCAGAGTAACATTAGGATTTGTATTTCATCTGTGCTGTTTTGTTTTCTTTTGCCCTTCCCTGGATAATGCCATCGCTTTTTTTAGTATGCTGAAAAAGATAGGTGAACTAATGTTTAAAATATATCTGAATTGTATGTTAGGGCGACGACATATGTAAGGCATAGACACCTCGAGTGCTTCCTTCCCCTTATACCTAAAAAAATAAAATACTAAATGAATGCTTTCAATATAATGTTCAGAATTTCAAATTTAGCAAGTGGTTTGGTGCACTCCGAAACTCAACTTGCTAAAGCCCAATTCACTTTCTGTTATTCGTGAAACTTTCTACCCTCTACCTTGAGAAGGTCCTGCCTCTCCACAATCGGTGCTATTGGATGTATAGGACCTTGTACACACTGTACGAAATCAATGAACAAGCGAGAGCAGGGATACGAGGTCTAATATGCTCAGCGCATATTTTTATAAGTGCGTTGAAAAACTGAATTAATATCATCAGTATCAGCTGCAATACTAGAGCGTGTCGCCAAAGCGGCTCTCCTTTCGTGTTGTGGCGCGATCATACGGCGAAACTTGAGAAGGTAAAGGCAGTAAAACCTTATGCAGATTACATTACTGATGAAAATGCGTCCCGATGTCATATGACCTCGTTCCACTCATGATGTCTCGAGACCTTTTCTGTGCTCGGCCACGCGTAGTGCATACCCGAGAAATTGAAATTGAGACAACTAGCTTAATCAGAGCACTATAAACCTTTCGAGAGCCTTTGGCGATTCTTTCAACTTGCCGGCGCACCGCACCCTACCAAGTGCCGCCCACTTTTCGTGACGCAGCCCCTTCATCTTGCCGGCAACAGCAGCGCGGAAAAGGCGGTGGCGCCGTGTTTGCTCAAACTCGCTGCAGCGCGCATGGACTTTTTATTTCCGACGAGTTACTTTCTCCTTAAGGCGCCAAAACATTGCGCGCTATCCCTTGCTGGTGCGCGCTTGGTTGTCCCACTATTTAAACTTCCCCAGGATGTAATAAGCGTGGCTTGTGTTGCAGAAGTTCTATCAGTGAAGCAATGATGAAATAGTTTTGAGTGCCATGCCTTTCATTGCCATTTTGCGTTTTAAATGTGAAGTATGTTTTCTCGTCACGTACACTTAAAAGAAATGCATTGACCCCAGCAAAGTGGGTCATCTCTTTAATAGTTCAACCTGCGGCGTGGAGATGAGGGCTCTAGGTAGGGTTACATTTCAGAATAAAAAATGGTTCCTTTCATTTTGCAAGTGCAGTGTAACACTATTTTTTGACACGCTTCAGTTTGCCTTATTTGAATAATTTTGTTCTTATTTTCACAATTTTCTTGTCACTTCATACAACCGCAATTGCTTCTTGATTTTGCAGCAAGATTTTGGGGGCACACGTGCTACAATGCTTTGGGGAAAGTCAAGTTCCACCAAAGAAAGCATAGATTCCCAATGTGCTATTTCTAAGCTTATTAAATGTGTCTTCGATGCAGCTACACTGAGGAATATGATGTTTATAGAAAGGTTCAGATTGCGTCGAATACAGCTCCACTCTGAGAGCTCAACTAATCACCAACTATCCGAACATACTGCCGTTTTATGTTCGAGACATCTGATATTACAGAGAGCGTTCAAGCACCATTTTTGAGCAACATATGGAAGCAAAATCACGTTCATTCGATGGTAAAATTGTATAGGCATTCACAGGATGGGCTTGGTGCGCTGTTCCATAAGACTGACTCACTCCATGCCAGCAGAATAAAGCATTCACAGAACGACAGAAATGAGCGCCTATATACGGTTCACGCGTACACTCTTAGCGCGGTAGCGTTTATTAAGCGGGAATATTCACAGATTTGTGCTCCTTTAATCTGTAAGTTAAACATCAACCTTTAAAAATTTAACTCCTTTTAAAGGTAAGTAGGCGTGCACCTGAACTAGAGGTTACAACAGTTTAACCTCTAGTATAGGCATACAGTATTGAGCGCCTTTGCCTAAATATAGAGGTTACTTGCTACAGTATACCGGTTGAAACATTAAAATGTTTATGCAAAGCGGCTTGCTGGAGGTCCCAGATGGACACCGCGCTGCGCATGCTCCGTATAGCCGGTGTCGCCTAGCAACGGGCACGGGCCTCTTCTTTCTTTCGGGCTTCTTTCTGCTTGCGCCTCTTCTTTCTTACGCGCTTCTTTCTGCGGCCGTATTAGGCAGCCTACAACCATGCGCGGAGAAATGTGCGCTCTCGCTGAGGACCCCCCTCGGCCAGTCCTTTTCAGAGGCTGCCTTTACACGCTCTTGAGCTTCGAAATAGTTCATGTGTCCACCTCGTGCGGTTACCAGTGCAAAGTGTGTCCCTGCTTCCTTCTCAGCCTAAGAAAAAAAATAAACGTTGCGTTTTGCAGGCAACTTAGACCTTAGGCGTGCCACAACTTCGCCTGTTCGGCTTCCAGGATATGAAGACAAAATAATGCCACCTACCCCCTGTTTCGTTCTTGTGTGCAACGAACAGACTGGACAGCTGGGTTGTCAAGAAGGAAAATCACCAACGCCTTTATTCTGCATCGTTATTTATAGACGAAGGTGGAAAGGGTTAGTAATAGTGAGGGGCGGGTATATGCACGTGACAATCGTGCATGTAGATAGCACATGCGCTTTTATCAGATATGATACATCCTCTTTCCAAACAGTAATAATTAATACCGCTGACTCGTCTGCTGGAACTGCTGGTCATAACCCAGACGCTCTGGCTGCCGCGTCTGTCGTTGACTGCGTTGCAGGGGCTGAGGCGACGGATGTTGAGCTACCACGGGCTAGGCTGCAGTAGTAGTTGACGCCACACCTTGAAATGGGGTCTGGTTGTCGGTCATATCTTCGTCGTCTGATGAGCCAACCTCATACGATTCCTTCGTCGCCAGAAGATGCCGACGGTTGCGTCTCAGCACAGTATTGTTCTCTGCGCGCACATAGAAGGATCGTGGGCCGGCCGATCCGACCACCTTGGCTTTCCTGGCCCACGATGTTCCATTCAAGCGTACCGCGTCATTGTTACTGAGGTCTGGTAAGGTGCGCCTATGATGACTTCTCTGCCGGTGTTTCTTGACGACAGTCACCAACATTGGATTGAAGTCCGGCAATGGTGTGCGCAGCCGCCTTCCTTGCAGCAGTTCCCCAGGAGACCGGCCATCTTCAACAGGACTCGCCCTGTAATTTAACAAGCCCAACCAAAAACACTCTCCTGCAGCTTTTGTTTTCTTTAGAATACGTTTCACCACCTGTACACCCATCTCAGCGAGCCCGTTTGATTGAGGATACTGCGGGCTTGATGTCACATGTTTGAAGTCGTAACGCGTTGCAAAAATAATAAACTCTTGGCTGCTAAACTGTGGGCCGTTGTCTGTACAAACCTGGACTGGATTGCCGTACCTTGAAAATATTTCACTAAGCCTATCGATAACGGCACTGGCTGTTGTCTCGGGCAGTAGCGCTACCTCAGGGAAATTGGACATCGAGTCGCATGCACACAAATAATCCCATCCCGAGTACTGAAAAAGATCGATGCCGATACCGTACCATGGCTGCGTAGGCGTAGGTTGCATCATTAAAGGCTCCGATGGCTGCTTATAAGCAAATGTCTTGCAGGTTGGACATCTTTAAATCAGGGACTGAATGTCAGAGTTTATGTTCGGCCAATAGACCATTTGCCTTGCTCTAGCTTTGCACTTAACCTGGCCCAGGTGGCCTGCGTGGATCCGTTTCAATATGTCGCCGCGCATACTTGTCGGTATGACTACTTTTGTTCCTTTCAATAATATGCCATTTACTACGGACAGCTCTGCGGCCACAGGTTTCAGGGGGCCGTCGACAGGTTGGCCCTTCGCAAGCTTTCTTAACACAGTGCCAAGATGTGGATCGAGAGCCGTTTCCTGTGCAAGTTTCCTAGCTGTCGTTTCACTTACGAGTGCTGATACGACCGTGACGGCATGGATCTCGACGCCACTCGTGTCTGGAGCTGCCTTGAGCCCTGGAACAGGTGATCAGGACAGCATATCAGCAAGGGCCATTTGTTTGCCAGGAATATATATTAGCGTGTAGTCATATTTCATCAATCTCAAGAAAAATCGTTGCACTCTGGGTGGCATATCACTTATGCCTTTCTTTGATATGTTTATCAGTGGACTGTGGTCGCTCTCGAGGATGAGGGGCCGGCCATAAACGAAATGATTGAACTTTTCGCAACCGAAAGCTAAAGCCAACGCCTCTTTTTCAATCTGCGAATATCTTTGCTCCCATTCTGTCAAAGCTCTTGACGCGTAGGCGACCGGCTGCCAGCAGTCCCCATGACGTTGCAGAAGCGCCGCACCAACACCACTCTGAGAGGCATCTGCAGTTACTTTTGTCTCCAGACTCGGATCAAATATAGCAAGCAATGGTGCATTGCTTAAGTCCCGACATATAGCCTGCCATTCCTTTTCGTGGGTTGGTGTCCAATCAAAGATGACACCTTGTTTGACGAGGGATCATAAAGTAGACGTGCGCTGCGAGAGTGACGGTAGGTATTTGCTGAAGTAGTTAACGACTCCCAGCAGCCTTTGTACCGCCAATTTGTCCTGAGGTTTTGGCATTTTTAAAAGACCGTCAACGAGATCTGCATTTGGCCTAATGCCCTTGTCGCTAATGATGTCACCCAGGAAGAGTACTTCTTGCAGGCCAAAGCGACACTTGGATGCATTGAAGGTAAGGCCTGCCTTTTCAGCTGCTTCTAATACTCTGCGCAGCCTCTCATCGTGTTCAGCCCTGGTCCCTCCCCAGATTAGCACATCGTCTACGTACACGCGCACACCTGGCAGGCCATCAAAAACCTCGTTAAGGGCTTTTTGAAACACTTCGCTAGCCGAAGCTATACCGAACGGTAGCCGAAGAAAGCGATAGCGGCCGAAGGGCGTCGCGAATGTGCATATCTTCGATGACTGTTCGTCTAATGCGATTTGATGAAATCCCGCATTTGCGTCGAGACGCGAAAAAAATTTCGCGCCTGCTAAGTCTGCCTCAATATCCTCTCTGCGCGGCATTTTGTAGTGCTCCCTCTTGATGTTTTCGTTGATGCGTCTTGGGTCCATGCAGACTCGCAATTTGCCGTCTTTCTTTAGTACAATGACAAGGGGGCTTACCGAATCTGTGGGGCTGCTGACCTTCTGGATGATGCCTTCCTTTTCCATTCTGCCTAGTTCAGTACGGAGAGGCTCTCGCAGGGACAGGGGCACTCTTCTAGCTGGCTGGACGACTGGCACGGCATCCTTGTGCAGCGCAATCTTGTATTCACGTGGTGCGCGCCCTGTTCCATGGAAAAGACGTGGGAACTCCTTCACAATTGCTTCGGTGTTGCCCGTCGTCACGCAGTCAACAGCGCGCTGTACGATTCCTAGCTTCTCGCTGGTTTCTAAGCCTAAGATAGCGCTGTGGTCCTTCTTTACCACAAAAAAACTTGCGCACGCCTCGAGGTCGCCAATCTTGATTGGCGCTGAAAACTTCCCAACATGCTTGACCATGTTGCCCCCATAGGATCTCAGAACGGCGCAACTGGGCATCAGACTGGTCATCTTGAACTTGCGAAATATTGAAAGTGGCAATACGTTTGCCTGCGATCCTGTGTCCACCTTAAAGGAGACGTACTTGCCGTCAATGCATGCGTTCACATGCCAGTCTCGTTCTCTGCTTGCGCTGCTGCTGGCGACATTCAGTACTTCGAAGTCGTCGTTTTGATGCTGTACTTCGTATACGCGCTCTTTCTCACTGCAACAACATGCGAAGTGATTTCGCCCATTACACGAGTAACAGACTTCGCCGTAAGCTGGACAGTGTCTAACGGCATGCCTTCGGTTGCAGCGGCTGCATTTTAGGTCGTGCCTTGACCCTCTAGGAGTGCTCTTGCTGGCAGTGACAGCGTTCATATCGAGTTCTTCCTTTGTTTTCTGCCAGAATTCGTTTTGGCGTGTTGATGTTTCAGCCGCCTTGCATAGGATGACAACCTTTTCCAAGGTCAGGTTTTTGTCCCTGAGCATCTTTTCTCGAAGCCTTGGCGAGTTTATTCCAAAGACAATTTGGTCTCGTACCATATCGTCTGCCATAGTCCCAAAGTTGCAGTACTGCGCTTGTTTTTTCAACTCGCGTAGAAACTGCTCAAAAGGCTCCGCCTCACCTTGACTACGAGAGCGGAAAACGTATCGCTCATGGATTTCATTCTGTTGCTCCGTGCAGTATTCTTCGAACTTGGCAATCACGGTATTGTAGTCTTCCTTGTTCTCTTCTCCGCTGAACACAAAATTGTTGAAAACGTTCAAGGCTTCCTCCCCCGCCACGCTGAGGAGCAGGGCCGTGTTCGCCGCTTCCGACTTTGGATTGGCTTTGCATACCGTCGCTTGTAGAAAAAACTCGAACTGCTGACGAAACCGCTTCCAGTTCCTTCCGCCATCCGCTGTCAAGCGTAGCGGTTCAGGTTGCCTGAGGTGCTCCATGTCGATGCTTCTCACGTTCGCCTATCCCAGGTACCATTCGCTTGAGCTGGCAGCCTTGCACCGCACTTCTGACACCATGTTTCGTTCTTGTGTGCAACGAACAGACTGGACAGCTGGGTTGTCAAGAAGCAAAATCACCAACGCCTTTATTCTGCATCGTTATTTATAGACGAAGGTGGAAAGGGTTAGTAATAGTGAGGGGCGGGTATATGCACGTGGCAATCGTGCATGTAGATAGCACATGCGCTTTCATCAGATATGATACACCCCCCAAAAAAGTGGAACAAAGGTGAGCGCGGGAGCCACAGAAATTTCTTTACTTTCGAATCGTATATTGTAAGTGACAGACTCATATTCTTTGAGTTACAATTGTGCAGCTGCTAACAAATAAATAAGGCAAATTTTCGCTTTACCAACGTCATGTGTTGCGATCGCTGGCTCGCGCTGTTGCTGTTTTTCTTCTCCTGCACATGGATTTGTGTATACTTGGTGGATTGCTCCTAAGGCATAATTTACATGCGAAAATGAAAAGAAAAATTAATTTCAGCTCACTGCTTTTCTTTTCTTTTAATTTTTGCATGCTGAATGATACATTTGGAACAATCCACAGAGTGAACGTAAATGCATACGCAAGAGGAGAAAAACAGCAACAGCACGGGTCAAGGGTCTCAACGCTTGACGTTGTTCAGGGGCAAAGCAAAAATTTCCTTTATTATTTGCTTGACAGCTACACAATTGTACCCAAAAAGAGTATGCGTATCTCACTTACTATGAAATTCATCAGTAAAGATCTGTTCTCCCGCACTCACCTTTGTTGTGCCTTTTGAGGGGTACAGAGCATTTTTTTCACTACATATCCTTGCAGTTGAAGAGGAGGTGCTATGGCTTGTGTAAATTCTATGTTGCAAGCAAAACGCAGTTTTCTTTTCTTTTTGCTTAGGCTTAGGGACATAGGTACACCCTTTGCTGTGGAAACCCCACGATGTGGACAGGTGAACTATTTCAAAGCGCAAGCGCGATGAAGAGACAGTGTCCAAAAAGAACTGGCCGAGTGGCGTCCTCCGCGAGGGCTCACATTTCTCCGCCCACGGTTGTGGTCTGCTTAATCCTGCCGCGGAAAGAAGCGCGCAAGAAAGAACAGGCACAAGCAAAGAGAAGCGCGAAAGAAGGACATGACGCACCTATGTTGTTTGGTGACAGCTGGCTTGGTGTACCATACGCGGATTTGTCCTTTCTGGTACAAAACCCAAGAGGTGGCGCTTCTCCGTAGCTAAGCCGCAGCGGCCCATATAAAATTATCTGCAAAAAAAAAACCCGCTCAGCTGAATGGGGTAACAAAAGGTTACTTCCATTTAAATCACTTCCATCGTTGTATATCAGCCATCAAAGAGCTACTTCTAGTATCCTTTCGGATTTCTGACGAAATGAAACTGCCCGTGAGATAGTCTATTGCTCAACACTTGAGCAAATATGTAAAGGTAATGTTCCGAACAATACAGTTCAAAACACAATACGACGGGGTGAGGAGAAGGCCCAGTTAGCTTGTATAAGTATTTCGGGTATAAACTGACAGTTCCACAACTATAGTATAGGGTTGTTTAGAATGCAATATTTTTATTTGAATATACAACATAGGATGCACCACAAATACAGCAGGCGTTGCTGGCACATGACTAAATTTGAAACTTCAAAAGAATAGTATCACTTGAATAATATCACAGCAAATTACTTGTAACACATCACGGTGTTTCAGCCATGCATGTCATCATTAAATCCGTGTTAACTGTCTATGTAAAAGTTTGTACTGCAGTCAGGAAGCAAGAAAACAAGCCAAAGGTTAAGTATATGAGATTATAGGCACTACATCATGAATTGGACACTTGTGTTCCGATCCACCTTGGACACTACCGAAAAAAAAAGCTTTATACATCATGGGCAGCCTTAGAGCAGGACAATAAAGACGCTCCGAATGCAATGTAGCAAATGCAAAAAATATGCAGAGTTTCGGCTATGGTGACTCCTAAAAAAGATGACGAGGCCATAAGGCCACGTATGCTTCCACGCCAATATCAATGTAAATTGGCATCAACACTAAAAACTAGTCTTTCAGCCTACGTCTCAACAAAGATAACATCAAAATTAATTTTGCAGTTAAACCTCTATACATGTCCATATAAGCACTGGCGGAAGCATTTTCTCCATGCATGTGAGCCATAAGTATCTCTCAAAAGTAGTAACATTTGCATCATGATACAACATGAGCTATACATGACATCAGCGAAATGCTGTTAACACTCTGCATAAGTTTGCACTGAGGTTAGTAAACAAGAAAACCAGGAACATTTGAACTGCACCAAATTTGAACCACCACAGGCAAAACAGCAGGAAAGTGACAATGGTTATTATATCCCCTTTGATGACCACACACGTATTGTTGCAGCACCCTGGTGTACATTAAGAATATGGTTCCAAAAACATTATAAACGTAATATAGCAAATGCAAAAATGCAAGATTACAAATGTTTGATTATGGGTAACATCTGAAAAAGAAGCACTACCATAGAGCCACGTACAGTGCTTCCAAGAGAATATTACAGGGAAAGCGGGAGGGAGACATAAAATGCAGCCTTTCATCCTGTAATTGAACAAGAATAAAATTAAGAAGGGATGTTGAAATTACACGTCTATAGATGTTCATGCAAGTAGTACAATCAATGCTTGCATACATATCAGCTAATACTAAAATCTAGCAAATATACCAGACGAATATTTCAAACATGCTGACTAATCTGTAGCAGTGTAAAATAGTAAGATCATCACACTTCAATTGTGGTACTTATAGGATAGAACACACACACCACCACAAATAACAAAGTACCACCTTAAATAAAGTATAGCTCACTAGTTAACATTTGTAGGTATTTAAAGTAAATACTCATATCGCAAATATAAAATCAGGGCTACTGAGTTTGATCACGTTGTTATATACATTTCTTTTGCTGGCACCACAAGTATTCACTTTCGAAGTCTACTTTAAAGCACGCTGATCTCGTTAAACAGGCTATCGTCTAAGCTTGATAGAAGCTTTTCGCTCTGTTTTACTGCGATAATGTATCAGGATCACAGAAGGCCATGTGACACAAACAGGACACCTATGGCATCTATAGATGCTATGTTCATTTGTACGCGGAAATTTCGGAAGGTCAAGGTTGCTCTCTTTTTTTTCTTCACAGCCATGAAGCATAATGAAAAAAAAAACCTAGAGCACAGCGCTGCGTGGCAGAACACATTTATTGCTATAGCAGCACCAGGAATGATCCAAATAGACATAAATGTTGAAGGTTCGCGTAAAGTATGTTTAAATAGAAATACATAAAGTTTTATACTATCATAAGGAAGACGATCTCAGCCCTGTTGAGAGCACTATCATGTCTGTTCGCGGCCAGTATGTCAGTTGTTAATTCTCCGATCTCTAGTACAGCCTACACGAACAGAATAGTAAACTTAAACTCCTACATTTACTTGTTTATGTCGCACTGCAAACAGCTATCAAAATGTAATGAAAGAGGTAAAAATTAACCACAAACAGATAAAATAGTGGACCAATGAAATCAATGCGGAGTGTCACGCACTTTTAAGTAAACCTTGCGCGCAAGTGAACGACGTGTTAAAATTTTGGAAAGCGGCTCAGACCGAGCTACCATGGCTTTCATGTCTGGCTAAAAAAAATTCTATGCATCCCAGCCACGAGCACCCCGAGCTAGCGAGTGTTCTCGGTGGCTGGTGTGGTCCTCCGATCTCGAAGAGCCAATTTGGACCCACTGACGGTAGATAAACTCTTTTTTATTCTTGACAAATACAGTCTTTGCAAATCTTGCCTCTGAACGAAATTGTTTCTTCTAGTTATTGTTTTGTTGCCAGTTTGTTAGTTTCTGATGTGTTTATTGTGTGTTCGGCATGCAGCCTTTATCTACTTTCTCCCTCTGCTTTCATGGATGCAGAGTGTTGGTTTGTCAGTTCTAACAATTCCAGACTGCGGTCAAATATTCCACACATTGTGATGATTGTGGTTGTGTTTCTTTTTATCGTTTGCATGTTCAACTCTGGCTGGCGCTTTTCTTGAGCTTCGATATATGCTTTCACGCGGTTCATTATGTTCAAACTATTTGGAAACATTCAATTTGTGTGTCTGTTATTTTATTTGTGCACAAATTGGAAACGTCTATTGGGTTTCGCAAATAAAAACATTTGTACTGCATAATGCTGTTTTTCGTAACAGTTTATATATATATATATATACCTTTTTATTGGACGAGGAGGATAGGGCGTGCGGAGAGCCTTTCCTCCTCCCTGGCTCGGGCTATCCGGCGCGGCGCTGCTTGAAAGTATTGCTGTCGCGTGCTGCGGAATGATTTCGAGATGTTTTAGATGTACTTTGTGAAATTTACGCCATGCCCGTTCATATAAGGTCGTCAGGGAAGCTTTTCGGTGCATAGGTAACTACAGTAGGCGGAAATATCTCTTGTGGGGGCAAAAATGTGACGCACTTATCAGCCACGGTGTACGCACATAACCAGTCGCAGTGTGCGTATGTGTTGTGAACTATTTTGCTTATATCGGTTCAAATTCAGGAAAGAAAACCGGTATCTCTGTATTAGCAGCATGAAATGGTAAATCTGCTCACTATCTGATCGCTTGGCGTAGGGAGTAAAACATAAAGCATAAGAGCGCATGCTCGTGCACGGCCAACCTAAGGCAACCCCGCAACATCTAAGCGGTAGGCGCTATCAAGTATTTTTGATGCACCGGCATCGTTCTCACGCATTTCAAGTCTAATAGCCTTCCTGCATGAGGCCGATGGCGTTGCTCAACACAGCTATCACTGCAGTTGGTTAACCAGCACGATACATATGTAAGCTGTGCGCTTCGGCATTGCCTTTTTGGCCTGTATACAGCCATAATATATAAGAGGCATCGCATAAAAAGAACGCGATGTCTGTTTTCAAGGACAAAATTTTCCTAATACGTGTGAGTGCGTCGTAGAGAACGGAACGAACACAACCGAAAAAAAAATTTGGTTATCACGCTCTTTCTCGAAAAAGCAAGAGAAAACGGGCTAACGCCGCAATACGACCTCGCATAGTCACGCCGCACAACGTTTATAAATATATAACCGCTGATGCCGTATGATTGGACCATGCGGCATATAGAACAAATATATCTGTAATCCAGCACCTACCACTGCTTAGGACGCTCGCACAGTTCGTAAAAGTCCCTTTGCTGCACAAGCTTATTTGAGACTAAGGTATGCTACGATTGCTTGCCAAAACTATTTTATTCAGGGCAGGAAACCTCATCCATTGAACCAAGTAGTCGCGCAATGTAACCTGCAGCGAACAGTTTGAACGCTTGTCAAAGTATAACATGCCAGCTCCTATCGTAGGAGAACGGTATCCACGCTGTTACGATCGTCGCGTATCTTTCATGGCTACTAAACCGCAGCTTAGAAATAGAGGATAATACTGCAATAAGGTCACATTAGTGATTGGAACATTCAGAAATACACAATCGATCTCCGAGGCTGATTGGAAGTAGGCTCAAATATGCGCGCACACATCGCCCTGTGTGTTCCGTCCACCTCAACGCCAGCAGATATTCCGGTCATGACGCATTAAACCACTTCAGCACGGCTCACAAACCGTTTACCACGTAGAAGACGCACGTCATACTAAACAGACCACACGACCGCGAAAACACGCCAGAACGTACCGCCGAGCCTATAGCTGCCATGCAAAAAACCGCTTTCGCCCAAGCCAGTACTGCTCATAGGCGGCTCTATATACTATATATATGAGCCGTCTATAGAGGTGCTACACCTCTCTCGCTCTCTCTCTCTCTCACTCACTCACTATATATATATATATATATATATATATATATATATATAATGCGAATGATATCATCATGCTTCATGCTCTATATGTGAAAAAAAAACGCGTTGTTAGAGGTTACTTTCAAGTTGTGAAGAAGTTCCTCGTACCTTGACTGAAGCATAAGCTTGCGTTCGAAATGCCAAGCATTGACAATGGAGCCAAAGCACCGCGTAGACCCAAGCCATGAACTGACAATGTGAACTGCGTTTGTAGCAAAATTATGCGATGAGTAAGGTGTCAAAGCAGGAATCAAATATTGAAGCGATGCAAACACTGCGAACAATTCGAGAAAAATGTTCGCATGGCACAGACTGGTAAACTAAACACACGGCCATATATTGTCATAGGTTAGTGAATTGGCGCGGCCAAGTGCCGGCAACGTAGCCATCACCTCAACGACGTCATGGCTACGTGCGCATTGCTGTTACTGTTATTTAGGGCAGGTCCTTGATAAAACGTCTTTATAAAACACGAAGAGTGTAGAGTTTTGATTGCGATTACATTAGAGCACAGTAAACGTTATTTTGACATAAGGGTTGCATTTGACAGCCAGTTCTGTCATAACTTCGAGTTTTATAAAAATTAGGCGCTAACTCACGTCTGGTACGTTCCAGCTGATCTCACTTGCTTTGCAAATAGATGTTTGGTAAAGTGTGGAAAAATATTAGCATGACATGTCTTGTCATCCAGAGTACATGGAGGTATCCTGTAAGGGTCCACCTGGCGGAAATGGGTACTTCGTCTGCTGCTTAATTTCAGATTGGCTGGCCGCGGGTATGGCGGCCGAGGAAGACAGGCGCCCTAGCCAATGAGCACATCAGCAGCAGACGAAATAGAAATGTCCACTAGGTAGGCCTTTAAATAATACCCCCCCCCCCCATGTCTATCAGCTAGGGAACTACCCCTTGGAAAGAACAACAACGGAATGTGCTGGGCAACAATGAAGCACCTTTCACAAGCAACAATTTATACATACTAACGAAAGCAAAGAAAGGAATAGTTAGCCAAATCGAGTTACTACGGATTACCTATAACTACTATTGTGAGATAGTACATATTTATACAATATACATAGTACATATCTATACATTTCACACATGCCATGTGTGAAATGTATAAATATAGTGGGACTTCTAGGGTGAATGAACGGGGACAAGCGAGCGCTTTTTATGCGCGTGGACATTTCTATTTCGTCTGCTGCTGATGTGCTCATTGGCTAGGGCGCCTGTCTTCCTCGGCCGCCATACCCGCGGCCAGCTCCTGGTTTTTAACAACGGCTGCGCGCGCGCTCGTGCAAGTGCCTGCCTGGCTGGCCGCTTCGGGCTCCGAATTTTCGCCGATACCGTGAGTATTTTTCGTGCTACGACTTATTCGCCTATTGTGGGCCTTATCGGAACGCCCAGGGACCCTAGTGGACGCGCGGGAGCGGGATTAAACCGTCTATTTACCTTTATTTTTCGCCCGCCTTCCCCGGCCGTAGGCGGGGAAGCCAATATGGCTGCCCCCAGGCGGGTATGAGCCCATGTCGCGGCTGAAGCAGACGCGCGGGGGATCGCCCCGGGGTAACAGGCCACAGAGTGTCGGTAGCTCGCCGGGCTCGGGTACAAGTATCTTCTCACAAGATGGTGATGAGCTAATAAATATGGTCGGCCAGGGGGTCGCAGTACTGCGGGGAGCGCCGGCGGGCGTCGACTTAGGTAACGAAAACACTACCGGGGCTCCGCTTCCAGCTAATTTAACAGCAAACCCGATCAACCGGACTGCCGATTTCAGGTTAACAGAGAAGTGGGATGCGGTTGCATCGCATCAGAGGCGTGTGGAAGAAATCCTTTTTGATGACAAGACCAAAATCACTAATTTGGTTCGGGCTCAGATTATTACGGAGTTGAATGCCATTGTCAAGAACTGTGCAGATTTTCAGGCAGCGGCGGCACAGAGAGATGGCGAGATTCAAGAACTTCGCCGGCAGCTCGCCCAAGCCAGGCAGGAGGCCATGGAATCCCGGATCCAGGCGGCCGTTGCGGGTATGCCGGGGCCCGGCCGCTCGTACGCCGCGGCGGTGACCGGCCGAGCCGATTGCCCGGCCTCGTCGGCGGGGGCGCCGGGACCTGGACATGCCTTGGGGACGTCTGATTGTCCCGGGACTACGTCAAGTGTAACGACCTCTCGGCAATGGGTGCAGGGCCACGTGGCATTTTTGACTCCGGTAAGTCCCACCACCTCTCCTGCTAAGGATGTTCTACGCCTGCTCAAGGCTAATATAGACCCTCGTAGTGCGGGACTCGGGGAATTAACTCTGCGCGAGACTCGTCTTGGAGTTACGGTTATCGCTCAAGAGCCTACTACTCTTGCTCGTTTACAAACGGCAGTTAACGGTAGTCCGATCACGCGAACAGCAATGACTATGCGTATCCCGGAGAAAAGGAAACCACATATAAAGCTCACTGGCGTTGACCCTGAGGTTTCCTCCACAAACCTCATTGAGGCAATTAACGCCCGCAATCCCGGGTTCGATTTGGACACTGCCGCAAGCAAAGTTTTAGTCTCGTTTCAGGAACGTAGCGGCAATATGACACACATCGTTGAGGTCAACCCGGCAGACTTTCGTAAAGTCATGCAAAAAGACAGAATTTGTGTCGGGTGGACTGCCACGCGTGCAGTTGAAGATCTTCATGTCTCGTTGTGCACGTTCTGCGCGTCGTATGGGCACACGCGCCGCTTCTGCCCCGTCAAAGACGACACGTCTAAGGCGACATGTACAAAGTGTGCCTGTAACCACCTGGCTGACACTTGTACTGTGCGCATGGGAGATGCGGCGGTGTTCTGTGCGGCGTGTAGGGCGACGGGAAGAGACTCGGCAGGCCACCCGGCGGGTGATATTCGTTGCCCGACGAGGGCTGAGCGGGTCGCACGGTTGAAAGCCCGTACGGACTATGGTAATTAGGTGGAGTGGGGCCCGCAGCGTTCCCCTCTTGGGGTTGGGGCGCTGCGAGCCCTCGCAACAGGAATCGGGTCTAGTGGTGGGGTGCGCGCAGACGGCGCGGTCGCATGCGGCGGGGCGTCGTTTCGTGGGTGCGGGGGTGTGTGGGCGCACGCCATTGGTAGGGGCGTTTGACTTTACTACCCATACTGTTAACCGTCCCACTTCCGTACGACTTTTCCATGCCCACGAGCCATAATCTAAAATTCATTCAGGACAATTTGGACCACGCAAAGGCGGCGACGTTGGTGCTGGTCCGCGCCATGCAGACGCAGGGCATCACATTTGCTGTCGTCTGCGATCCCTACATCAGGGCGGGTGCGATTCCGGGTATCCCGGAGAATTACCATCGTTTTGCTTCGCCCGACAGTCCCCGTGTAGTTATTTTCGGGGACGGATCGGGTTTCGATTGTTTTCCAGTCTTGACCAGCACCAACGTCGTTGCGGTAAAATTCTCCACGCCCCATATCACCTTTCTCCTGCTCGGACTCTACGCGCCGCCGCATGTGGACATAGCCCCATTCCTGGATACCGTGTCGGATTGTCTAACACGAGCTCAGGAAGACAATGTTATAATAGCAGGTGATTTTAATGCCAAACATGTTAATTGGGGTCGTGGCGGCTGTGATGCCCGGGGTGCTGCGGTGATGCAGCTGATCTACGCTCATGACCTGCATATCTTAAACGATCCCGAGTCGGCAGCTACATATGAAAATCACTATACCGAAAGCTGGATAGATATCACCTTGGCCAGTGCTGTTCTGGCCAACAGAGGGTACATGTGGATGGTATCGGAGGAGGAGACACTTTCCGAGCACCGCCACATAATCTTCTCGTTTGAGGGAACGCCGCTCCTGCTCAGAAAAAAGCTCACGTTCGCGGGCCGCTTACGCCTCACCCGCTGGCTAGTCAACGAGCCCTGGTTCGCGACAGTACAACAGCTCCCGGTGCATACTGGCCAGGCCCTCGACCGTATTATCCAGAAATTCTACCTCATGTACAACCGCCATTACGAGCGAAACTTGCAGGTGCCGAAACAGGGGCCCCACAAAGCGAATGCTTGGTGGTCGCCGGAATTAACTGTTGAACGTAACCGTGTTCGCGCATTGCGCAGACGTTACCAAAAGACTCACGACCCGTCCCTCCGCAATGCCTTCCGTCTGGTGTTCGTGCGTGCGCGCGTATCATACAGGAAATTAATTGAGGTGGCCAAATCTCAGGCACTCAAAAATTTCTGTACAGAAAGTTCGCGGAAAAGCATGTTCGGCGTAGCGTTCAAGTCAGCATTCGAAAAAATCCGCCACCCCATCGTGTTGCCGCCCTTACGCTCGCCGGCGGGTGACATGACCAAAGACGGCCTGGATTCCGCGGCCTTACTGCTCCGCACGCAGGTTGCCCGTGATGATTCGGCGCAAGATACTGCTCTGCACAGGGACTTACGCGCGCTTGCCGGTGCCCCGGCTGTCGCAAGAAGGGACGACAAATTGTTCACCCTGTCTGAGGTAGAACATGCCCTACACATTGGCCGGACCGGATCGGCCCCGGGCCTTGACGGCATTACCCTTCCCATTCTCAAATTATTTTTTCACTACCACCCGGGTTTCTTTCTCTTTCTTTTCAATTCGGCATTAAAATTGGGGCACTTTCCAGAACAGTGGAAGAAGGGCAGGGTGGTTTTCATCCCTAAACCCGGGCGTCCTCCGGATTGTCCGGGCTCCTACAGGCTTATTGTCATGAATTCCTTATTTGGCAAAATTCTCGAAAGATTATTAAATTCCCGCTTTTATTACTTTCTTCACTCCTCTCATCTTATCCACGCCAATCAATTCGGCTTTACTCATGGAAGGAGTGCCGTCATGGCCTTGTACGAACTACGCCGCCGACTCCAGGTCTTGAAACAGTCCAAAACGCCGGCTATCCTGATCGCCATTGATTTTAAATGTGCCTTTGACTCCGTCTGGCACCCGCAGGTTCTCGCATACATGCAGCGCAACGGTTGCCCTCGTAACTTATTTAACCTCCTCCGATCCTTCTTAACTGATCGCACGATTGTGTACCGTTCCCATTCGGGAGAGGTGTCGGCTACTCCTACGTTGGGGAGTCCACAGGGGTCCCCCATCAGCCCGCTTTTGTGGAATGTCGTGGTCCGCGGGCTCCTGGAGTTGGACCTCCCCGGGGATGCGTTCGCTCAGGCGTACGCTGACGATACCGTCATCGTCGTACCTGGCGTGAACCGAGCACAGATTGAACGTAAGGCGGCCCGGATTTTGGACCGCGTGCACGCCTGGTCACAAGAGGTCCGGGTCACAATTAATGTGGACAAATCATTTTTTGTGGCGTTCCCTCACGGCACAGCTTCGGTTGCGGGGCAGGGGCTCAAGGTGTGTATGAGTGGGGGCCGCCTCCGAAAAAAGGACAGCTTGAAAATTCTTGGGGTAGTATTCGATTCCCGATTAGGTTTCCTACCGCACGCGGACTTCGTCAGGCAAAAATTAGAGCGCACCACCCACAAAATTTTAGCTTATCTTCGCCTTCATTACTCCCTTCGACCGGGGACTCTCCAGAAGCTGTACCGTCAGGTCATTTTACCCATCATCACTTATGCTGCTCCGGTCTGGTGGTCAGACTGCCCCGATAGCCAGCTACGGGACAAGGTGGAATCATTACATCGGGTTCCGCTGCTTGCTCTCACGGGAGCGTATCGTACTACGCGAACGGCGGCACTGCAGATCCTTGCACGGGCACCACCATTAACACTAGAATTGGACAAAACCCTGGCCGAGTTTCGATTATTTACTTTACGACAGCCGATGTGTTTCGGACCTTTGTATTTTCACCCGGATAAGATAGCATACCCCTATGATCGGTGGACCGATCATCCAGCCGATCATTTCAGGTTTCCGTTTAGCCGGCTCACTCCCCACCAAGCCTTCAGCAAGTCCCTCAGCCATGCGTTGCACGTTTACACGGATGGCTCCTTTACACAGATCTCTGCAGGCGTCGCATATGTAGTGATGCGCCCTCCCCACCGAGTTATTCACATAGGAAAATTTAGCGTACAGGGAGCGAGCAGTGCTTACTGCGCAGAGGCAGTTGCATTGCAGGAGGCACTGCATTACTTACTGTTCGTGCCGACATCATTTACCGCCGTCAACGTATATTCTGATTGTCTCTCCCTTTTGTCGGCACTTTCTGCCTACACCACCACTGACATGCGCGTCGTGCAGCTTAAGCGTGCCCTCCGGAGTCTTTCAGCTCGCTTCTCCGTTGCTCTGCATCATGTGCCTGGACACCGCAACGTTTTGGGGAACGAGCTGGCGGATGACGCTGCCGCTAGTGCTGCGCGTTACGGCCTCCCACGCGTACTGCGCACCTCCATCCGAGCCATTAAAACCAAATTCTACGCTCAGATGCAACGTGAGTGGGGCCTCAGGTGGCGGTCTGCCCATGGCGATACGGCTCTCATGCACTGGGTGCCCAGCGTCGTACAGATCCCTGCGTTCTTCCCGCCTTCACGCTCATTAGTTCACATTCTAACGGATCACGGCCGCTTCCCCTATTATTTGTACCGATTTGGCCTTGCGCGCACCGCGCTCTGCCCGTGTGGCATGCTGGCCGAAACATTTCAGCATTATCTAACTGACTGTACGCTGACGAGGGAGCTGGCGAGCCACCTGGACGTTGCCTCACGCGAGACCATTCGGGTTGCGGATTACCCGCTCCTGCTTCAAAGCGCCAGAAATCGCGCCATTCTTACCCGAATCGAACGCTTGGTGAGCTCGGCGGTGCCGGACAGCCCGCGGGACGTGCCTCCTGTCGATGCATGGTGAACGCGTTGGACACAGTGGCGTGGCCATGCGCTCTCTGTTACGGCAAACCTTGTTGCAACGCTGGGCGTTCCAGCGACTGGGACAGCCGCTTGCTGCGGAGTGGCCGGTGTGGGCGCTGTGGCTGGCCCCTTCTATCCAGCGACTTGGACCCCGGCACTCACTCTTCTCCGGACCCTTTCTGATGGGATTACCTATGCAGCTTCGGTTGGGGGTTCGTGGCTGACCCCGCGCCCATGCCCTCAGCTCCTATACGGAGCTTCACCGAAAGGCCACTTCGCTCAATGTATGAGAACGACCGGCATTCGAGCCGTGGCTGGCTCACCTTGTCCAGCTACTAGGACCCCGGCGTTCTCGGTTTGGTTTGCGATTGACGCTTCTTGTCCATACTGTGGCTACCGGCTATTGCCCAGGAGGCGCATGCTCGCCCTTCTCATCCACTGCTTTCACTGACGTTCTTGCCTGCCCTGTTTTGCACGGCCGTTGGCGCCGCATCCGCGGGCACAGGCTACATACGGTTGATATTCACGCCTCCCGGATTTGACGCATCGGGGGCTCTGCCTCCGTAGGGTTGTCCGGGCACCATGCACCTTCCAGGCTCTCCTACTAATCTGTGTCCTGCTCTCCATGGTGCGGCCTGGACCAGGATGGTCTCCGTGATCTGGCGGTGTCTTTTGTTTCTTACGCCGTGTTCTGGGCTCTATTTCCTCGCGTCCCGCTGTCGCGGTTTTCGCGGTTTTGGCGGTGGCCCTACTGCCTGCGCGGGCGGTGCGGACAAGGGTGCGCGCAGGGATTCCCAACCTGTTATCCCTTCCGTGTATGTTCTTTTCACTCTCCGCTCCTTTCTTTCTTTTCCTTTTCTGTTCTTTTATCCTGCCTATTCCCCCTATTCCTCACCTTCGCAGCGGCTGTACTTAGGCACTGGCGCAGGCCTCTGCACGACGCCTTCGTGATAGTTCCCTGTTACTTATCCTTCTTTTCTTTATCACGTGCCTCCCATGCCCATATTCTGGTGCCGGTACGTTAATGTCTCGGATGGAGACCACAGTGGCCCTCAGCGCTTGCTTCTTAGGTTTTGGCGACGGTGGCTGCCCGGGGGCTTGTGTTGCCCGGGCAGTCCCTGTCGCCTCTTTTAATCACTCTTCCCTCAGCGACTGCTCATTGCGTTTTGGTGACGGTGGCTGCCCGGGGAATACTGCCCGGGCAGTCCCTGTCACCATTTCTAATCAATGTTTTTAAGCTTTTCAGGTTTTCACGTCCCGGCTCTGGTGCTCCCCGGCTGATCTCGGAACTTTACCGGGATCTTCATCCTCATTACGATCTTCATTTTTACCTGGGCACTCAGCATGCCGATCATCATCATTACCTCTCTCTGGCAACATCAATAAACACTCTACGCGAGGCCCTTGTGCCCTCGCTGACCTCGCCTTCGGATACTAGCAGTTACCGTGCCCTCCCTTTATTTTTCCAATTGGCTTTTCTATCCAAATTTCCGCTTTGGGCTTTTGCCCCTCTTCATTTATTTTTGATTGGTTTAAGCCTGTTATTGCGTTAGTAGGAACGGGCTTTTCCCTCTTTTCTTTTATTTTCTTTTATTTCATTTGAGGGAGCAGACTTCGAAAAAGGAGCTTAGCCTGAGGGTTCTCGTCCAGGTTTGGTCGTCATCGCTTAGGTTTCAAATGCAAGTGCGGTCGATCATCTCTAAGCACAATTATGAAATAAGCGTCAGTTTGCCTCCACACTTTTTGTCTACTTCCTTTTAGGCAAGGCAATGATTGCATTCAGCGTACAGAGCCCCCCATAATCTGTGACACGTAAACTCACGAAGCTGCTCTCAGGATTAGCCTGTTTTCCTTTCTGATGATTTTGCACTGCAAGTTCACTTGAATTATTACAAGCCTAATAATACGAGGAAAACGGCGCCTTCCTCCCATCGCAGGACGGGCGTTGCTTGTCCTGCGTCTTTTCTCACCCAGCTCTACTCGTTTTTCATTTACGAAAGAGGTATACATTTTCCTCTCACTCGTATTTGAGCAGCGATAACATGCGCTGTCTGAACTACGCGCTTACCTAGTGCAACAAGCCATCCTTTTTCTCCAGTTTAGTAGACAATCCGAGCATTTATAGATGACTGGGTTTTGCATTTACATCTTGCAGGTGCTAGGTTAGGTCTGAATAGCAGAATATTACATTTAAGTATGGTGCGAAAAAAATGGCCAGGCTTAGCTTGGTTAAGCCAAGAATGCGTTGCATATTGCGCGAGTTGGGGCCCAGCTTTTCCTCCAGCTGTCGTGACGTCACGTCACGTGGTTGCGCTAAAGGGATACACAAAGGTATCGACGCGGAAATAGAAAACAAACTGCAAACAGCTGCGGACACAGTAATTGAGTATACAGCAACTAGGGGGCTTACTTGCTCACCTGAAAAATCGGAACTCTTAATGTACAACCCCAAATCATTAAGGCTGAAAAGAAACAGCGATCTCAACATCACGGTTGGGGGCAAACCAGTACCCAAAGTAGATAAGATAATAATATTAGGACTTTTCATCCAAAGCAATGGATACAACGACGAAACCATAAGGAAACTGGAAGGTTATGCCGAGCAAGTCACCGGGATATTCAGAAGAATAGCTCTCAAGGGGAGAGGGCTAAGAGAAAGAAGCCTAGTTAAGCTCGTACAAGCGTACGTCATCAGCACACTTAGCTACGCCACACCATACCTTAACATCCGGGCTTCAGAAAGAGACAAATTAGACTCGATAATCAGAAGATGCTATAAACGAGCACTCGGACTACCCATAAGCACCTCTACTGAGAGACTCCTAACAATGGGAATTCACAATACTTGGCAAGAAACAGCCGAAGCAGTTAAAACCGCCCACCAGGAAAGACTCAGCCAAACATATACAGGCAGAGCTATCCTGAACATGGTGGGGCTGCAGACAGACAGAGGCATGCAAAAGAAACGTGACATCCCAAGAGAAATCAGAGAACAGCTAAGGATAGACCCACTTCCCAAAAACATGCACCCCACCTTCAACAAAGAAAGGAGAGAAAAGAGAGCCGCAGCACTGGTCAGACGCTTCAGCGAAATAGATAGGGAGATAGTGGCGTACACGGATGCGGCCAGCGGCAAACTGGGTGCGGCAGTAGCCTCGGTGGCAGATGGCAGAGGCGAAGCAGTCTCAGCAGCAACAATACGCAGCCGCAATCCGGAAGCAGCGGAAGAACTAGCAATCGCGCTTGCTTGTGTCGGGACCAAGGCGAGCTACATAATAAGCGACAGCAAAACAGCCATCCACAATTACGGAAAAGGCAGAATCGCACCAGAAGCGATACGAATACTAACAGGAAAGAAAATTTACAGAAAAATCAGCCTCGTATGGGCACCAGCTCACACGTCGGTCCCAGGCAACGAGGCGGCGCACTTCCTAGCCCGAGATCTCTACTTCCGGGCAGGAACAGAGCCGCCCGCTTGCAAGGAACTAGACGAGAGACTACAGACCTACACAGAAATAATTGAAAACTATAAGCTTCAGCGTAGAACTGTCCCCCCTCCGGACAAGGAGCTCGGAAATCGAGAGGCGAGAGCCTGGCGCAGACTGCAAGCAGGAAACTACATAAATCCAGTATGGCCGTCACACGTACTGAAAGACGAAGATGTAGACGATAAATGTAAGAGATGCGGGGAGAGGGGGACCCTCGACCATATAATCTGGCAATGCGTAGACTCCCCAGGTGTCAAGGAAGGAATAAATAGTAGAGAAGCCTGGGACACCCTTCTGCAAAGCGCGGACCCCGCCATGCAGAGGAGAGCTATCCATCTGGCGGCAGAGGCCGCGAAGAGTCAACAACTCTTTGCCTGCATCTAGTCGCGGAGACCCCAACCCCTGTCCCTAGGCCTGCGCGCCAGGGGCAGGGAGTAGGGGGTCTCCTTCTCTGATGGAAATAAATGTTTTTGGAACGGGACGGAACGGATGCGCTAAAGGTCAATGGTGGCTGCCCGGCCGCTCCCGTGGGCTAAACTGAGTGATTGCAATATGCGACGCATAAAAATATAAGCAACTTAATAACAAACATAGCAAACTTAAAAGAGAAGAGACCCACATATGAGACGCGCAGCAATGAACAATGGCTCATGCCCTCAATGGTGGCTGCCCGGCTGCGCCCATGGGCTGAACTGAGTGATTGCAATATGCAACGCATAAAACATAAAGAACTATGAAGTGTGGTCATGCGCACGGAAATCCCAGTGTCGCTGTGATGATCAACACAGTAGGAATATAAATTACGAGTTAAAATACACTCATTTATTTACAGGTATCCATCTTGATCACTTCTTTCTCTTCCTCCACTCCTCCTCTTCTTGTCTCTTCTGTTTTCTTCTTCGCCGGAACATCACATCCTCCCGGACTTCGGTTTTCATCCCTCCTGGGATGATAGGGTATGACATTTCCCACAGTTGCTATTTCAGTTTTTCCTTCCGGTCCCAAATAGTGTTGCGATTTCAAAATTCTTTGTTGCTTGATGGTCTTTCTCACTGTGTAGGGCCCAGAAAATCTGGAATTCGGTCCATCTAAACTCCTCCGGACTAAGACTATCTCCAGGCTCTATTACAGGCATCTTCGAGCTATGTCGCAGATCGAAGTGTCTCTTGCTGATTGATCTGTAGCCTGCAAGCTCCTCTTCTGTCTTGCGCCTTTCCTGCAGATCTACTTTCCCAACGATTCCAAGGTCGTAGTCAGCCGGTAGCCAAGTTGCTTCGCCTGATGCAGCAAAGTTAGGCCTGCATCCTAATCCCATGGTATGAGAATGATTGTGGTGCCTGACTGCTGCTTCCAAGGCACACTTCCATCCTCCATGGAAATCATGGTAAATTGGAATGAATGTTTTCAAATCCCGAATGAGCCTCTCAGCTAGGCCATTTCCTTCAGGGTGGTAGGGTGTGGCAAATCTCAGGGCAATTCTATCACGGGCCCATTCTTTAAGCTTCTTACTGCGGAAAGCTGGCCCGTTGTCGGAGACCACTACCTTGGTGTTGAACATATTCCGCTCCAGTAACGTCAAAACAGAATTGGCGTCTTCCTTTCCTGGCTTTGCAGCTGCCATGTATGTGCATTCATCTATTGCGACAAGAAATGCTTGAGTCTTACTGACTCCCTCTCCTCGCTTTTTTATTTCGGCGAAATCTAGATGAATTACTTCAAATGGCACTTGGGAATGATCAGCGATGACCATTCGGTTCCCTCTTGGACGATACTTGGCCTTGTTAATTTGGCACTGGTGACAGGTTTGCACGTAGTTCTTGATATCTTCCTTTATATTTTTCCACATGAGTCGACTTTTTATCTTTCAATAAGTTTTCCAGAATCCATCATGCCCTCCTGACTCTGGGCTGTCATGGTACAGCTTCAAAACCTTTTTCACCAAAGTTCCTGGCGCGCAAAATTTGCCATTACTTGAAGTCAGGTTTTCGGTGCCTTCCCACAAGCTGTAAACGTATTCATGATCAGATGTTCTCACTTGTGTGATGTGAAGCCTGGAAGGAGCATCTGCGTCAGGAAGCTTATCACCAGGTCGATGGCTTACATCGAAAGGGAACTTTTGTACTTCACTGATCCAACGCGCCACCCTGCCCTTAGGCTTGGTTAATCCCAAGAGGTAGGTTAACGCTCGGTTGTCAGTGAAAAGCCGGAAATGAGGACCCTCTATGTAGCTTCTGAAATACCGGAGTGCCATCACAACAGCCAGAGCCTCTTCTTCTGTGGTCGCATAATGTTCTTGAGCTTTTGAGAACGTAGAAGAATAATAGCCAATCACCTTGAGTTGGCGTCCTTGCTGTTCCTTTGTGTCTCGTTGATATAGAACTGCCCCTGTACCATATTGTGAAGCGTCCGTGCACATCTTGAAAGGCTTGTTCAAGTCAGGTAGCACAAACACAGGATCCGATGATATAGCTTCAGCAAGGTACTCGTACGCTTTCTCGCACTCTTCACTCCAGATAAATGGCACATCCTTTTGCGTCAGCTTGGTGAGGCATCGTGTCTTTGTAGCGCAATCCTTAATGAACGCACGAAAATGACCAGCGAGTCCGAGGAAAACACGGAGTGAGTGTAGGTCATATGGCTCGACGAGCTTCTTCACCTTTTGTATAGACTCCTCTTTTGTTGTTTTAGTTTTTCTGTCAAAAACTCTTCCTAGAAAGACAACATTCGTCTGAAAAAATTCACTCTTGTTCTTGTTAATCTTTAACTTTGGCTTGCTGAGGGCTTCTAACACGCACGAAAGGTGTTTTTCATGTTCTTCTGTTGTACGTGAGTATATGACGATGTCGTCAATGTATACGTTACAAAACATTCGCAGGAACTCATCAAGAATGCCATTCATCATTTTCTGAAACTAAGCTCCAGAATTCTCCCAACCGAATGGTAAGCGGTTCTACTCGTACACATCGAAAAGTGTTACAAAAGCAGTGCACTGCTTGTAATCTTCCTGTAGTGGCACCTGCCAGTATCCTTTACAGAGGTCGATGCGAGAGATAAAATTTGATCCACCAGTTTCATTGATGATCTCGTCTATTCGGGGCATGGGAAAAGGAAACAAATCAATCTGGCCGTTTATCTGTCGGTAATCTGTGCAAAGGCTAAATGAGCCATCGTCTTTCGGTACCATGTTGATTGGTGACGCGAAAGTGGATATTGATGGCCTTATATACCGGCATTTAGCATTTGCTGCAGCTCGGCCTTTAGCCAGGTCTTTTTCTCGTGGGAGAGACTGTACGGCTTTTTACGCACTACTGTGACGTCACGAAGCTTAAACGGTACCTCTGCTGCTGGCGGGTACGTCTTAACACAAATAGTTTGGGGAAAATTTGTCAGTAGCTCATCAGCATTTCTAACTCTTCGATGTGAATTTTCAATTCCACACAAGTTAGGCTTAAATGGTCCGTCAGTAGTCACTTCGTCTCTCCAAGAAATATTCATCTTCAATCGCTTCATATCAGGTCCAGATAAAATAAACACGAAATCAACACCCTGCGTGACAAGGGCATCTACTTTCAGGTGCTGTCCACCAAATTCAACTTCTACTTCTGCCCACTGTTGCAACCTTCTAGTTTTTCCATCATAGCTTTGAACACTAACTATTCTTCCTTCATACACCTTGCTCGGTTGGACAATTTCCTGATTTACCAGGCTTACGGATGCTCCAGTATCGACCAGGGAGTCCAGACTTTTTCCATTTACCATCATTTTAACAAATAAGAGATTTGACTTCAGAAGGTATATATTTTCCATCATTTCACATTCGTCGGACTCGGTATTAAAATATTCTACCGTTTCGCCATGTGCGTCAATGCTCAGTGGTAGAGTACTATACCTTTTGATGGGACCATCAATCAGAAAATCACTGGACACATACTTAAGGCAAGCAAGTAAGTCATTCGTGGAGCTTGGACGGTGTACGCAAACCTCTCTTTGCGATTCGTTAGTCATGCCTTGAATTATCAGGGGAAGGATTGCAGAGTCCGGTAGATTAGGGTCGGCAATGTAGAGTAAACGCCTGTTCTCGAAAAAATAATCCATGACTGTTCCTTCTCTGTGTCTGAAAGCTATTGTATCGTCCCATCTGTCAACAGGATTTCACTCAAAAGCAGAAAGAAAACTATCTTTCCACTTGTGCCATGAATCACGGTGTTGACTTGCGATTTGCATGTCCCATCATTTTCTGGCATTGCCAGATAAAAAACGGTGCATGTTACACACTCTGTAGTCCAATGACGTCCAGTGGTTTTGCGCACATGAGTATTCATAAAATCTGAGCCACAGGTTGGCGGCATTGGACACCCCATCGAAACTATCGTGCTTGAAGTCTTCTTGATGTGGTTTCTGTGCTCTTAGTGAGTCGCTAACTGCTTCGAAAATCAGTCGCTGTTGCTCATACTGCGTGGCCTGCTGCTGAAACAGCGCTTGCAACAAGCCGTTATTCGTGTGCTCAGTCTCGTTCTTAGAATCTATCCTTGAATGTCCCGGAAACGTAACCTCAAATTCAGACATAGAAGCATGGATTCTTACCACACCTTTCTCAACGAGGCCCGCTTCGTTCAGTTGACTTTTCTCGGTGATGATGCGAAGCAGTTCCGATGAAGTCGCTGATTCCTGAAGAAGCACTGGATCTACGCCATCAAGCTGGTAGGTCTTCACGGTCGTCTGCCCATCTGTTCTTTTTGCCAACGTAACTTCAAGCCACGTGGTCGGCTGCGCCAAATATAAAGTACGAGTTAAAATATACTCATTTATTTACAGGTATCCATCTCGATCACGGAAACCCTCCTAAAAAAAGAAAAATATATATATATATATCCTCAATAATGTGTGGCCACACATATGCAGGTCATAAATACCAGGTTCTCTAGCCGAGTGCCATCCATGCGGTATAACCGAGCTCAGATTGGTCCACCTTGACTGATCAAATAGGGCACCACTGTAGGTTAAATGTGGCGTACAACTCCTGCGGGACCCGCCGCGGTTGCTCAATGGTTATGGTGTTAGACTGCTGAGCACGAGGTCGCGGGATCGGGCCCCGGCCACGGCGGCCGCATTTCGATGGGGGAGAAATGCGAAAACACCCGTGTACTTAGAATTAGGTGCACGTTAAAGAACCCCAGGTGGTCGAAATTTTCGCAGTCCTCCACTACGGCGTGCATAATCAGAAAGTGGTTTTGTCACGTAAAACCACGTAATTTATTTTTAATATTACTCCTGCGGGGACGGTAGAGTATCCGACTCCAGTGCAAGAGGGCCGTTATTCAAATCCCGGCGCCGCGCGATTCTCCACCG